>NC_135533.1:189768938-190075075 GCF_045843805.1 Urocitellus parryii | reverse complement strand
TAAGTAAGCTCTGAAGGTGGGAAGCTTATTGGCTCTGTGTTTTGCATTTGCATTTTTTTTTTTTTTTTTTTTTTTTTACAGAGCATCACGGAGATCATGATCTACGGTAGACTGTGTGTAAGAGGAGCTGGGGGTGTCGGCAGAGTAAATTTGGAGGAGCCCACAATATTGGCAGAGCATAAAAGGGCCCCTGCAGGTTTTGAAGAGTTGGACAATGTATTTGCGAAATTTCTCCCCCAGAAAAAAGTAGATGACTGGATTAAGGCAACAGTGAACGAAAGCCAGGGTTTCTGTGGCCTGGATGGCATAGTCCAGATACCTTTCAAAGGTGCAATTCTGAAGGACTTCTAGCTCCACCAGGGTATCCAGGAAAAGCACTATGTTGTAAGGAGTCCAGAACCCAAGAAAGAGCACCACCACAGCAAAGATCATCTTCACCGCCTTGTTCTTCTTTTCATTTTTGCAGTGCTGCAAGGTTCTGATGATCATGGAGTAGCAGAAGAGCATGATCCCCAAGGGGATCACCAACCCAAAGATGTTGATCTCCAGGGAGCTGAGAACCTTCCACGTGGTGGAGTTGACAGAGTACTTGGTTTTGCAGTAAGTGTGGTTGCGCTCGGTGTAACAAGTGCTGAACAAAAGGCCAGGGAGGGAGGCGAATACAGCCACTGACCACGTAGCCACACTGGTGATGACCCCATAGGTCAGGGTTCTTGCTCTCAAGGAGAACACCGCATGCACGATTGCCAGGTATCTGTCGATGCTCATGAGCATGATGAAGAATATGCCACTGTAAAAGCCCACCAAGTACATCCAGGAAATAATCTTGCATAGACCCAGACCAAAAACCCACTGGTCTGCAGCGTAGTAGCCCCAGAATGGGAGGGAAAGCACAAAGAGCAGATCCGAGATGGCAAGGTTGAGCAGGTACACGTCAGTCATGGACTTGAGCCGCTTGTATTTGAACAGGACTAGAACCACCACGGAATTTCCAAGCAGACCAAACAGAAAGACCAAGGAGTAAAGAGGGGGCAGGAAGAGCTCCCCGAAGGCTTTGACTCCTTCTTTGTTACAAGGCTTGGGGATGCTCTCATAGAGGTAGTAGTTGCTGTAGATGCTGTCATCCAGGGTAGTGTCTGCTGTATCCGTGGGATTCATTTTCCAAACCTGTGAGGTTCTCAAGGAAGGTCTGGATGCAACAGAAACAGCTAATGACGGGAAGAGAAAACAAAGATTTCTGTAAGGGAAAAAAAAAAAAAAGTCAAAATGGTGCTAAATGTGGAACACAGCTCCTCAGCCTGGGAAGGGTATAAAATGATCTGGGACAAAGCACTTTGGAGCTAATTCCCCAGAGTGCCCTGCAGGCCAATGAAATAACCCAGGCCTTGACCCCCCGCATAGTTTAGGTTCAAAGTCCAGCTCTGCCACTCATTTTCTTATCCCTCTACTGGAACTCAATTCTTTTTCTTTCCCCCACCCCACCCCAGCTTGGTTCCAGAGACTGAACCTAGCTAGGCATTTTTAACCACTGAGCCACCTCCCCAGCCGTTTTTATGTTTTGAGACAGAGTCTCACGAAGTTGCTGAGGCTGGCTTTGAACTCATAATCCTCCTGAGCTGCCAAGATTACAAGTGTGCACCATCACACGTGGCCAATTCTCTCATTTGTAAGTGAGGATAACTTAAGACCCCCTTTTCAAGGAAGTGTATTTTATTTTTTAGAGAGAGAATTTTTCTTATATTTATTTTTTAGTTTTCGGTGGACACAACATCTTTATTTTATTTTTATGTGGTGCTGAGGATCAAACCCAGTACCCTGGGCTGGGGATGTGGCTCAAGCGGTTGCGTGCGGCCCGGGTTCGATCCTCAGCACCACATACCAACAAAGATGTTGTGTCCGCCGAGAACTAAAACCCAGCACCCTGCGCATGCCAGGCGAGTGCGCTATCCCTTAGGCCACATCCCGAGCCCAAGGATGTGTATTTTATTTTTTTTTATTTTTATTTTTTTTAATTTTTATTTACTTTAGTTGTTGATGGACCTTTATGTTTTATTTAAATGTGGTGCTGAGAATCGAACCCAGTGCCTCACACATTTGAGGCAAGCACTGAACCACTGAGCCACAATCCCAGCCCCCGGATGTGTATTTTAAAGATTGTATTTAAGCTGGGGATGTAGCTCAGTGGTAGTGTGATTGTCTAGCATGCCTGAGGCCTGGATTCAATTCCCAGCACTGCAACAACAACAAAAGATTCTCAAAGATAGTAAAAGCCATTAACTCCACTTTCTGGGATGACAAGATCAGCTGGGATTCCCCACAGAACTGGACCCAGACCCTTTGACAGAAAAATAAAAATCTAAATATGGAGAGCTAAATACTGTAGTTACTACCCCAGCTCCTTGGGAGTCTGAGGCAGGAGAATCATTTGAACCTAAGCATTAAAGATCAGGCTAGGCAACACAGTGAGATCCTGTCTCTAAAAACCAAGCAACCATGAGCTGGAACATGGCTTGGTAATAGAGCGTCTGCCTGGCATGTGTGAGGCCCTGGGTTTAATTCCCAGCACTGCAAAACAAAACACAACCAAATCAACCTACACAGTGGGGCTGGGTAAATCACTGAGTGGTAGAGCACTCACCTCACATGCATAAGGCATTGGGTTTGATCACTAGCATCACAAAACCACCAAAACAACCAAAACCTTATACGTAAGACCAATATTTCAGTAAGTGCTTTACTTCACTAAAAGGAAACCAAGTTGGTCACTTGCCTTTATATAAAAACGCTTTGTACTATATAGACTTCAAAGAATGTTCACCAGTATGGTCCAATATATTCCCATGTTCCTGTCCCTACTCTACCTCCACCAAAAATCTTATACTGTAAGCTAAGCAAGCTTAATTGATCCATACAGAAGATCTATGAAAAATTCAGAAAGGTCAAACAACTTCTAGAGACCACAGAGCTGAGCATAGAACTTGCTCTTTAGGCTTCAAGCCCAATGATCTGCCAGTAACTCAGGTCTCAGGAGGAGATGGGGGGAGGACTTATTAATGTATTGCATTTGCTAGTTTCTGGGGTATACATAGTCCCACTATAGCCAATTCCAAACTACCAATGGGCTCACAAAATTTCCGAACAGGTAATGACAGACTCTTGGGAGCTGGTCCAAGCCAGCTCCAGCACCCCACTGCCAAGACCATTGGCTCCAAAGCACATCTACCTGGGGGCAGACCTGACCTTTGGGCAGAAGGTAGCTAGCTGTTCATAAGCCAATTTGACACTAATATAGCAAATGTATTTTGAAGGCCTTTTGGGAGGCTTCAAGATTCTGATAATCTGAGGGAACTTTGTGTTCTTTTCATCAAGCTACATATAAAAAAATCAGTCCTCTGCACCAAATCTCATTAGAGTGGGAAGTGGCCTGACAGATCTAGAAAAGACACATGATAGCCAGAAAGAAACTCTCCACCTCCCCAGTCACCTGTGTCTCCCATCTAAGTTGTCCAAAGAGGTTAAACCCTCCTTCCAGTTACACACATGCCCACCTGTGTATCAATTCACGGACGAAGGGCTTTCCTCCCACACCGACATTCCTTATTAAACCCTTTTGCATTGTTAATTCACTTCCAATGCCTCCCACCACTCACCCAAATGCACAAACTGTTTCTCAAAGAGATTTTGGTTTCTTCCTGCAGGGGAATGCTAAAGACCTGTGGCATCAAAGATGTGTGTTAAATGAATAGTTCTATACTCTTTCCCACCATTTTACCAGTGAAAACTAAAGATCAAAACAAGACTGAGGAGTTAGGAAAACTATCAGAAGTAAAAAAAAAAAAAAAAAAAAAGCTGGTAAATGTTTGGAATTCTATAGGCACGTGTGTGGTGTTTCTTAATCTTGGAGTCTTGATAGAAATTTTGTATATTTAATGAAAAATATCTGTTTAGGACACGTGAACTCAGGCAAGATGTGCTCAAGGGGAAGAGCCCTACATGTATGACTACCCGTCAGAAGAGGGTTCCGAAGCGTGGGGACAGGTAGAGAGCATGTAAGTTCCAAGACCGCTGTCTACCCTGAGACACAAATTACCTATATGCCCGGGTGTCTGGGTTGGCCAAGTAGCTGGCCAGGATGCATTGCTGCCTTCAGGCCACACGTGTCTAGAGAAAAGTGCTTGGCTGGAGGCCCCGGGAATGTCCCCATCCCCACTTACCTTGCTTTTGTGAAAGTGACTCCGAGGACGGTCTGTGAGGCAATGCCAAGCCTGATCAAGCAGCACAGCTCTATGAAGGACGAGTGCCTTTGAAGGATGTGTGGCTTCCTGTGAGCACCGGCTCTATCCCTCACCCATCTATGCTGAGTTCAAGTGGGTTTTTTTTTTTTGATAGAAGCAGAGAAAAGTGACTCATTTCCCAAAACTGAAGGTTAGGAAGGTTTGCATTCTTCTGTAAGAGGAGAAAATGGAGAGGAAAGCCAAGTAAGCTTTTTAATTTTAAAAATTTGTTGGAGGGGCTGGGGAGATCACTCAGTGATAGAGCTTGCCTCACATGCGTGAGATGAGGCCCCAGGTTTGATTCCCAGCATTGGGGGGAAAAAAGTTGGGACATAGTTTAGTGCTAGAGCTTCCCTAGCATGCAGGAGGCCCAAGATTTAATCCTCACCCACCAATTTATTTGTGGGCTTTTTGGGGAAGTGGGGTGGGGTTTAACCAGGGTTTGAACCCAGGGGCACTTAATCATTGAGCCATATCCCCAAGCCATTTTGATCTTTTATTTTTGAGACAGTCTTACTAAGTTGCTGAACTTGCTATCCTCTTGCCTCAGACTCCAGAGTATCTGGGATTACAGGTGTGCCCTCCCCACTATCTGTTGACTTTTTTTTAACGTAAAAGGATTTTTTGTTCCTTCTAACTGGCTTATATGCTATAGAATGTTCCTTCTCTTTTGGGTCATTGGGCTGATAGTTTTTTCCTCTTCATGAATACACAAGGGCAGGTACTCAAGATGTATGATATTCTCTAAACAAGTGGGATCTGAGCCAGACTGAGAAGGCCAGGAAAACTCAAGGCAAAGGATATTCCAGAATAGAGAAAAATTTGTCCAAATGAGCATGTCTGTTTGTCCAAATCTTCCCTGACTTGGAAGATTTTAGCCAACCACATTCTTAGATTCAATTATTTGTCTTCAAAGTTGTGTCAATTGACCTCTCAAGTCCCTGCTGTTTGGAAACTGTGCCGTTTCACTGACTGATTAAATGAAAATAGCTGAGCCTGATATGTTGCCCTGCCATTACTGGACTCCCAAGAAATATCTGGGTGAGTCCCATCAATTTCTGTGTGTTTAGATTCAAAGAAGGTTTCTAGCCAGGCAAGGTAGTGCATACCTGTAATCCTAGCAACTCAGGAGTCAAGGAAGGAGGATCACAAGTTCTGAGGCCAGTGTCAACCAATTAGTGAGGCCCTATCCAACTTAGTGAGACTCTGTCTCAAAAAAGTATTGAGGATGAAGCTCAGTGATAAATTGCCCCTGGGTTCAAGTCCAAGTACAAAAAGGCAAGTTTACAGACCCAGCTATCCCACTCCTTGGTTTATACCTAAAGGACTTAAGAACAGCACACTACAGAGACACAGCCATATCAATGTTTATAGCAGCACAATTGCTAAATTGTGGAAGCAACCCAGATACCTTTTAGTAGATGAATGGATAGGTAAACTTTGGTATATATACGCAATGGAACGTTACTCAGCATTACAAGAGAATAAAATCATGGCATTTGCAGGTAAATGGATGGAGTTGGAGAATATAATGCTAAGTGAAGCAAGCCAATCCCAAAAAAACAAAATAAAATGTTTTCTTTGATATGAGGATCCTGGGGAGGAATGGAGGGCAAGGGGGGTAGGAATGAGTTAGACATCATTAACCTAAGTACATGTATAAAGGTACCACTTTGTGTACAATCAGTGACTTGAAAAATTGTGCTCTCTGTGTAATATGAAATGAACTGCATTCTGCCCTCATGCATAACACATTAGAATAAATAATTTAATAAAAAAGACAAGTTTAGAAATTGTAGAGGTTACTTCTGTGTAGAAAATTGGTCTTCAAAAGTAAACACCCTCCCTCAAAAAAAGGTATTAAGTTTTTAAGTAACATCTATTTCATACATGAGGAAGCAAACTCAAGAGAGGAAAGGTGGTATGCCATGACATCACACCAGTCAGAGACACAGCTGGGCCAACACCCACACTCCTGACATCACATTCTATTGGGCTTCATTTCAGAAACCTGAGCAGAACAAGACTCAGTGTAAACCCTGCCCCAAACTGTGATCCACAGCACCTGTTGCCCAACATGAGACCACAGCGACCCCTGGTGACCAGGCTTATTGCAACACCAAAACATCTGATAAGTTCCCTAGCCAACATGTACTAGACCAACATCTCTGAAATTGAAGCCAGAAACTCCCAAAGCTTTCAGGAAGAATCTCACAGGACTCTGCTGTAGAGTACCGTGTTAAAATGAGAGAAACGTGCCAGGCAGAGCTACACAGTATTGTACCCAGGGACAATGAGACAGTAAACAGAGTTTAAAGTCAGCTTACATATGGCCGGTGAGGTTAGTTGGGTTACAAGGGCCTTCTATCCATTGGCTAATCTAATAATTTTGTGGGCTCAAAATTAACCACGTGGCCCCAGGGAATTCAAGTTAGTACACAGTGGCCTCTGGTTATGAGAACCTAATAAGTGGAGGGGTTGGGTGTGTGGACTAAGCTGCTCTAAAAGGGAAACATTACAGCCAGACATGGTGGTAAATACCTAATCCCAGCAACTCTGGAGGCTGAGATAGGAGGCATGAAGTTCAAGGCCAGCCTCAGCAATTGGACTGGGGATGTAACTTAGTGGTAAACAATTCTTGAGGTTCAAGCACCAGTTTAAAAAAGTCAGGGGGGCGGGGAGGCAGAGAGGGGTGGGTTAGGGAGACTGGCTACAAACCAGGACTACAAAACAGATTCATCTGAGTAAAGAGAACTTTGGTAAGGAAATAAAATATTGCAAATAATTTTTGGAAAGATAACACATTTTTATGTAAACCTGTATGTCCAAGAAGATTAAGAAAAACAGAAAACTTATAACTGATTAACTCTACTTACCAAAGTTGTGCTGAGCATCTAAAGTACTCAGAGAGTTGGGCTGTGGCTCAAGCGGTAGCGCGCTCGCCTGGCATGCGTGCGGCCCAGGTTCGATCCTCAGCACCACATACCAACAAAGATGTTGTGTCCGCCGAGAACTAAAAAATAAATATTAAAAAAAAAAAAGTACTCAGAGAGTAATTTAGACCTTAAATGTTTATATTAGAAAAGAAGAAAGGCTAAAAGTTCGGGAGAAGGGTGTTTGACTGGAAAAGGAGGCAAGAGAAAAGTAACAAGGGATAAACCATGGGGGTCATAAGAAAGAATATAAGAGCAGAAATTAAACAAGTTCAAAGGAAAAGAGACCCATTAAAATATTTGAAAACACTAATAAAACTGACAGACCTGTAAGGAAGTTAAAGGGGGGAAACAACTTTAGAATGCAAAGGGAGATATACAATTTTAAAAAATATTATGAACTTTATCACAATAAAAGGTAGATAAATCTTACCAAAACTGGCTCAAAAAAACATAAAATCTGATGATTTTTAACATCATCCAGTAGTTTAAATGCTTGACACAAAAGCAGATTCATACACACTCAAAAAAAGTTTCCACGAATTCTACTAAGTATCCGAGGTACCTACGGTTTTAATCTCAGGCATCTTCCCTCCCCTTCTGAAATAAAAAACAACTCTAAACTCATTTGTTCAGGTTAGTACTATAATTTTGATAACAAAACTAGACAGAAAGTAGGAAAACATAAAATTGTTCAATTTCACTCATGAATATATAGGGCAAATATCCTATATGAAATGTTAACCCATAATGATCAAGTTAGCTCATTTCAGAAAAGCAAAGTTGGTTTAATACTAGAACATCTATTTTATGCATATCTCCACATTAACAGAGAAAAGCCATATGCCATAGAAAGAGCCCTGAATAAGAAAAAAAAAAAATCTACCATTTGTGACAATATAAATGAACCTGAGAGGCACAGATAAGTGAAATAAGCCAGGCACAGAAAGACATAATATGAGGAATCTAAAAAACCCAACTCAAAGAAGCAGAGAGTAGAACAGTAGTTACCAAGGCTTGGAAGAGGGAGGAAGGGCTAGGGAACGTTGATCAAAGGCTACAAATTTCAGTTGGGGGGAAATAAGTGCAAGATGTCTAAAGGCAATATGTTGACAAATATATACTTGAAAATTGCTAAGAGATTTAAGTGTTCTCAACACTTCAAAAAACTATGAAGTAGTTAATGCATACATAAACTAGCATGATTAAACCTTTACACCATGTATACCATAAATATATATAATCTTTATTAGTTAAACAACAACAACAACAGTATTGGTAATTTAGGTGGTGGTAGGATGGGAAGTCAGCTTCCTAAGCACAAAAAAGAAATTTTACCTTAGAAGGTAACTTTTTCAAAATGCTAAAAATCCAACAAACCTGCTATCCAATTGTAAACAAAAGTCATTCCTTTAAAAATTAGGACCATGGCTGGGCGTGGTAACACATGCCTATGATCTAGCAGCTGAGGCAGGAGAATTACAAATTCAAAGCCAGCCTCAGCAAAAGCGAAGCGCTAAGCAATGCAGCAAGACCCTGTCTCCAAAGAAAATACAAAATAGGGCTGCAAATGTGGCTCTGTGGTCGAGACCCCGAGTTCAATCCCTAGTACCCCTCGCAAAAAAAAAAAAAAAAAAAAAATTAGGACCATGACTGTAATGCCCACCACCAATTCTATGATAGCCAGTAGGAAAAGATAAGAGTTAAGAAGATATAATGAATTCAACAAATTAAACAAAAATCAGATGTATACTTAACAGTGAACAAAGCCTTTTAAAAATTTTCATTTAAAATAACAGAACAAAAAGTTTAGAAATAAAAGGAGATGAAAGGCTTGTATTCTGAAAACTACAAAATGTTGTTGGAAGAAATAAAAGATACAAGTAAATGAGGAAATGGCCTATGCTTACAGACTGGAAGACTTAGTATCGTCAAGTCAGTATTACCCAAAGTGATCTAAAGATTCAGTGGCATCCCTACCACAATCTCAACAGCACTTTTTCCACAAGTAGAAAAATCCATCTTAAAATTCATATAAAATCTCAAGGGGCCTGCAGAGCCAAAACAATCTTGACCTACACTTCCTGGTTTCAAAACTTATTACAAAAAGCCATGTTAATCCAAATAATGTGAAACTGGCACAAACACAGACACAGAAATGGAATACTCAGAAACCTTCACAAGTATGGTCAAATCTCTTTTTGCATTGTCTTTACTTCATCCCATTCCCACTGTATAGTAATGATGTCACTTAGTACATTCTCTGGGGGATGTGGTCAAATTAGCTTTGAGAAGGGTGCCAAGATTATTCAATAGGGAAAAGACAAGCCTTTCAATAAATGGTGTTAAGAAAACTGGAGATCCAACCCACAAAAGAATAAAGTTGAATACTTACCTTACACAAATAATAGATAAACTATAAAACTTGGGGAAATAAACATAAGGGAAAAGCTTCATGCTGATGAATTTCACAATGATTTCTTGTACCAAAAGTACAGATAACAAAAGGAAAAACAGATGAACTGAACTGCATCAAAATTTAAAATTTCACCACATGGTGGCGCTCACCTGCAGCTGAGTGGTAGGCCTCTTGTGGAGCATGCAAGAGGCCCTGGGTTCAATCCCCAGTGACACTAGAAAGAAAAGGACAAAGACTTTTTGATTTGGTGAATTTTAACCAGGTTGAGTTTTCAAGAAAAATTTTTAATAAACAGCCAAGTGCGGTGGCACGCACTTTTAATCCCAGTGGCTTGGGAGGCTGAGGCAGGAGGAATGCAAGTTCAAAGCCAGCAGCAGCAACTTGGCAAGATCCTAGCAAGTAAAAATATCTGGGGAGGTGGCTCAGTGGTTAAGTGCCACTGGGTTCAATCCCTTGTGCCAAAATTTTTAAGTTTCTGTGCATAAAAGGATATGATCAAAAAAGTGAAAAGGTGGGTTGTAGCTCAGTGGTAGAGCGCTTGCCTCACATGTGCAAGGCCTTGGGTTCGATCCTCAGCACCACATAAAAATAAACAAATAAAGATTTTTTTAAAAAGTGAAAAGGCAATCTGCAGAACGGGAGTAAATATTTGCAAATCATATCTGATAAGTGGTTAATATGCAAAATATTTAAAGAAACCCTACAACACAACAAGAAAAACAACCTGATATAAGAATAAAATAAAGTATCCAGAAATGAACTTCAGCAATAGTCCAGAAACAGATTGAAGCATTTTATCACATTCTAGTCTCCAGATTGAAACCTAAAGTGTGAAATTCAGAATTTTTTAGTCCCCCTTGGGAACCTGAAATGGAAAGAACTGTTCTCTCCATACCTGCTAACATCAAAATGTTCCATCACCTAAGGTTAGTCCTTCAGAACATAGCCTTTGTACCACTGCCCACTCCACACCCACCTGATTCACGTGCAGACCACTAAATCCCATTCCATAATAACCAATTCCCTCTTTCTGCCTTTCAGTGTGCCCTGACAGACTCTTCCTCCTTCCTGAACCCATTTCAATATTCAGCACAAATGTGTATATTTCAAGAGTATAATCAATGGGCTGGGAATGTAACTCAGTGGTTGAGGGCTTGCTTACATGTATAAAGCCCTGGGTTCCATCCCCAACAACAAGAAAATAGATTATACCATTGTAACACTGCTATATTGTACACGAAGGGACAATGGGGAATAGGCACCACAGGGATTTTTAATATAGAGATTTAGCCAGGCGAGCCGGTGAACACCTGTAATCCCAGTGGCTCAAGAGGCTGAGGCAGGAGGATTTCAAGTTCAAAGCCAGCCTAAGCAACTTAGCGAAGCACTAAGCAACTCACAGTTACACTCTGTCTCTAAATAAAATACAAAAAGGACTGGGGATGTGGCTCAGTGGTTAAATGCCCCTGAGTTCAATCCCTGGTGCCAAAAGAGAGAGAGAGGGAGGAAGGGAGGGAGGGAGGGAAGAAGGGAGGGAAAGAGAGAGCAGCTTAGTTGTCATACCATCAAGAAGGTGATATGAAGAGTTCTGAGGGAACTGTTCTGGCAAGAAATTTTGTTCCTGCAGCTCTGAGACTCCTTGGTGGGGCCTGTGGAGGCAATAAGTACCATGGTGATTAGCAGACAGACTATAGAGGAACGTCATCATCTGTGGCTGCCTTCCCTCACCCCCCAGGGTGAAAGGAGGAGAAAAACCTATCAGAAAATAATGGTGCCACCTTGAACAAAATAACAGGTATGTCCCACCACACTACTCAGCTAAGATATATTTCTTTGTTTGATTCTCTTGGTTTACCCAATAGGGAAAAGAAGAAGAAATGTCATTAACTACTGTTGACAAATGATTCCTCTTGCATATAGTTAATTGAGAAGTGGGACCAATTTGGTCAAGGTTCAGTCAAGCTGAATTTTAAGAAAATGTGAAATCGTCTACATTTCATTACACAAAGTCAAAATCTCACTGTATAGTTTTCTGTTACTGCTGTAACAAATTGCCACAGACTCAGAGGATTAAACAACATCTGTTTCCATGCATTTTCCAGCTTGCTGAGACCACCAACCTTCCACAGTCTGTGGGCTCTTCCAGATTCCGTCAGCACTGCAGCTTCTTCTCGCCCCTGGCGTCAAAATGTTCCATTGCCTACCTTCATTTTATAAAAACCCCTGTGGGTGACATCTGGCCCACCCAGATCATCCAGGATGATCTCCCTTTCTCAAAGTCCTTAATTTATTTATTTATTTTTTTAAATCTTTTTTTTTTAAGAGAGAGGAGAGAGAGAGAGAGAGAGAGAGAGAGAGAATTTTTAATATTTATTTTTTAGTCCTCGGCGGACACAACATCTCTGTTTGTACGTGGTGCTGAGGATCGAACCTGGGCCGCACGCATGCCAGGCGAGCGCGCTACGGCTTGAGCCACATCCCCAGCCTCAAAGTCCTTAATTTAGTAATTTCTGCAAAGTTCCTTTTGAATGTAAAGCAGCACATTCACAGGTTCTGGAGATAAGGACATGGACATCTTTATGGGCTACAATCCTGTATCACATCACATTGAGCAATATCACCACTGACACCAGAAAACTCTTACTCAAAAATTATTATATTCATACTAACAGATGCAAGTTCAACAAGATTGTAATTTTTGCTTGAAAGCTCAGTGGGTTTTGTTTTGTTGTTGTTCTTAACCAAGGATTGAACCCAGGGATGCTTAACCACTGAACTACATCCCCGGTAGAGACTGGGTCTCACTGAGTTGCTCAGCACCTCACTTTTTGCTGAAGCTGGCTTTGAACTGGCGATTCTCCTGTCTCAGCCTCCCAAACCACTGGGATTACAGGCATGTGCCAACAAGCCCGGTGAATGCTAAGTTTTTATCATTGGCAATAGTCAATGGTTTCACTTAAAATGACAAGCTTGCTTCATTGATTTTCAATATCTATTGAATAAAATTGTGGTTATTTCATGTAAAATGAAATTCCATAAGAATTCAAGGTTAGAGATGACAAATTTTAGTTTTTACTAAGATTATTAAGTAAAATTGGTACTGGGAGAACAGAGCAACAAAAGAGTTAACATTTTTGAGTACAATTTGAAGGCACTGTATTAATTTATCCAAAGATCCCAGTAGTTTTTGCCTGCAACTGCTTTTGCATCCTCAGAACAAATACAAAGAGTGAAGAACAAAGTTATAGTGTCAGTATGAATATTAATTTGATATCAGATCCCCTGGAAAGAGTGGCAAAGACCTACCACCTCCTACCCTCACCAGGGGTCTATGAGCCATATCACATCTTGAAAAATGCTATTTAGAGAAATAAAACCTACCAGCAGATGGCAGCAGGTACAGTAGCATTTCCCAATTTGTATTAACCATTATTTAGGAAACTGATTTCATTAAAAAGGAATTTAAATTTTTGCCTTAAAGTTCAAAGATAGCATCTCTTTTCAGAAGTTAAACTAGACCAAATAAATCCATGAAACAGGTGCTACTTCAGCTTACAATTCAATGACCCAACAACTTTAAGTACTACAGGCCTCTCATTTTGTCACACAGAACACTAAAAACAGTACATAGCCTTGGTACAGGAACTCTGCCATTTTACTAAATAGTGCAAAATTCAAAAAAGTGTTCTGCCAACTGGAATTACTCTAAAATTGAAGCATTTCCCTTAAAGAATCATGTATAGAGTTTAATAAAACATCATTTTTTCAATTAAATGTTATTCAGTCTTTTTCTTTATTAAAACATCAGGGTACTGAGAAAGAGCTTAAAGAAATTTTAATGAGACCATCTACATATTGTCATCAGGCTTCTTGATTGATGCCTTTTTTTTTTTAAATAGAGAAAAGGTAAAGAATTTTATTTCTAAAACAGTATATGGATGAATATCATCGATGATTCTAGAAGGCAACCAGGGGAAATGAAACTTTCATGTAGGAGTTCTGGTCATAGCTTAACTTTTAGTCAAACAATATGAACAGTTTAAATTTGAAACACATATTTGTCAAATTGTTCTGCAAAATGGCTGTTCCAATTTATATTTCAAAACAGAACTTTTCTGTGCCTATGTGAGGATTCAATTATTCAACAAAATTTTCTAAACATCTGCATATCTAGCACCATGCTGATCTTAAGGTGAATGTAAATTGCCTAGTGGCACTGGTTTCCTAATCCAGTGGAAGAGTCAGTCAAAGGTATATGGACACCATTAACGTGTACTATGTAAAGTAAGATTTTAACAATTGGATAGTAAAATGAGATAAGGTTAATATAAAGCATAACATTGAATAAGTGAGATATGAGATACGGTTCTGTAAGAGAACAGAAATCCCACCTGGCTCTTGTTCAAATAAAAAGATCTGGGAAGAGTTGCTCTATGCCTGCTATATTTGCAAAACGAAGAAAGCATGACAAGTACTGACTGGCAAAGCAAACCAGACACTGGGGCCAGAGGCAAGGACTGGAGAAGGGGTGTGTTAGGAGTCCACCCGGCTCCAAAGACTAACTTCCCCATCCCCAGAGAAGAGCAGTCCAATGGTGAGCCCTGCTAGATCACATGATCCTTACCCACCAATCAGACTAGCCCTGCTGGCTCACATGATCCTTACCCACCAATCAGAAAGCACCCCATGCCAACTGTCAAACCCTTCAACCATTAAACTGTCATAACTGTAAAACCACCCCCGGCTCTATAAATATGCAGAGCTGTTCCTCAATAAACGGGCATTTTCTCCGACAAAAAGCCTTGTTGGTTCTTTCAGGGTAGACAGCCTGTTCCAGAATGTAATGTTTAGTGCGGGACATTAATGGTTAACCAAAGTTAGACAGAAGCTGAAGTCATCATAGGCATCAGCACCTTCTGAAACCAAGAGCCAACCCCATAATCTCATCAATCCTCTCACACTGAATGTTAGCTCTCCGTCAAAACACAGTAAGGAATATGTGCCTAAGACCTCATCTCGTAGGCTGTCACTTAGGAATATCTCAGGGATGGTCAACTCCCACCTTCTAGTTTCCTTTGGAGTTCTTGATGGGTTTTCTTCTGCCCTAAGGCCAGGCTTCCCTTCCCTCCACTCTCATCCGGGCTGCAGAGCAGTCTTTCTTAGGGCTTAACAATGACAATATGAAAATCCTTCCAATCCACTTTGTATTCAAGGAACTATATACAAATGGAATGAAGGGGGATTGGGGGGAGGGGGGGTTCTTGGAGCTGAGGTTGGCTGGCCCCACGGATTTTTTTTCCCCCCCCCAAAGGGAGATGCCATCAACTCATGGCTAGGTCCCTTCACCATCCTGAAATAGGATCTTCCCATGGCCATACAACCAAGACACCTATTTGTGCCCAACAGAGCTGAAAAGAAATATGGTGGCAGGCTGTTAAGGGTAGCCTCTGCTCTGAAGTTGCAATTGGGGTGTGTCTGTGCACCCTCCCAGCCAAATGCAAACGGGGAAAGAAAAGACACTTCTGCCTCTGAGTGGCTAGCTTCAAGGTACAAGGCAAATGAGTGGCAGAAGCCAGTCACCACCATGTGGGTTGACTTCAATTGCACAGGCCCTCAAGGCCCAGGCAATGAGGGAATCACGTAAAAGTTACTTGCCTGGAGTTGCCAACTTTGCAGGATTCACTGGGACCTGAGCCTACTGGTCCACGAGAGCCACTGTCTCCCTTGCACCCAGTCAGGGCTCAGCCAGCACAACAAACTACAGAGTCTGAACTCATGTCATGCCCTCAGCCATAAAAGCCCTTCCTGCTTTCCTTTCGTAGCTGACTCCAGGTCTTCCTCAAAGACCAGTTTGTCGCCATCTTCTCCTCTAAGTCACCTCTAACCTGGGCTTTAGCCTGAAGTCATCCTGCATGGAGACTGCTCCTCCATTAGAACGCAAGATTGTCACCACCCAAAGTGGAACCAGAATTGCACCATAACAACTTGCCAGGGCTTTGGAGTTAGAGCCCAAACTCCATTCACAGTCAGGTTCTGCAACCTCCAGGCTGTGTAACCCTAAGGAAGGAACTTAAACTGTCTGAAATCACCTTTCTCATCTTTAAAAGGAAAAGATGGGAAAGCCTCCATCTGAGATACTGGGAAAATTGAACCGTAATGAGGTAAACACTGCGCAGGGATGAGGAAAGAGGCATTTCTGCATTTATGGCAGTCCCAGATGGCGCTGGTAGAACTGGACTGACCAGATGGAAGCAGTATTGGGGACTGAACGTAGGGGTTCAATGGACTGAGCTATATGTCCCCAGCCCTTTTTATTTCTTGAGACAGTCATCTTGCTGAGACAAACCTGGCACTTGCCATCCTCCTGTCTCAAACTTGGGAATTGGATTATTTGCAGCATTTAAGAGGCCAGTGAAGAAGCCCTTGTCTACCGTGACGCAGCCACCAGGGGTCAGTGGTGGTTCTCAGTCTATCCAACCAACATCATTAAGGCGGGTGAGGTGGTTGTCCCATTACCAACACCTTGAGCAACACAATACCTTTCTCAACACCATTGGGTTGCCGCCATTGTGAAGCTGGCTCCAGTGGGTCTGGGTTCCCAAGGAGCCACTCAGTGAGGTCCTTTTTCATCCGGGACTTATTTCTCATCGGGACTCTGCATAGCAGCCATGTCATCCCACATGGTCTTTCCTGAGGGACACATGCCACAATCTGGGCAAGAAGAAAAAGCAGTTCTCCCTTGATGGACCAGAACCAAAACTCAGAAAGGTTGTGAGCACCAGTTGGCATCAGGCCCTCTCTGACCTCAGGCAAATTACTGAACCATTTAAAGAAGGAACTATTCAATTTTCCTACCTCCATGTCTGCTGTAGGGCACAAATATCCCAGCATCACCACCCTGGTTTAGAAGAGCCCGAGTGCGTCCTACACTATCTTCACAGCTCTCCTCGGTAGGATTAAATCCAAGTTACCTCCTCTGGTACTCTTCTCAATATTATACTTTTGCTTGTCCTCCCTCCTCCCTGCCAAGGTCTCTGCTCTCTTGCAGCCCCAGCCCCACCCCAAACTAAGTTTCACAGAGATTCTCATGGAGTGGCCTGGTTATAGGAATACAGACTACATCTTAAGTAGACAGAATTCCATTGCAGGAGGAGGACGACAGTGGAACTCAAGACAGCTAGCAGAGAGGCTGGCCCATGTGGCTAGGGCAGGGGAGTGCCCAGATGCCATGGTCCCTTGGTGGGAGTGGACCAGAAAGAGGGAAGGGCATTGCAGAGGACATTGGGAAGGAATGGGGGTGTCTGCTACTCGGGGGAAATCAGTCAAACTTTATAGCACTTGCCCAGCTTCTCTCGGCTAGTGGTGGACTGCAATTCAAACTTGGGTCTGCAATGTAGTGACAGAATCCAGAAGGAAAAAGGCAATGGAAAGTGAGGGCAGGAGAACAGAGGTAGAGAGGGCAACTGCTGCAGTGACCGACACATTAACAGAGAAGCACTCATCAGAGTGAAAATAAAGGAAAGGAGGTCACGACAGGGTCACTTCAGGAGAATGATTTTTGGTGAGACTGGAAACTGGGAACTCAGGATGAGATCCATGGACAGGGAGCCTAGCACACTCAACAACACCTGGCAGACAAGACATTTGTTTGGGTTTGGGGGTGTCACTCAATGGTGGATGCTTGTCTGATGTGTGCAAGGTCCTGGGTTTCATCACCAGCACTAGGGGGGAAAAATCTACAGCAGACAATGAGTAAAGTGAAGAAATGAAAACAAAAAAGCATAAGTGGTTGAAATTTTGTTCCTTATTAAATTCTAAACACCTTGCCTAAGTCTGTTCATCTATTCTTCAAATGTATTGAGTGTTTATGCTGGACGCGGTTTTAGGCAATGGGAACCCAGAAAGAGTGATTGAGCTCCACGGGGAAGGAAGTAGTTATTTTAAAAGGGATCGTTCAGTTTGATCTTGTTGAGTTTGGTGGTAGAATTTTTCCCTGTAATCCCAGCAACTCCAGAGGCTGAGGCAGGAGGATAGCAAGCTCAAATCCAGCAACTTAGTGATAGTGAGACCCTATGTCAAAAAACAAAAAGGACTGGAATGTAGCTCAATGATAGAGCATCCAGGGTTCAATAACCAGTGTAGTGCCAAGGAGAAAAAAAGGGGTGGGTGGGGGCACCTACATTGTCCTATCCTAACTCCACAAATGGTCCCGCCCACTAAGCAGTGGTTATGTTGCAGCGTGGAAGGTGGAGCAAAGAATGGGTCCGGAATCCCCACAGAGCCTATTATTACTTAGATCCTGCTGAAACTGACTGGCAAGCTTGATGTGCCCCTCTAGCATGAAGGCAAAGAATATAGTGTGTTCTCTTCTCATTCCCATCACAGACCTTAAAGTTGGGGGGCACATTCCTAACTTCAGTTCCCAAACTTCAAGCGGCTCTCTCTACACTCCAGGAGTGTTTCTGTTCCTGTCGCCCTTACCCCATCTCGCCAAGCACTCATCCTAGTGCCAGCCCCAGATAACCAGCGATTCCTCTGGCAGAAGGCGGTCCATGTTGTTCTTGAAATCTCCTTGTATAGCAGATCTCTAGTATGAAAAGTTAAAAAAAAAATCAGATTAATACTAGTTAGATTGGTCCAGGGAAAATAGAAAATAGCCAGTGTAATGTTACCAGAAACAGAACTCTGTAAGCATTTGACAGTCATTTCAAAAACATGTTAGGAATGGCTGGCCATAAAGGTTGCCATGATCTGCCAGGCACACCCTCTATCATTTATAATAAGGCAAGAAAATTGCCAAATTCAAGGCCAGCACTGGCAACTTATAAAACTCTTTCTTAAAACAGAATAGGCTAGGGCTGTGGATATAGCTCAGTGGGTGGAGTGCTTGCCTCACATTCACAAGGCCCTAGGTTCAGTTCCCAGCACCACCACCAGGACCAACACCCTGCCCCCAAAGGAATAGGCTGGGGATATAGGTCAGTGCTTGCTTAGCAAATAAGAAGCCATGGGTTAAATTAAATGCCCAGTACCTAAAATACCAAGAAAATAACTTTTTTTTTTTTTTGCTTATCCAGTCATTAGTTGAAGGACATTTGGGCAAAACTATCAATACTCACATGCTTGGTTCCACGTGGATGGGTCTTTGATTCTCTTGATATATCAGGCAAGTGTAACAGGGCTCTGTTTAACACTATGATGAACTTCCAAATTGTGTTCCAGTGTTTTACTGTTCTGCAATCCACCCACAATGAATATAAGTTCCCATTTCTCCCGATTCTTATTGATACTTGATACAGTAGCCTGCTACAAAGGACAGTAACCATCCTTAAAGTCTGAGCCCTTCCAAACCCAACTCAACTGTTTAGAATTGACTGCAGGAAGCGCATGGGGACTGAGTAGACTTTTGTTGCCTCAGAATTAGGTACACCATTTTATTAGCTTCTCCTGGAGATTATTAGAATTGAAATTCCTTTCCTTTAAAATAAAAAAGGGGGGGGGTGGTCAGCACGTCCATCCAAACTTCACACTCAACCATCTCCTGTAAGGGGAAATAAAAGAGTACTGGCACAAGAAATGGAGAATGGGTGGGTAGAGGCAAGAGTGTAGGGACAGGCATTACCGAGGGACAGTTCATTATGTTGCATTCTATCTGAAGTCTTTAGGAAAAATTACTACCTGAGATGTGATACGATTTTTGACACTGAAGGTATCAACGAAGAAAAACATTATTCTAAATGTTCAGTGTTAACGTGGGATTAAGTAAAGGAAGAGCAAAGTATCCCTATATCAGATACTGATGCCCCATACTTTTAGAAGCTGTTGTCTAAACCAGGTGCAGAAGAGCATGCCTGTAATCCCAGATACGCAGGAGGCCAAGTCAGGAGGATCACAAGTTTGAGGCCAGCTTGGGCAAATTAGCAAGACTTCTCTCAGAAGAAAACATTTTAAAAAGTGCTACAAATACGATTGTGTGGTACAGTTGGCTAACAAGCATGAGATGCTGGGTTCAAACCTCACTGCCTGCCACACACACACACACACACACACACACACACACACAAAATCATTAAGCTGAGGTGAGCCTAGTTTGGTAAAAATTTAGTTCAAATAAAAAAGTGGAATTCCCAAAGTTCTGAACACACAGAGCTTAAAAAACAACAAGCAAACAAAACCCCATATTATCCATGTAGCATTCTGAAGGCAACCCTCCACCCCAAACGGAAAAGCCAGGTGAATGACTTGGACCCAGAGCTTAGGCACAAAATAATCCTCTGCCCTTCGCGCCTCCACTGCCACAGGCAGATTCTAAGGCTAGCACCAGCCAGAAAGGAGGTGGGCAGCCAGTGGCAAAGGGAAGCACATTTCTGACTCTTAGAAGGTTAAATCACATGAACATGCCCCTCTAAAGGTGCATCCACTTCTCAGCTCCTCTGGGAGAAGGTAGGCCCAGGGTTAAAGGCAGATTTTGAAACTTTCGACTCTTAAATATATTTCTTCTACTTCAAAATGCTGGCATTTGATTCTTTTGTGAAAACAAGGAAGAGCTGAATGTAGCCCACCCGCCAAAGCTCATGGACTCCTTTCTTCTCAGGGGCAGTGCGTACATCCAAATTTATTCTAGATTAAATGATCACACAGACACGTCATATCCATGGAAAAACCCTCTTGTTTATTTGATTAAACAAAAATAAAATAAGCTGCATAGGAACAATTTTAAAGTCCAAAGAGACACCAACTTTGTTTTAAGGCTGTAGTAGCTGATACAGCATCTCCTTGCTACCTTCTCCAGCCTTCTCTGTGGACCAAAGCGATACATTCAGAAGCCTGTGAGCTAATACAGGAGTTTTTGAACACTTTTCCATTGGTTCTTCATCTGCTCATTGCCTGTCATGCCTGCGGCCTGCAACATTAACATTTAAAGATTTAAAAGTAAAAGCCAAAGGGGGGAAGGGGGGGGGGAGAAACAAAGAAAAACCCACTTTTGTCTACTAAAGGTTTGGGGGGAAAATCTTGATTTCCCCACCCATCCACCGAAATGATGGGGTCGGCATTCCCAAGGCCAAGACCACTTAAAAAGTGGCAAAAGGCAGTTGGCACCCCACAAGGGCCGACAGTCTGCTTTGTGCAGCCAGAGAAGTTATTGTGGTGGTGCGTATTTCTCAGTTTGCCTGGAACAGATAATAAAAATTAGAGGTTTAATGTAGTCAGTATGACTGACACCGGGCATAAGATCTGTGTTAGAATCCCCCAATCCTGCATTTATTTTTCCTTTAAAAAAAAAACAAAAACAAAAACCTCAACCGAGTCACATATTCTATACAAAAAAGAAAAAGAAAAAAGAAAAAGAGAAAGAAAATTAAAGCATTTTGCTGACCAGGCATGAGATCTAATGAACAATATTAAACAAGATTTATTTAAAAAAAAAATACTAACAACCCTCCCACCCAACTGACTATACCTATCATGCTAGTTTAAAACATCCCTTTACCCACCCACCCTCATCTGCATTGACTTTAGGGGAAAAGGGGGGAAAAAAAGATATCTTACCACCCTAAACACAAGAAAACCCCCTAAATGTGAAAAACTCTTCCTCTGAAGACAACTACACAAACTGCTAGAAACATAAAGAACTATTACAGAGCTGGTTATTTAAAGAAAGTAAACACTTTGCTACACACGCCAACATTCAGCCAGTGTGCTCTGAGATAGCCTTAAGAAAAAAATACTACCTGAGCTCGTAAGTTAATACAATCATTAAAAGGAGGTCTAAGACCGTGTGGATACACAAAACTTTTAGAACCATTGCTGGTTAAATGATGATGGAGAACATCCCACCAGGCTGGCTTGTTAACCCGTAAGATCAGTTTTTTTTTTTTTTTAAATAGACATTATTGAGGTATTTCTTCACCGTGACATTTACAAACCCAACTCTCATTATTACAGTGGTGTCAGGACCCTCTCTTCCCAATGAACCAAAAAATCAAAACAGGGAAGAGGAGGGGCAGAAGGTCAATACAGTATATCTTGATAATGTGCTTCTCAAATTTATCAAGTATTTAACAAACAAGTAAAGGGGGAGGGGGGGACCCGTCCACATGTTTACCTTTGGTAGGAAAAAAAAAATTAAAACACAAAACAAAAGGGCAACACACACTTCGCCTGTCACTGCTCAAAAGCAACAGTGATTGCTGAGAGGTCATGGCCATGGACATCCTGCTGGGTTCAGAAAGCTACAGTTACAATCATGAAGTCAAAAGGATTCTCATTCCCTTCAAATGTGTGATGTTTCCAACTAGACTTCAAATTTCCCCCTAAAAGGGTATATCTGCAGACACTGGAATACAGAGATAAAACATTTTTTCTCTTGAAGAGAAAAGGAGACCTAAGGTCTTTATTTCTAATTCCTCCTAAATCTTCCAATAGATCAGATTAACCAGTAGTTTCATAATACTGAACAACATGGTAAAGGCATATATATATATAGTTCTTTTTCAGAGGGGGGAAAGTCTGATTGGTGAGAACTACTTGGGTTTCTGACTGCATTTACCTGACATCTCTTTCTTTTAAAGGTCAATCTGGCATTTCTCCTGAAGAAACCAGGTCTAGATTTATGAAAACATTTCTTACAGAGGTAGATAGCTTCCCACTTCCACCCATTCCCCACTGGATTAATAATACTCTTCTTTCCAGAACCATCATATGCTAACATGAGGTAGATGACTTTTGCCAAAAGTGAGGTAGAAACTAAATAAAAGGAGTTAGGAAGCCAGAGAAAGCCTCAAGGCCTTGGAAGGAGCAGCTCTATGCAACCATCTTGCACAAGTTTGACTTTTATACAGCCCCAGACTGTTGGAAACTCAGTAAGAGTGATGTTGTAAATAAATACCCTAAATACTTTTTGGCACCACTGGTTTTGTTTTTTGTTTTATTTTTTTTTTAATTTTTCCTTTTTTTAAACAACAGAAAAACAAGCCTAAAACTTTGGCATATCTTTCACTATCTACCAGAACACAGAATCTTAGAATCTTCCAAACAGGAAGACAACACATAAACAAAGAATATTCTGCTGCTTCTAGCCTAAAAGACTTCCCTCTTCCAATAATTAAGCTTTGGCTTAATCAGAGTAAAACACACTGAGCCAATCTCAAGCTGTTCTCTTTTCACTCCATCACAAAGTGCCTTGACCCTGGCAACTTCTTTGGCCCAAAATATTATTTTGATTCTGATTATGGTACCCTTGCATGTTTCCCCAAATAAGTTAGACTTAAAGGGCATTGATTGAGGGGTTAGTGCACCTGGGGTACAGCCTGGGCCACTGGGCTCCAGTCAACTCGGGCATCACCTGTCAGCCACAATTAAGCACAGGTTCTGAGATAGGATTTTCTTGTGACCAAGTTAAAAGAGAAATGATTCTTTTTTTTTAAAAAAAGGACTAAATTTTGAAATGTTAAGTTGGTGTCAAAGCATTTTTACCTATAGGTTAGATTGCCTTCAAACACCTCAATACTTAAACCTACATATGCAATTCCAATGGGCACTCCGAATACAGACTGACCTTAAGTCCTGCCACCTCCCCACTCACCACATCAGACCGACATAGGGACAACTGTGTAATTATCACTTACTCCCTAGAGACATTTTATTCTGCCTCAGGGCACCCAGGACCTAGTCTTTTTCACCACATTGAAGACTCTCTCATCTTTGACCCTATTCCTACCTACCCTGGTATTACCTCTTCTGGGGCAGGAGACAAGCATCTGGAAACATGTGCTTTAGACAGCCTCACACCAGGGAGTATAACACGTTGGCTTTTTAAATCATCTTTCTTTGATCTGGAACATCCCATCTAATACAATAAACACTCTCCAAAGTGCTTAGCACCAATCCCTATGGGTCAGGAGTCTATTTCAGGCAGCCACAAATGGCAGGTTGTTTTTAAAACAAAAGCTTCCCAAACGTGACCATGTTTCTCAGATGCCACTCATGCCCCACTTCAGGTGCAGAAAGGTAAGGAGCCATTCCACCATGAGGCTACCGACATAACCGCTTCAGGGAGTGACCCTACCTGGGTGCTCTAAGTCTGCAAAGTGGTCCATCTATTAACCTGATTATTTCAGCCACGGAAAGGAAAAGGATTCACCAACAAAATCCACTGTAAAAATGTTAGACAAGTCTTTTTTTCCTACTGTTCTTCACCAAGAAAATAGGAGAAAAGAGTAAATGAAGATGGAATAAAAAATTCAAAAAGTGGTGTGACCAACTGAAATAACTTTTCCCAACCACAAATAGGACCTAGATTTTGGAAAACATTTTTAATCAAGACCCATTTCTTCAATTAAAAAAAGTTTTTTTTTTTAAGGCATTTAAAACCAGTTGTTTTGGGCAGGCAGTTGGGGGAGGAAGGACAATCACCTCCAACCTACTGCAAAAACTGTAAGTCTTTAGTTACAAACATAAAATTAAAATTTAAAAAAGTCTTTAGTTACATGAATTCTCAGAACTTACAGGAAAGATAAAATGTTAACAGAATAGAAATGGGAAATGATTAACTGTTAAGATAGGAAAAAGAAGAGAGGGCTTGTACCACCATCCTAACAACAATTTGAAGTTATTTTCTAATTTTTGGATCTTTGTTGGCATACAGCTCTTCTTTTGTGAGATGAGTCCCCCCCCTCCCCCGACCATTTTGGTCACTCAAGAAAACCTAGAATTAAAGTGATGGGAGGAGGTAGCCTAGCTTGAACTGAAAAATCAAACATCTAGCTGGGCATGCCTATGATCCCAGCTACTTGCTGGACAATTTAGCAAGACCCAGTCTCAAATTTTAAAAAGGGCTAGAGATATAACTTAGTGGTAGTGCACCCCTAGGTTCAATTCCCAGTACCTTAAACAAAACAAACAAATAATAAAGTAGAAAAGAGGTGGGTGGGAAAAGCAATTTGATTGACTTGTCACATTATCCCCATCATCATCTTTTCTTTGGGGATGACAAAACTAAATCCCTCCATTTGTTGATTCTGCTCCTTTAAAGTCACATCCATTTTGCAACAGCTCTTAAACACATGACCAAGAAACTGATCAGTTAGTCTTTCTGTTTCAAACATGAGGTCTCCCTCATACGCTACTGATGTCTGAGAGGACCTCTTTATCCTGAGTATCACTACTTCAGAATTTGGATCTGACATCAGTTATTTGAGGGAAAGGGGAACCCACCAGGGTTCTAACAAGCAGTGTTACTAGCTACACCAGCTTTCCACTTAGAAGACAGAAAATGCCTAGAAGCACAAAGTTTTATACCCAAGTCCAGCTAATGAAGAAACCAATCCTGTAAAGTGACACAGATGCCATCCCCGCCACCCGGTTCTGCAGAGGGGGGGACTGGCGTACACAAGTTTTCATTCTTTGGTACCGAGATACAGGTTTAAGAAAAGTTTATCATGGCATACATTTCAGGTTGGGGTGATTTGGTTTACTAATCCTTTACATTCAAAGGCCTTGAGAGGGAAAAAAAAAAAAATACACGTTAATCATGAGGTCCTATAGCGTCACTCGGGTGCAATGATTCTGTAAAAGTGACCAGAGCAGAGGGTATGGGAACGGACTGCTCCAATTAATATGATGGTTAAACATTCTATTTCCCTGAACTTCCGAAGCAGGAAAAAAAAAAAATTGTGCTTTAATAATAAGTTTATTCCTTTGCTTCTCTTCTCAGGAAAAGAAACTCCTAGCATAACAGAACATTCACTCTGGGGTCAGGGCAGACCCCTGCTCCTCCTAAACAGTCCCTGGTTTGGGGGTGGCCTTGCTTGGCCAGTGCCCTCTACCTACTCCTTCAGCACATGTCCATCCATGCCTGAAAACCCTCTCTCTGAGAATGAGGATAATTTTCTTCTTCCTTCCACTGAACTCTTTCTAACCAATAATAAAATAAGTATAATCAACTTTTGAGAATACTTTTCATTAAGAATCCTGAGCTATACCTACTTTTTTTAAGAAGCCAAAGTGTAAAGAAAAAAAAAAAAAAGGTTCCTTGGGATGTGCTGTGTCGTTCCCAGCTTTATTATTTTGGGTGCAAGATGGCTTAAAATACACGTGTGTGTGCCCATGAGCGCACACGCGAGCGCGCACGCACACACACCCTCCCTAACAAAAAGATCAGGTGCCCAAAAGTACTAAAGGTCTGCTTTTCTTGGCTAGCAAGCCACAGCCACATCTCGCAGGAATAAAAAAAAGATGCTGAAGGGATGTTAGACACACTGAGGTAATAAGAGAACAGAGGAAAGTCCTCTGTTGCAGCATTAAAAAAAAAAAAAAAAAAAAAAGATTTTTCCAAAAACAAAAAGATCAAACCACACAACACAATCTAAACCCACATAAACACAGCATTCTCAAGAACACAAATAGTCTACAATTATGAATTTTAAATCCTATTTTTCCCACGCTTTATAATTTTTTGCTTTTTTTTTTTTTTTTTTTTTACTTAGTAGTTTTTGGGTTTCCTTGGCTCAATCTACAAAATACACCCCGCCACACACATCCAGTGCCCTTGCAGCCGTAGAGATGCTAGGCTTGTGCATATCGCGCCCCACATGGGGACAAGGGAAATGTGAACTCCACTGAGGAAGGGAAGAGGGCCTGCTGGAGAAGGAAATGTAAAGATTTATGAGGTAGATAGAAATTATCACTTCACAGGCTCAATCCCTGCACAAAAGACAAGTACATTCATCTGTAAAAAAATAAAGATGAGGTAGGACTTAAGCAATGTTGTACTTTTCTTGTTCTCTTAACAAAAAAAAAAAAAAAAAAAATTTAAGAAAGAAAGAAAACAGAAATTTCCCTGAGACTGCTTCTTCTTTGAAATTCAAAAAGAGAGAGACGAACACGCACACCCCAAACACAGAAACCTAGAAGACGCGATTTAGAAGATGAGGATTCGATTGTTGCCAAAGTCCACCACCACGATCATTCCATCAGGGGTGACTGCGATGCCGGAAGGGCGGTCCATCTGCCCAAAGCCACTGCCTTGAGCGCCAAACTTGCACAGGAAGCTGCCGTTGGCCTCAAACATCTGTACCCGGTGGTTCCTGGAATCGGCCACGATGATGCGCCCTTCCTGGTCCACAGCCACACCTTGCGGACGCAGGAACTGCCCATTCCCGGTGCCCTCGGAGCCCAGGAAGCGAGCCGACTGGCAGTCGGAATGAATGACCAGGAGCCTGTGGTTGTTGAAGTCGGTGACCACCAAGTGGCCCTCGTGGTTGAAGGCCACACCCCGCGGGGAATCAAAGTGCTTCCAGAGAGCCCCCTCGAAGCCGTACTTATTCAGGAAGACGCCATCAGGCCCGAACAGCTGGATCCGGTGGTTCCGGGTGTCTGAGACTAGGATCTTGCCCTCAGAATTCACCGCCACATCCCAAGGGTAGTTGAACTGCCCGTTTTTGGTTCCTTTCTCACCAAACTTGAGGAGGAACTGACCCTCAAAGGTAAAGATCTGGATGCGATGATTGTCCTTATCAGCCACCACGATTCTGCGTGAAGCATCGCAGGCCACCCCAGCTGGTCGGTCGAACTGGCCGGGCCGGGAGCCCAGAGTACCAAATTTGTGATGGAATGAGCCACAGGGCTTGAATACCTGGATGCGGTTATTGCTGCGGTCAGCGACGATAATGTAGCCCTCCTTGTCCACACTGACACCCCAAGGGCGACAGAGCTTGCCATCGCTATCACCCTCACTGCCGAAGCTCAGGCCTGGGAGCCCAATGCCCACGTAGCTGCGGCCTGATTTGACCACCACTTTGAAGGGACTGTTCTCAATATGCTGGTTGCACATGGTCACTGACACCAGATGCTCGCCCTCTAGCTGGGGCCGGTAGCTCACCACGTAAGTCCCGTTCTGCTGGTCACTCACCTCTGCACCAAACAGGTTGCCATCGGGGCCAAGGACCACAGCTGACATAAGGTCACCTCCCGAAAGGCGTGGCTCACCATCATGGTCGTAGCCAATGACACTGAAGGAGGCAACCTTACCCTGAAGGGCCCGCTTGAGGCCATCACCTGTGGCCTTTGTGAGAGGTGCAAAGGCCCCACTGCTAACAAAGCCAAAGGACTTGATGGCAAGGTACAGTGCCTGGTCAGGGGGTGTGAACATGATCCGGTCATCTTCCTGAGGCTGCAGGAGACTCCCCACGGTCTTCAGCTCCTGCACTTGAGCCAGCATCCGGTCTCGGGCCAGGAGGATGTCCAGTGCCCTACCCTCCTCCAGGACCTGCTGAACGGCACTGATGGTGCTCTCTAACTTGTTGAGGTTTTGCCGAAGTTTCTCAACCTGCAGATACAGAGACTTGGCTTTCACCTGGCGGATCTTCTCTACCTGGAGGAAACGTAAGAGTAAGGAGAAAGGACACGGTTTTAAAAATCAAGCCCTCAGTATCCACAGGCCACATCCATAGCTTTAAGCTACTGCAGACAGAATACAATGGTGGTGGTGGTGGAGGGGGTATATGTGTCTGTACTTGTGTGTGGGGGGGGGGTGGGGGGGGTGCTGGGGATTAGAACCCAGGATATTGTGCATGCAGGGCAAGTACTCTACCAACTAACTGAGCTATATTCCCAGCCCAGTTGTCTGTACTTTTTTCATTGTCAGTATCAGAGAAACCCACACTGGGAACCCTCTATAAAAGACAACGGGCTGGGGCTGGGGCTCAGTAGCAGAGTGCTTGCCTATCAATGTGTGAGGTACTAGGTCTGATCCTTAGCATCACATAAAAATAAATAAAGGCATTCTGTGCATCTATGACTACCAAAAAAAAAAAATAGACAACTGGCTTGGAGTTGGAAGTGGTAGAGCCCTCACCTAGCACATGCAAAGACCTGGGTTCAATCTTCAGCGCTACCGAGGACCCAAATAAATAAATAAATCAGATGGGGGGGATTTTTTTTTTTTTAAACCACCAAACCCACAACTGGTACTTCTACTCTTTTGATAAAAAAAAGCAGAATCAAAATAGGCCTGGGGATGTGGCTCAGTGGTCGAGTGTCCCCGAGTTCAATCCCCAGTTCAAAAAAAAAAAAAAAGTACCACCAGGGCTGGGGTTGTGTAGCTCAGCGGTAGAGCGCTTGCCTGGCACATGTGAGGCACTGGGTTCCATCCTCAGCACCACATAAAAATAAAAAGGTACTGTGTCCATCTACAACTAATATTAAAACAAAACACACCACCCCCAAAAAAGTCTAATAAGCAGTTCCAGGTTACAGGAGATGACTACTAAGTTGTGACAACTAAATGCAATCAGTGATTCTGAATCTTGAGGTGCGGGAGAAACAGCAAGAAAGAACACTATTGAGATAACTGCTGAAGTGTAACTAGGGACTGAGGCTTAGACACTGTTACTGTATTAAAATTAACTTCCAAGTTAATAAGAGTAGCTCAGTGGTAGAGCAATTGCCTAACATGTACAAAGTCATAGGTTTGAACCCCAGTTCATTAAAAAAAAAAAAAAGCCAGGTCCCAGTGGCTAAGGCAGGAGGATCATGAGTTCAAAGCCAGCCTCAACAATTTAGTGACCGTCTCAAAATTTAAGAAATAAAAAAATGTAGCTGGGGTTGTGGCTCAGTGGTTAATTGCCCCTGCCTTCAATCACCAGCAAGGGTGGGGGTGAGGGGAAGGCATGACACAGAAAAAGGAAAATTAACCTTTTTGCGGGGTGTGGGGGCTAACTCAAGTATTTAGGGGGTAAAGAGGCCATTTCTCCAATATTTCAACTTATTCTCAAAATCATATCACATGCATGAATTTAAGCAACTGTGCATCAAAAATACTAGCGGAGGGGCTGGAGATGTGGCTCAAGCAGTAACATGCTCGCCTGGTATGCGCAGGGCACTGGGTTCGATCCTCAGCACCACATAAAAATAAAATAAAGATGTTGTATCCATCGAAAATTGAAAAATATTTAAAACCTCCCTCCCTCCCTCTCTCTCTCTCTCCCCCCTTTCTCGCTCTTTAAAGAAATAGTGGTAATTAATATTTAAAAAAATACTGGTGAAAAATTCTATATTTACTAAACACATACAGACTTTTTTCCTTGTCAACCCTAAATAATACAGAGTAAGAATTATTTACACAGGGCTAGGGTTATATAGCTAAATGATAGAGCAACTTCCTAGCATGCACCAAGCCCTGTATCCCCAATACAGGGGGATAAAAAAAAAATGCAATTATTTACACTATATTTTGTATTAAAAGTAAGCCAGAGATGATTTTAAAAATATAAAGGAATTGGGCATGGTGGTGCATTCCTGTAATCCCAGCCGAGAGGCTGAGGCAGGAAGGAGGATTGTAAACTAGAAATCAGGCTCAGTCAGAAATTTAAGGAGATCTTGTCTCAAAATAACAAGTGGTAGGAATGTAGCTCAGTGCGCTAAAGCACCCTGGGTTTAGATTCAAACCTGGGGAAGGGAGGAAAAGAAAATGGGGAGAGACAGAAAGAAGAAGGAGTGAAAGAGAAAGTAAACAAAAACAGTTTTAAGCAGAGGAGTGAATGGATTTGTATGGCAAAAGTTTGGGTTTGTGGAGCATGACTGGGGGTGGGGGGAGAAAATGAGAAAGTGGACACTAGCTATCACCCAGGTGAGGGATGACTGTAGCTTAGACAACAGAGGTGTCAGTGAAGATGGAGAGCCAAGTGGCTGAAAGGACAGCAGAGGCAGTGGAGGGACACAAGACCTGTCTCCATCAAAACACTGAATATTTGAATGTAGGTACACTAGGAGCCAGGGATCTCTTTCTCCCCACCTCTCTCATCCATGCCTGCACACGTGCAAGAAGAGAGGAGATGTCACATGGAGAATGTAAGGGGGGTTGATGAGAGAAGGAAGGCAAGACAAAAGCCCCAGTCACATAGAAGCTCTCTGCCTCTGTGTTTGGAGGAGTACTGAAGGCTGAACCCAGGGCCCCACACACACCAGCCACACGCTCTACCACTGAGCTACGTTCCCAGCTCTGTACTTCTGTATTTGAGAAACAGCTGGGGACTTAAAATGCCCTGCATCCAAAATCTAGAGACAGCAAGCATTTGGAAACAACGAAAGAAGCCCTCTGCAACTAAAAAGCTAGACTATAGGAACGTAAACTCCAACCTGTAAAAATAATTTCTTCTTCTGAAAATTCTCAAACCATTTAGAAATACCTAAACAATGAAAATTGAACAATTTCTCAATGTTTTTGTTTGTTTGTTTTGCATTTTAAAAGTTCTGTGATTCTAAGTGATTAACCCTGTGAAGGAAGTGAAATTCTCACCGTTTAAGGAAATCCACGCTTCTGAGTGCTCTACTGAAAGCCAATTTCAGATAAGAGCCCACTCTTCTGAGGCCTGGATTTTAATCTGATTTTCCCTTGAGGGGTGATGACGTGGTTTTGACCCATTCATGCTTTTCCATCTGTTCTCCATGGAACCAGGACGTGTGTACAGAGAGGCCCATGTGGGATCAAATGAAAGTTTTTGTCCTTTGGTCTAATATAGACCAAACTTCTACCTTTGATTCTGACCCATGAAATTATGCAGCTGTAGCTAACCTCATAAGGTGGCTAGCCCAGTCCACTAGAGAGTTAAGTTGCAAGAATAAAGAGGGTGTCCAGATACATAACTGAGTGGACTGGCAAATTAAGACTTAATCCTTACACTCTTCTATCTTAATGTTCAAGAAACAAACCCTTACACAACAAAGAGAAACCCAGACAGAGATAGGAAGAAAGCTTCTCCTAGAGCAGAAAAATTAGTAAGTGGTCAAAGACAAGGGAACTCTAATAGGATCAGGGGCAAGGATCCAAAGCAAAAAAAAAAAAAATATCTATAAATCAAGACTGAGGGGTTATCCAGAATGAGCCACCTTGTTTCAAAATTATCACTTAAGAATGGGAGCAGGTAGAAACAATTGTATGAAGAAGGGCTGGCTCTTCCTTCTAAACACGCTAAAGAGACTTGATTTTCATTTCCCCTTAAGAGAACTGCCTTAAGAGAGAAGACAGCGGTCAGCCTCACACAGGAGGGAGCCCAGTAAAGGTGAGGGCCAAAGAAGCCCCCCACACAAAGGCCTTTTTCATCAGGAAATCCAGAAGAGCCAGTTTGTGGCAGAATTCACTACAAAGCTCTCAGGTTGCATGAAGTGGGCCCCTCCAGTTATAATTAACATTCGTGGGTGGCATGAGACTGGCAGACCCAAGGGGACATCTCAGTGTCTGAAAACTATGTCATACCCATAAAGGCATTCAAAAACATGTGCTGAATTAAATCTTGGACTGATCCACCCCTGCCCACCCTCTTCTTGTTGCGAGGCAATTAAACCATCTCTCTTAAGAAGTCAGAAGGGACAGGAGAGTTTTGAGGTTAACCAAATGGAAAGTACAATGAAACTTAAAAAGGGTCACTTTCAGAAATGGAGCCACCTTCGTACAACCAAGATGAGAACAAGCCCACAAATGCATTAGAAGTATGGCCTGTTAAGTCAGCAATGTGGTCGTATCTATGTTCAGAGAACATTAACTAATTTAGTTAAAAGAACTGGCATAGGGTACCGGCCCATTTATAGACTGCATCTTCCTGGGTGGGAATGCAAAATCAGAAAAGGAAAAACTGAGATGCGGACTAGGGGTGGGGTGAGTGGTCTTTTCGGCTGATTCTTATCTGAACAGCACACCACCAGTGCACTCAGCGCTCTTTCCTGCTCGGACAGGAAGAAAGGGCACACTTGCTGCCCTCCCAAGTGGAAAACTGGCTTTCCACTGGGGTCAGGAAGTGCAACCAGCCAGGACACCAAAAATAAGAACGTTTCCTACCAGCCTGCCTTGCCCAACAACAGTTTTGATTGTTCTCCCTTCTTTCTGCCTCCTTTTGAGTGTGTGCGATATAAAACTCAAGGCTCCTTCCAGTTTGGTTACCCAAGTACATTTGAAAAGGCTTCTTGTTGTTTTGCTGCACGCACAGCACCCACAATGTTCCAGAGACCACCCCCCTCGTCCTTCTGGAACATGACCAAATGTTCCAAAGCCAGAGCTTGGACTAGGATTTCTGTACAATTCCCTCGGCTGGTGGGGGGCAGAGGCGGGCGTGGGGGTGATGAGCTCCCCGTTACCTTCCACAGCAGTTCGCACTCCCGCTCCTCCAGGGCCTTCTTATGCCTTGCAGTCACAGCCTTGACCTCCGACTGTACCACCTTCGCCTTCATCTCCACCTGTTCTGCCACCGTCTGGGCCTGCTCGATGCTCAGCTAGAGATTAAAAAGAAAGAAAGAAAAATCCCTGAGGCCTCAGAACAACCTCTGTTCCTCGTGCATTTATTTCTACCAGACCTGAAGAGTGACCAGCCAGTCCACCTGATCCACTTTCTTGGAGAGAAAGCAGGCACTCGGGGGGAGAGAGTGGCATTTGTTAGACATGTAACTGAAGGAGCTGCTGGCAAGAGCTGGGTTTCTTGATATCGAGAAATGGCACCTACACGGTGGGTGTCAGACTATTAAGAGACTGACACAGTGAAACCAGTGGAGCTGGGCGGCTGCCGAAAACCAGAAAAGGAGGATCAGATACATCGTGTACAACTCCGGACACACAAGAAACTTCCTCGGATCTGATGGCCTGGCTCCTTGACCGGGGGGAAATCCTACAAGCCGGGTCTGTCTCTCGCATGAGGAGATACCAGAGTTTAGTAGCTAATCCATCAGGGTCTTGTCCAGTCATCAGCAGCTTGGCTTGTCCTGGCCTGAACCCACACCAAGTGCACACTGGGAATATCACCTGTTCTAACTCAGAAGCCGTGCCCTGAGGGTCAGAGACTGTCTACACACTCCCACACACTCCACAACCTGTACTACCAGCCCCAGTAAATCGGCAGGTTTAATCAAGACATATTATTGTTCATAAAAAATTAATCCAGACAGAAGGCTCTGTGTTTTCATTAATATTACATGATGAGTGTTCAAAAGCCACGAGGATTTCTTTGAGCTACTGGGGCATTAAATCAGGGATTCCAACCTGACTGCTAATGGAGCAACAAGTTTTAGAGTAGGTGATCCAATAAGGGGACCCTGGAGGCAAAAGGTTTTGGAGGTTGACCTGGGGTAGACTAGGGGTAGTCAAGAATATGCCACGGCTATTGCTAAAACCTGGGACAGTCCTGTGCAAATCAGGCAGGTGAGTCAGGTCAGCTTAACCCAGGGTCAAATCCCAGCTCCTACTAGCTCTAAGGAAGAGGGCACGTTCCCAGTCCTCTCCAACCTCGGAAAGGGTAAATGGGAGGGAGATCCAAGGCAATAGGTTAACAGGCTAAACCCAGCACCTGGCATGGAGTAAAACACTGTGGTTGCTAATAATTCTCAACTAATAAATGCCTGGAACTCAAGTTCAACCATTTGTCTCCACAGCTTGTATCATAAATGAAGTTGAATCACATACCTAGACTTTGCATGTACAAGGCCCTGGGTTATATCCCCATTCCCACAAAAAAAAAAAAAATTACACATCAGAAAAGCTACTGTTTTAATGACATTGAGTGTTTTCCAACCATATAACTATCTAGATCCAGAATATTGCCAACACTTAAAAATAAAACTCTAAATCTATGAGGCAGGCACCCACTAGTTTTTCTTTCTCCCATGGAGATCACTAATCTGCCCTCTGCAGATTTGTCTGTTCGGGAGATTTTGTACAAACAGCATCATACAACACATGACCTGGATTTTTTATTCTATGGTACTAGGACTCAAACCCAGGATCTCATGCATACCAGGCAAGAACTCTTTCACTGAGCCACACCCCCAGCCTGACCTTATTCTTATTAATATTTCTCCAGCCCAATAACTTTGACATGTTCCACCAGGTATTGCTGGAGCCTCTACTTGCCACATTTAATCCTCTTGGTCCAGATAACAGTTGACACATTCCTATTATGCAAGCAACACTCATAGTACAAATGCCCAAAACACCCTAGTTTCAAATAATTAACTACCTACCCTCACTCTATCTCCACCACCACCCCCCCCCCGGCAATCCTTACAAGGCTTAAGAATCCACTGAGATGGTCACATCTGGCACTGAGCAGATTTGGATGGTTCACAGCCTGTGATGTCTTCTCACCTTCAGTTTCAAAGCCAAGCTCAGATGCCACTTTTTGGGGGAAGCTAGGGTGTACCACACTTGTCCACAGTGTTTTGCACTATCTTTACAGCCCTGTCCCAAGTGCTGTGACATGTCAAACAAAGTGGGGACTAATACATAGTCTAAAGCACTAAAGTCAATTTGGTGCAAGTTAAACATTGTAGATTATAGGACGAATCTATAAATTTTCTATCTGCTTATGTCTGGCCATAAGCATGTTTACCAAACTTCAAGTGGCTGAACTGGATTAAATATTGTCCTCTCAAAATAACAGGTATATCTGAAGCCTCAGAATGTAACCTCCTTTGGATAAAGTTCGTGAGCTGGGCATGGTGGCACCAATCTATATTTCCAGCTACTCAGGAGTCTGAGGCAGGGAGGACTGCAAGTTGGAGGCCAGTCTGTGCAACATAGGGAGACCCTCATCTCAAAATACAAATTGTATAAGGGGGTTGGGGGAGTACCGGTCAATGGTAGAGCACTTGCCTAGCATGTATGAGACCCTGGGTTCAATCCAAAGGAAGGAAGCAAGCAGGGGTGGGAAGGGAGAGAAAGTTAAGCTTATGAAGAAGGAGGTGGGAGAGGGAGGAGGAAAAAAGAAAAATAAGAAGGGGAGAAGGAGGAGGAGGAGGAAGGAGGAGGAGAGAGAAAGGAGGAGGGAGGAGAAGGAAGGCAGAGAAAGGAGAAGGGGGGAGAAGGTGAGGAGGGAGGGAGAGAGGAAGGGAGGGAGAGGGAGGGAGAGGGAGGGAGGGAGGGAGGGAGGGAGGGAGGGAAGGAAGGAAGGGAGGGAGGGAGGGAGGGAGGGAGGGAGGGAGGGAGGGAGGGAGGGAAAGGTAAATTTATGCTATATTAGGGTGAGTCCTGAATCCAAAACTGGTGTTCACAGGAAGCCATGTGATAACACAGACACACAGGCGAAAAAAGGGCAGGCAAACCACAGAAATTTAAAGCGATATAGATACGAACCAAAAACTGCTGGCAATTACCAGAAGCCAGGGTGACGAACAGGAAGGAGTCTTCCCCCAAGAGTCAAAAAAGGCACAGAAGGGCCAACTCCTGGATTTGAGACTTCAGGCCTCCAGAAGATGCCAGTAAATAAATTCCTAATATTTTCAAGTCATCCAATGTGTGGTTGTTTGCTACAACTACCCTAAGAAACTAATACAAGAAGCCAACAACAACAAAGATCCACTCAAATGACCTAAAAGATAAAAACTTAGAATGACCGAGAAAATGAACATGTGCATATAAGCCACAGAAGCCAGAATGGGACCAATACATTTTGAACCTGTCAGACTGTTGATCAGGATTCGATGGGTGGGATAGAAATCTCACTGGACTTTTAAACAGTAACACAGGGAAATGGCTGAAGAGGTGTGGGAGAACTGCTAGGGCAGACAGAGATGCTAACTGCAAGAGGCATTCCCTCAGCATGAGCTAGGGGACAAAGGGAGGAAGAAAGCTGCAATTAGAAGGACCCAGAAGTAAAGAGGTGGGATCATACCCCGCTAATGCAGGAATGGCCAAAGCTGGAGGCTGGAATCAACATTATTGCCAGGATGAAAGACAATGTCCAAGTCAGTGTCTGACCAAGCACATACCAACCACCTCTTAACACCCAACAGAGGGCAGAGATGGCAGACTGCTTCCTATTTATACCTGCATCATACACTTGTCAAACTGATTTTTATACTTAAAAAAATAAAAACATAGAAAAGGTGGAAAATAGCGGTCCCTTATTTCTACAGGGCAAGGACTGGTGGCAGAGCAATAACACTCCTTTGCACAGGGATGTCCTGGCTGCCCTACTCACCTCTGGCCCTAAAGTCTCAACCAGGTTTACTCCTTTGTTTCTGGTCAGGTCCCTGAAGGCTCTATCACTGTGTTCTATGGAAAAAAACGGTTTCTTCCATTTTTTTTAAATATTTATTTATTATTTTTTTTTAAGTTATTGGCGGACACAACATCTTTGTTGGTATGTGGTGCTGAGGATCGAACCCGGGCCGCACACATGCCAGGCGAGCACGCTACCGCTTGAGCCACATCCCCAGCCCGGTTTCTTCCATTTTTTAAAAACAGATAGGAAGGATTCAAATATTTTATTGAAACCTGAGTAATTGCTAAGCATACCAAGATAATATCATTCCCTATCTTGAGAATCAAAAAGAAGGTCATCCCAAGATATGCCCAACAGGACCCGCTGGACTAGTGGCCACTTTGAAACTAGGTTTTGGGAATAGGAATGTGGGTTGAAGGGAAATGACATCAGGTAACAGGGCTGGGTCCACTTTCAAAACAGAAAGACATACCTGCAACAAGAAAGAAAAAAACAAATTCAGACTGGGGATATAGCTCAGTTGGTAAAGTGCTTGCCTTGCCCAAGGCCCTGAGGTCAATTCCCAGCACCAAAAAAGAAAGAAAAAAGAAGAAGAAATTCAACGAGCAGATGCTTAAATGAAAGATCATGTGATCATCTTTCAGAAGTGAACAGATCTAAGCCAACACTTGAAAGATGAGGGTCTTGGAGGACCAATGTGGTGGTGTACACCTGTAATCCCAGAGGTAGAGGCAGGAGGATCCTGAGTTCAAAGCCAGCCTCAGCAATTTGGCAAGGTGCTAAGCAACTCAGTGAGACCTGTCTCTAATAAAATACAAAATAGGACTAAGAATGTGGCTCAGTGATTGAGTGCTCCTGAGTTAAGAGTTAGAGCCCTTGAGTTCAATCCCTGGTACCGCCCCCCCCCCTCAAAAAAAAAGATAAGGGTCTTAACCTGGGCAGATGGAATCAGTGCATGTCAGCCAACTACAGAGTTGGGGCTACTTCATATGGAGGAGTCTAAGACCAAATCTGAGTTCTGAGAGAAAAACTCCAGGTTCTAACTAGTGGTACCTGCTACAGGGACAGCAGTGGCCTGGTTATTGGTATTTAAAGTTTCCTATTGGTCAGAAGGTAACAGAGAATGCAAACATCATCCAGACACTCAAAGGCTCCTATATTGGATATAAGGAACTACTACAGCCCACCCTAAATTGTTGTTTTTGTCACATTTAACATCGTTGAAGTTATGATTCATTCTAATATTGTCAGTGGGTTTTCCCCCTTGGTTACAGGCAACAACATCTTAAATGTGATAAAATACAATTAACAATCAAAGCTGTCTTATGTAGAACTACTATTTCTAGTACCTTAAAAGATATTATAAGGTACACTAAAAAATGTTACACTTTAGCAGGATTGTGATGACACACACCTATAATCCCAGGTCTTCAGGAGGCTGAGGCAGGAGGATTAAGTTTGAGACCAGCTCTGACAATTTAGCAAAATTTAGCAAAATCCTACCTAAAAACAAGGGGGCTGGGGTTGTGGCTCAGCGGTAGAGCGCTAGTCTAACACGCCTTGGGTTCCTTCCTCAGCACCACATAAAAATAAATAAAATAAAAGTATTGTGTCCAACTACAACTAAAAAATAATTTAAAAATAAAAATAAAAACAAGGCTGAGGATATAGCTCGGTGACAGAGCTCTTACCAAGCATGCAGGAAGCCCTGGGTTCAAGTCCCATTATCAAAGGGGGGGGGGGGAATAGTTACACCTTGAGGAAAAGTGAAAGCAGTGTCATGTTCTAAAAAAGCAATTATAAAACATGGGTGTTTTATAAAGCAGACAGGGTGCACTACACACATCTTCCACTCTCCCTTTGTTGTTGGTATCCCTAGACCCTCAGCTGGGCAGATCCTCTTTACAGGACTACCTGGAATTATAATTATTTCAAAGATTCACAAAGTCTGGATTTCTTTCTAGAATGAAGATTTTTGAAGACACGCTCTTTCAGTTGTAACTCTGATTCATATGTCAGATGCTTTTACTTATTTGTTTGTGCTGGGGATTTAGCCCAAGGATGCTTTACCAGCAAGTTACACCCCCAGCCCTTTTGTTTTCTCTTCTGAGACAGGGTCTTGCTAAGTTGCTGGGACAGGCCTCGAACTTGCCGATGCTCCTGCTTCAGCTCCTGAGTCACTGGGATTACAGGCGTGTGCCACAGCACTCAGCAACATGTACAATTTTAAATACCAGATAAAAACCAGGCCCTCAATGGGGGAAATGTACCTTTAATAGATACACCCTCTCCATCCAAAAATCAAGTTATTGGAAGCTAATGGAAAACATGCAAACTAATCTTGAAGTAAGTGGGTGAGGACATCAAGACTTGAGGAAAAAGAGGTGTCTCAGACCGCTCCTGGGAGGTTAACGGCCTACATGCAGTATGGGGCTGCTAATTCGTCACAAGACAGGGGCTGGGAATATCTCAAACATCCTGGCACCAACAAAATCACAGAAACATGATCAGTGGTGTGACTCAAGAGTCCCAAAGTGATCAGAAAAAGGCAAAAAACTTCTCCACCTCCAAGGAAGTAAGAGAGGGAGGGGAGGATAAGTGCCGAGGATCGAACCCAGTGCCTCACTCATGGGAGGGGAACACTCTACCTCTGAGCCACAACCCCAGCCCAGAGGCAAATGCTCTTGATGGAAGAAAGAAGACAGAGTTCCTAAAGTTTCCCCCCTATACAAAAGTTGGTGAGTTTGGGAGGTAACTCAGATTAGAGCTCAGGGTTTAATCCCCAGCAATGCAAAAATATAGAAACAAAAGATGGTAACTGGAAATTAAAACAATACCCAGTACTGAGCCCTGATGTACTGTTCTGTGTCACAGATACTGGTATTTTTAAAAAGTCTTTATGGACTCAAAGCTAATTGCAGAGTTGGTCCGCCCAGAATCAATCCTTGACCTTTGGCATGGCTTCTTGCCCGTTCATTTAGAACTCTATTTTATAAACAGTCTAACATTATCTCTGAGGCATGGATTTAAGAATAAGAACAAGGTTCCCGTGAAAGGAGGGGCAGAGAGTGCAGTACAGAAGTCTGAGTCCCTTGTACCTAAATCCCAGTCTACGTTCGGAGAGTCTCTGGTTAGAACCAGTCACAGGTTACCCGGGACTGTTCGTTCCCTTTCAGTTATTTATAATCAAGAATTCTCCTTAAGACAGCATGTGAAAGCTTTTGATTAACTCGTGGTGTATCGGTTCTTCAACCATTAATTGTCATTGCCCCTCCACCACCATTCAAGGATAAGAGGTGGAGAGAGAGAAAGCTGGGAATGCACACAAGACTCCTAAATGAGAAGGACTGACCGCTGTGGGGGGTAGGAGACAGAGAAGTGTAATGCTCCCACACACATGTAACCTCTGGCAGGTTATTTGATATCTCTTTGGGAAACAATTAACTACACCCACATTGCATGGGACTGCTACTTACACATAAAGCACATATTTGAGTGTGTGGGGTAGAGTAGAAGCTCAAACAGGAGCTGTTAATTTGATCTACATTTAATGCAACCTGGGATCCTGGGCAAAGCAACCGAATTTTATCCTTGCATTTCCACATCTGTAATGGGCAACGGTTGACCTACTCCTTAGAAAAATTTAGATTTGATAGACTCATAAGAGCTAGGCATTTTCTGAATTCACTGTGACAAATTTTTCTCTAGCGGCAGGCAAAAGTGTCTGCAGATCACCTGAATTGTCAAAATGATGGAGACGGGGGATGCAGAGTAATCCAGAAGGTCTGGATTCACTATTGCATTTATACAAGTTTAAATAACTATGTTAAGACACTCGGCTCAGTTCCTTAATTCCTTTGTGACATGGTGCCTTATCTATTACTTGTGCTTTAAATGGAAGAAAGCCAATTATGTTTACTTTTTTTACTAGGAAGGCAACATACCCAATAAATAAAACCAGAGCGACCAGGACAAGATAACTACTGTAGGTTGTCTATAGTATCTACCTCACCTCTCTTACCACTAACACCAAATGAAAAGTAACTGAAGCTCCATCTTACCCAAGGCTACAAAGAATGCAAAATAAAAGCTCCCTTACAGATGATGTGGTGCTAAAACTGGTTTTGGTCAAAGAGAACTAAGCAGATATGTTAAGCCAGGATTTGTGGGAAGAGTTCTTTAAAAGGTGCAGTAGCACATGCCTATTAATTACACAGATTGAGACTGAGGCAGGAGGATCCCAAATTCAAGGTCAGCCCCAACAATTTAGCAAGACCCTGTCTTAAAATTTAAAAAGGCTGGAAACTGGGCATGGTGGCACATCTGTAATCCCTGCTGCTCAGGAGGCTGAGACAGGAGGTTCATGAGTTCACAGCCAGCCTCAGCAATGGTGAGGCACTAATAAAATACAAAATAGGGCTAGGAGGGGCTGGGGATAGAGCTCAGTTGGCAGAGTGCTTGCCTCACGTGCACAAGGCCCAGCACCACCCAAAAAGATGTGGGAGGTTGGGTTGGGGGTGTGCTAGGGATGTGGCTCAGTGTTGAGTGCCCCTGAGTTCAATCCCTGGCCACCCCCCCCAACACACACACACACACACACACACACACACAATGCTGGAGATGTAGCTCAGGGTAAAGAATCCCTGGGTTTGGGCTGGGGATGTGGCTCAAGCGGCGGCACACTTGCCTGGCATGCGTGCGGCCCGGGTTCGATCCTCAGCACCACATACAAACAAAGATGTTGTGTCTGCCAAATACTAAAATAAATAAATAAATAAATAAATATTAAAATTCTCTCTCTCTTTCTCTCTCAAAAAAAAAAGAAGAAGAAGAAGAAGAAGAAGAAGAAGAAGAAGAAGAAGAATCATCATCATCATCATCATCATCATCATCATCATCCCTGGGTTTGTAGCTCAGTGGTACAGCACTTGCCTCATATTTATGAGGCACTGGGTACGATTCTCAGCATCACATATATAAAAAAAGATCCATTTAAAAAAAAAAAAGTGAGTTCAATAAACCATAACAGGCTATAAAATCCTCACTCCTACTGCTTACCATATATAATGAATACATCTTCAGAACCTGGGACACTTCCCTCAGGGGAGACTCCCAAAGGAGCAAAGAGTTACTTCTACCTTTAAAGCTTTACATATTTTCCAAAGTTATGCGGTATTCAGTTATTAAAATAGTACAGTGGTATCATTTTAATAGTGTTACTGCTCATCTCCCCATGTTTATAGTTAAGCAGCTCTATTTTCTGTTTGTAAGGTGTATTTGCATTTCCCTCAGTCCCTGACCTATTAGCATATTCCTGTTTAACATTTTTATTATTTTGGTACAGAATACTATTTATCTGCCATATCACTTCTAAGCATTGAGTCCCCTCATGCATTTGGAGACTAATATACCCACCTTTATTTTAATGCTTTCCTCTTATGTAGCCCTTTAAAGTGGCTGGGTTATATTCTGGTGTGGACTATAATTAATCTGTTCCTTCTTTGGTTTTTTTTTTTTTTTTTTTTTGGGGGGGGGTTGTTGGGTAACTGAGGTGCAATTTACCACTAAGCCACATTTCCAACCCTTTTTTGAGACAAGTGTCTCACTACATTGCTGAGTTGGGCCTCTGCCTCGGCCTCCCAAGCTGCTGGGATTGCAGGTGTCCTAGTTTCTATGATTATCTTACTTGGTCTAATGTCTTACAATAATTCTACAGGGTTACTGGCAAAATAAAGCCTATTTCGGAGATGTCTACCATCTTTCTTAGGGTCAGTTTGTCACTACAAATACACAGCTTTTAAATAATGCTGGTAAATGAATAGAAATGGAGAAAAATCGTGCTATGTGAAATTACCCATACTCAGAAAAAAAATCAAGAGTATGGAAGCCAAAGCAAAATACGGGAAAGATGGCAGGAAAGGAGGTTGAATATGATATAAAGATGTAAGACATCAGTAGAATAGGAGGGAAAAGGAGGGAGGAATGAGGGGAAAGGGATAGAAATAAGGAATGAAATTATAGCTTGTTACACACATGTATAAGTGTGCCAAAGAGTTTTTTACCTGTAATAAATATGTGGAAAACAGCAATCAAAAATAAATAAGCCAAGGGGCTGGGGATAGAGCTAAACTGGTAGAGTGTTTGTTTCACATGCCCAAGGCCCTGGATTCAATCCCCAGCACCAAAAAAGGAAAGAAAAAATAATAACCCCAGCCAAGCCCAGTGGCTGGCACACGCCTGTAATCCCAGCAGTCCGGGAGGCTGACAGAGGATCACAAGTTCAAAGCCAGCCTCAGCAATGGTTAGGCACTAAGCAACTAACTCAGTGAGACCCTGTCTCTAAATAAAATGCAAAATAGGGCTGAGGATGTGGCTCAGTGCTCCTGAGTTCAATCCCTAGTACCAAAACAATAAATAAAATAAACAAGCAAAGGCGTGAAAGAAATATCAGTACAAGAGAGGAGAACAGGGGGAGGAACCAGGGGAGGGAAAGAGAAGGGGGATGGAGATTTAAACCTATTAAAATGAACCCCAAATACTATGAGCATTATAATGCTCTTTTTTAAAAAAAATTAAAAAGCTCCTAGGATATTGTGTGCTCAAATATATAACAATCTCACAATCACATATGATCTAAAACACCAATAAAAATGTGGAAAACTTTTCCAATAAGAGCTCCTGGGGAACTAGGCATAGTGGAACACACCTGTAATCCCAGCAACTGGGGAGGCCGAGTAAGACAGGAGGATCACAGATTTGGATCACAGATTTAAGGCCAGCCTTGGGAACTTAGAAAAAGCAGCTCCTGGTAGCACAGGGAGTAACTGGGTACTACAGCATGTGCTAGGCATGCATGAGGCCCTGTGTTCAACCTACAGTACCAAAAATAAAACAAACAAACTCCTGAATGACACGCTTAATGCATTAATACATCAATAATACAGAGCCAATGAACAAGTCAAGACTCTTACACCAGTGACTTCTACATCACACTTGTTAATATTCCATGCTCCCACCATGTAATCATAATAATTCTACTTATTTAAGCAGATTAAGCAATTTAATATTATAAGGGCTCAAATAGTATATATATTCCACCACCTCCCCCCCCCCAAAAAAAAGGCACTGTCCTCCCCCAAAATTTCCATGTTAAAGGCTTGTATTCATTTTTTCTGTAATGTTCATGTTAGGACAGTCTGCATTCCAGCATTGCTATACTCTTACTATAAAATTATTAAATGACATCTCAAAACTTCAGAGCCTGGCCCATTTTTTCCATGGCTCTGTGTAAGTATGTACCAACTCCTCCCCATTCTGTCTGTCTGAAGAACAGAACTATCGCCATTCTTACCAGCAGCCTGTATACAAAACGCCTCTATATGATGAAACCTAGGCCACACCAGTCTTTCTGGGCTTGGGAACAGTTTGTTTCTATGGTGTGAGGAACAAACTGGGCTTTCAGTCAATGGAATGAAAAGCTAGCATGTCCTCAACCTTGAGCAAAGGCCTGTGCAGGCAGCTCAGGAAGGGAATGAGCAGCTCTGTTTCCACCCACACCCAGGAGCCACTTATGCCACTGACACTGTTTTCCAAGAGGGCTTCTGAACTTCCAGGTGGAAGTTGGAAATGACCAATTCACTGAGATTCCATAAACTAATCAACCAACCAAAAGGCCTCAGACAGAAAGATGTGTCTACCCCCAGTCTTCAGATCACTGGTTGAGTACTGGTGCTAAAGCACTGTAACCCAGAGCCAAAAAGGTTGGTTTCTTTCCCTCTCCCCCCCACTTCTCTCTCTCTCTCTCTCTCTCTCTCTCTCTCTCTCTCTCTCTCTCTCTCACACACACACACACACACACACACACACACACACACACAGTCATGTGAGGACTTTCAGTGTCCCACCTCAACTCATCTGCCACCTGGCTCTTCCACCCCAAGTGCCCCATGACCTACTACTCAAATTAATGCCAGCCACATACTATTAACTAACATTTGACCCCCATGGGCTATGTTTAGAATGTTTTCCCCTCACCCAGCAGCTTCTTAGCACCATATTTAATTTAGAAAGTTGAGCATGACAAACATTCATCTTCTGCCCCTCTTCTCAACAAAAGGTTCACCTCTGAGATTTCACCATTTTAACCACCCTTCATAAGTTTCCAACAAATCATGAACTCATTCTTCTCCAAGAATGGCTGAGCTCACAAAGTGCACAGAGTACCAGCAGTTCTCTCACTTGTGGTTCAAGGAACCCTGGAATATTTTCACAAGAACAAAAAAAAAAAAAAAAAAAAAGTGGAATAAAATTATGCACCATGGAGGTTAGGCACCAGAATCTAGGAGGTTCTGGTGAGGCACTGTGGACGTACTAATTGTAGTGGCTTAAAACAGAACACACACTGGGCGTGGTGGCTATAAGGCAGGAGGATGGCAAGTCTGAAACCAGTCTCAGCAACTTAGACCCTGCTGCAAAACTTTTAAAAAGGCTAGGGTTGTAAGTCAGTGGGAAAGCGCCCCTGGGTTTAATTTCCAGCAGGGGGAGCGAGGGCAGAATACACAAGCTCTTCATCTCTCTTCAGCTGTGTGGACACCAATACACTGTCATACAACAAAGTAATAACCTGAACAGCAACCCCTAGGCACCGTGAAGGTCTTTTTAAGGAAAACTCTGGTTTTAACAGTGACAGAATGAGTCACTCCAGAAATACAGGCTCTTAAATTTTAAAACTGCAGCGTCAGAAAATCTGACTCATGAGAAGAAAAGACTGTTTCAATATCATGCAGATGAACTGATAACTGCTCATAAACTCATTGAATAAAACCTGCCCTTCTCCAGAGTATATGATCTCAATTCTTCAGCTCTTCCAAATAAGGAACATATTTTCTTAAATGATTCACCTATTCAAATACTCCAGAAAGTAAATAATAAAAGTTTTCCATGCAATTTCTGCTAGAGCTTATTGAGCAATTTCTCTTGACTTCCAGCCTTATCCTACAACAGGGGGAATGTATGCCATCATGATTTTCTGATTCTTAAAACCTTGTCACTTGAATCAGACAAGGAGATTTAAAAGCAATCCAGGTACACTATTACCTAACCATGTTAAGAGACCTTTGTCAGCTCTCAATAGCACACATGCCCCTCCTTAATCCTAAAATTATAGAAATTCAAACAGACAAGGGTTTTAAATAACCAAGTCTTGATCACCCAAAGACACTCTGGAAATTGTATAAAATGCTTTGTGTTCATCACTTCTCATCTGTAAATAAGCAAATCTGTTTAGGAAATACCCTTGCCTAAAAAGCATAAGTGTCCAGTTTCTGCAATCCTGGTTGAAGAATGCCAATGTCTACTTGAATTTGGTGAAAGGGCTGAGATTTCAGGTAACATAAAGGTATGTGATGGGGCCCATCTAGGTGTGGGGGGATGTAATAACTTGGGTCACATCCCTATCATCCTCCCAGGACAGTGCTAGGTACCCTGCATGGATGACACATGTGCTCCTTGTGGTCATTATTCCACGTGCCCCCACATCGCAGTCTGCCCAACTGTCTCTCCATGCCGACTGACAAGTAGAGGGAAAGGTTCCCGGTGGGAGCAGTGAAAGGTATGGAGGCTGACCTGGATTGCCTGGCGTCCCTGCTGGGCATCTGCCAGCAGCTGGATGGTGAGTGCCCTCGAGTCCTGCAGCGCCTCCTGGAGGTAGATGAAGCTGTGGCCACCGTGTCGGCCCATTGTGCACTCCCGACAGATGGGCACAGAGCAAGTGTCGCAGTACAGGTGCAGCACCTGGGGACCAGAGAGAGGACACGTATGAGAGGTGCAGGGTGCAAGAGAGGAGAAAGCAACAGTGGTACCTTGGGTCCCAGAACCCCAAGGACCCTCTTCCCAACAAGCAGGCACCCTCCTACAGGTGCTTCCCTCTTGCTCGGCCCCAAAGCTAGCGGGGGAGCCCACCTTGGGTTGCGGGTTCAGTCATATCCCAAAAATTTTGGCCCTAATCATAACTGAAATGCTTCGACAAAGACACGGATGAAAACAAAACAACTCTCCGGGCATGAAGGATTTCCCGGCAACTCAGCTTAATCATCCAGATTAAAACTATGTCCCCGGGTTGCAAGAATATCAAAAGTTTCTGTGGCACTCCAGTCACTGGGTGTGTGTTAAACATACCCAATGGTCAAGAGCCCGTTGATGAGGAGGAGGAGCTCGGCGATAGATCTCCTGCCTTGCATTCCTGAGGCACTGGGTTCGAAACTCAGCACAACATAAAAATAAATGAAGATAGATATTGTGTCCATCTACAACTAAAATATATATATATATTAAAATAAGGTAAATAAATAAAAACACCCCACATGAAGGAGCTCTGAGCTCTCTACACAAGGCACACAGCTCGCATCTCCTGGGCACTCGAGCAAGCTACAGAGTTAAGGTACCGGAACGGACATAAGCTAGTGTTAAAGCCAGCCAGCTTCTTGCCTTTCTTCTTCCTGCCAAGTTTTTCCAAGAAGTTGAACCTGAGAGGCAGCCAGTGCTGAGAGAACTACTGTATGTGATGTTATACTCTTCCCTGGGGCCCTGCATCTGGGAAGCAGAGAGAAGGGCTGGCACAACCCTCACCTGTTGATAAACAAGGCACTCTCAAGAAAGCATGCTCCTTGGCACAGGGCACCCGTGTCGGGCAAGGAAACTTTTAGTGTGCAAGGAACCTGGGTGCTTTCCATATAGAGCAGCACTTATAGGTCTCCGGGTGAGGGGAGGTTGTGGCGTGCTCAAGGCTACACAGTTAGCAAGGACTCAGTCAGGAAGCCAACTCTAGGCCTTCTAAAGAGCTGGTTCCAACACAAGCATGGCCTTGGCTACCTCATTCACCAGGCAACGTGGAGCTCCAGGGTGTGAGCCTCAGGGAGAGGCTGAACCGGAAGCAGCCAGGGAGGTGGGAGACAGACTGACAGGCCTGGAGGCAAGCCTGAGGGCCCCACTCAGAGAGGGGCTGGGGATGAGGCAAATAGTAGGAAAGTGGTTGCTTCTCTCTTTTGAGGTTTTTATTTTCTTAAACATCCAAAATTGTAGCAGGTCCATAGGAAACATCCTCCCACATGGCTCAATAAGGAGCTGCTCTACTTGGGGATATTGACAGGGAAGTGTATGGTCCAGCATGCTTAGACTTAGAAACTTAGAAGTTTAGAAGAAACTTCTGGATTCAGAAACAGGAAAAGTTAAAAGCTTTAGGATATTGTTTTTTTTTTTAATTAATTTTGTAAAGAAGTGGATCTGATGTAGGAGGTTTTACAGACTCCATACGATTATATAGACTCTACACAGGGAAATGTGAAAAAGTTCCTAACTCCACTACCAGGTGAGAGAGAGCACTGCAGAACTTTTCCCAACAACAGCAGTAGCCTGAAGCCAGGTGGTGAGGATTTGCCTCCCTCAAGGCCAATTGCTTTTTAAGCAGGTCCACCTTTTTAGAGATGAGCTAATCCTTCTAATCTGTTAAAACTAAAAAATTCTCGTCGGTTACACATCCACAATTTTACATAATGCCCAATTAGTAATTGTTGTATTCTGCTACTTTTCCTATCCCCTACTATTGATTCTGCAATCTGCATTTGGGGTAAAATTGGGAGTTCATAACCCACTTCAATCTAATGTATGAAATATGATATGTCATGAGCTTTGTAATGTTGTGAACCAATAAAAAAATAATAAAAAAATAAAAAAGAATATTAAATTTAAAAAAAAAAAAACTAAAAAATTCTCAAGCAAAGTCTAAATACTAACCAAAAGATGCTAAGCTGGATAAATCCAGGAAAAATTCCTGGGCAGCCCTCCTCCACCCACCCACCCCCCTTTTACGAGGTGGTGCTAAAGCAATTCTACCAGTTTCAACAACCTCAGCCACATTCCTTCCCTTTGCTCCCTCCATTTGTCATGGGAATAAAGGGATCAATCCTATGCTAATGTGAAGTGTGAAAACCTTCTATCAGAAAGTTCCTTTTAAAATTAGAATAAAACACAGCTCTGAACCCTCAGAGGTCTTCCCCTTTCTACCAATCAGCTACGCAACTTGAGACCACATCTATTTTTTTTACATCTTTTCTCAGGACAGCTGTGTGGACTGGCCAAAGGCCCCTAGCTTCCTTCAGGCTGTGGGTTCATGCAAACATAACAGCCTAGGACCGCTCTGCACTTCAAGGCCTGGGAGTGGAAAAGAACCTCCGGCTATTAACCAGAGGCCGGCCCGACCTGGCTGTGGGGCCATCTGTCCAGTCACCTCCTTTGACCTGCCTGAGCTTCAATCTCATCTGTGAAACAAACAGGAGGTCTGACTAGGAGACCCTTTCCAACCCTAAAATCCCAGGACCCCTCTCTAGGGACTTGACAACAGAAACCAAAGGGCTTCCAAGTAATTCTGGGCTGAACTACGAAGCTGGGCCTGGACTGCAGTTGTGCAACTGCAAGAAGTTTTCTGAAGCTTGTTTGTTTAACCTTAAAACAGCTCATGTGATGTGCATAGGAGATCCCCTGTGAATGGTTAAGTCTTGAAGGACTCTGTGGTTACAAGTGGCCAGAAAAGAAATTCTGGCCAAAATAGGTAATGGCAGGGTGTCCAGAGCCCCTGGCACCAAACTTTTCCATGCCCTTCCCTGGCTTGAGAGCCTGGATGCCTCCACAATGTGTCAAGGATGCCTTGCATGCAATCCCACCTGGCACCATTTGACATGGATCAGAGAGCCAGTGCTTCTGCCGTTCCGGGCTTCCCCAGCAACACCCAGAACTTACTTAGCATGCATGAGTCCCTGGGTTTCATACCCAGCATCAAAAAAAAAAAAAAAGAAAATGAAAGTGGGAATGGGGGGGGGGGCTCCAGATAACAAATAGGCTATTGTATTTAATCAACTACAATTTTTAGAAAGAATGCATGGTCCAAAATTGTAAGATGAAATCAATTCTTGTGAGTTCTCCAGCTAAAAGTTGGGGTAAAGCTGGGAAGATTTCACAGCTCATTTAGGAGTTCCACATCTTATCTGCCTATAATTTCTAATATTGAAAAACCACAATTTCAAAGCTTGAAACACAACCCTTAGGTAAGCGTGTACATGGCTGCAATTTTCTTTGCAAGAACTGGAAGATTATTTTAAAGGAAGAAAGTAGACCATTGCAGAGGGTCCTGTGGCCAGAAATGTGGCAGCAGCCATGAACTGCTTCTCCTGGAACTGACCTGGGGTGGGGGTGGGGGTGGGGGTGGGTGGGGGATGGGCAAGTGGGGAAGAAGTCCTCTGGCGGCAGGAATTCCAGGGCCTAACACTGCCCATTTGGGGCTTCCCAGGCAGATGCATGGATACGCCCCTTCAGGCCTGGCGACAATCTGGCTGCCCCAGCTAAATGGAGCAGGTTTGACCTCTGACCCTACTAGTGACCACCCTCTTCCCTGCCCCCAGCTTCCAGAACGTCCCACCCACTGCCTTCCTCTCCCAAAATTTCTAAAATACCAGGCAGAGACAAAGACCTAGGAATGTAGGCCCAGCAGGAAAGGAACTGGGGGTGGGGGAAGGTTAAAAGAAAAATAAATAAATAAAAATACAAAGTAGGCAGGTTTGCTTCAGCCCGTGATGAAATAAAGTGCTTTGTTCATGAACAAGGCGTGCATGTGTGTATGCTTGCCTGGAACCCAGTTTTATACTGTCTGTGGTCCAACAAGGGGCACACATCTGAAGAAAGAGCATCAGGTTTAAAGTACAGCTACCCATATCAAAAGAAGAATGTAAACTAAAAGGAAGGAGGGGAGGCAACTTCTGATTGCCACGTGGTTTCAAGTTCATCAAAATTCCTTAACTGAGATATAGAAACTGCTGAAAATTTATTTTTTCAGATTCCACATCCCTTAAAAATGATCAAGGATATTTACTTGGCCTCACACAGACTAGGGCTGTCCAGTAACTCCTGGACAGAAGGAGATCTCTTTACTCACCTAAGGGGGGGGGGGTCTCGAGTTTCCCATTACAGAGAGGCAACAAATAAAATCATAAATCAAGTTGAGCATGTAAAGTCTACCATGAAACAAAGTCAATGACTTAACATCAAAACCAAATGATTTTAGATATAAGACTGAATGCCACTCTTCTGAAACCCAAAGTCCAAACCCTCAGCGGCCCCCCACCCCCCAAAACCAGGCCATGTGCTGCCCTGTATCCCTGGCCTGGGAGGCCTGTAGAGAAGGAGGGAAGGAAGTAGAAACCTATTTTATGCACCACCATCACCACCAGTTCAAGAGGAGATCTGCTGAGGACAAATGACGCAGGGCTGGGGGGTGGGTTTCCCCAAATATCTTTAATTTAAAGAGATAGCATAAGTGCATTTATTTAAAAACAAAAATAAACACAAATGCAAGTATTTTTTCTAAGTCTCCCCAGTGTAGAGCCCCATGTGGTGGTGTTCCCCTGTAGTCCTGCCTATAGCAGGAGGATCCCCTGAGCCAAGGAGGCCAGCCTGGGGAAGTTTGTGAGATTGTTCATTTAAAAAAAAAAAAAAATCTGCTTCTCAGTATCTACTGATAACCCAAAAATATGCCAATTTTTATGGACTCCACACATTTTTAAGTATGCAGAACTTTTTCACTTAACTATATTATTAACTTGCAGAATGTGTGTCACTCCGTATTAGAACTGCCTATTTTTTCCTTAATGGTTGCGGGGTATGTGGTCATACCAATTTATCATAATTTAAAAGTTTTGACAGGCGTGGTGGTGCACGCGTGTCATCCCAGCATCTTAAGTTCAAGGATAGCCCAAGCAACTTAGGGAGACCCTGTCTCAAAACAAAAAGGGCTGGATGTAGCTCATAGTTGAGCACCAACCACTTGGTTCAGTCCCCATTATCCCACCAAAATCTTCCTATTTCTTTGCAGGGGGAGGAGAAGCAATGCCATAATGAATATCCTTGTTCTATTATCTCAAATTTTTGATTTGGTAATATATTCCTTTTTAATTTTTGGAACGGGGGGGGGGTTGAACCCAAAGACACTTTACATTTATATCCCCAGCCCCTCACCACCACCACCACCACCACCCTCACCCTGTTTTAACTGCAGAGGCTGCAGTTGAACTTGGATGCTCCCAAGTCACTGGGATTACCATCATATGCGGCTGTGCACACCTTCAATTTGCTAACATATTCTAGATTCAATTGCCCTATCACTTGATATGAAGACAATAGAGTAAATCTATTTCCAAGTGTGGATAGGAAGGATTCCCAAATTTAACATCTAAATTGGGTCAACCTCAACCTGTGAACAGCAAAGTGCCAGTCTGTGCACTTAGGAAGACCAAACTCAAAGGCAGCAGGGGGCCTCTGGCTGAGGGAGGCAGTGGGACTGAAGAAAGCAGCAAGCCTCACTGGGTGGGTTGTGCACAAGGGGTTTTCCCAAATGCGGGGGGGGGGGGGGGTGTCTTTTTAGGAGTCCGGTGTTTTTTATTTTTGTTGTTGTTTTTTCCTCGTTGGGTTGGTTGGTTTTTGTTTTTGAGTACTGGGAATTGAGGCCAGGGGCACTTAACCACTGAGCCACATCCCTAACCCTTTTTGTGTTTTGAGACTCCTCCTCACTGAGTTGCTCAGGGCCTCACTATATTACTGAGACTGGTTTTGTTTGACTTGCAATCCCCTCCTCCAGCCTCAGCCACTATGCCCAGCTAGAGGAGGGCATTTTTAGAGGAGGATGGGTCTCAGGTGAAATAAAATAAAAGGGATGTTAACAATTTTTTTAAATTATAAACTCTAGGGGCACCATAAAAACATCAGTGAAACAAACTATAAGAAGCCCCATATAAATCCACAATCATCATTCAAAATCTAAAAGGTGCTCTGGAATCAAGTTTTTACTTGGCAAAAAACAGAAATTGTATATAAGGTGACTACAATCTGTTTTGAGGTTTTGTTTTTGTTTGGGTTTTTTTTGGTTTGGGGGCTTTTTGTTGTTGTTTTTTGGTTTTGGTATTGTTGGGTTTTGTGTTTTGTTTGCTTCAGGGTTTTTTTTGGGGGGGGCAGTGCTTGGAATGGAACTGAGGGTTCATATATGCTAGGAAAGCACTTTATTGCTAGCCCTTACAATTTTTGAAACGGATCTCGCTACCGTAAAGGCTGGCCTCAAATCTGCAATCCTCCTGTCTCAGCCTTCCAAGTAGTTAGGGTCAAAACATGTGCCACAGCAACAAATATCCTCTATTCTTAAAAATGACTAAGGCAGCTTTTAAAGTTCTCATAAAAGAGGAGCACGTGAGATAATTCTGCCACAAAGTATACATATTTCCAAACAATACAAAATGTTTGTCAAAATATTTTTAAATTGGGTGAGGTGGCACAGGACTGTAATCCCAGGAACTTGGGAAGACTGAGGCAGGTGGATGGCAAATTCAAGGCCAGCCTCAGCAATTTAGTGAGACCCAAAAAATTAACAAGACCCTGTTTCAAAAAGGACTAGGGAATGTAACTCAGAGGTAAAGCACCCCTTGCTGTGTGCCTAATCCCCAGTATCAAGGGGGGGGGATTTTTTATACCAGAACTGGCATGAAAATGACTTATGCTCTTTACTTATATCATTTAATGAGTTTTTATATTTCACTACTGAAACACTATTTCTTCTTCATTATTTTGTAGTACCCTTGCCTATTTTCCACATGCGATATAAACCTTTTAGATTTTTGCAGCACTGATGATTGAATTCAGAGCCTCACACATACTAGGTGAATTGCTCTATCACTGAACTACATCCCCAGCCCTTTCTTTACTATTATTATTTTATTTTGCTAAATTGCCCAAGCTGGCCTCCAACTTGTAAGATCCTCCTGCTTTGGCATCCAAAGTAGTAGGGACTACAGGCATATGCCACACCTGAATAGTGTCAGAAATTTTGAATGTTGAAGCACATGTGACTCCGAGGGTTAAGGTAAGAGTCTTAGCTATGCATGTAACCTATCTATAGGGAAGGCAGGGGGACATCCAACAAGAGTACAACGTGGGGTCAGAGTCATCTACTCAGTCTAAATAACATTTTTAGACTCCATGAAGGAAGAAGGCAATTTGGAGCCTGGTGCAGTGGTGCTCACCTAATCCCACCAACTCGGGAGGCTGAGGCAGAAGGATCAAGTATCAAAACCCATCTCAGCTATTTAGTAAAACCGTGTCTCAAATTAAAAATAGAAAGGGCTAGGGATATACTTCAGTATTACTATAAATGAATTACTGATTCAAATTAATTATACTGATGAATCTTAAAGGCAGAGAACATACTGCACAATTCCACTTATGTGAAGGGAAAATAAATTGTAAAAATATGAAAACAGTAGTTACAGATTAGAACAGGAATGGACTGGAGGTCTGGGACCTCAATGGAATTGTTCAGGAGTGATAGAAATGTTATCTTTGTGGAAGGAAGGACTACATAGGTGTATATCATCATCAAAGCTTAATCATACATTTGATATGCCCCCAGAAAAGGGACAACCACCCAATAACTTAAGTGTTAACGGGGTGAGGCTTGAAGCTCAGCCTCAGCAAGGACCTAAGAAAATACTCACTAAGCCCATAAATGCCTTTACTCCCAGGGCCCACAAACTTTGTTTCTAATAGATTGCTACCATTCTTTCTCCACAATTTTCTTATGAGATATTCTTTTTCCTTGGCTCTCCACTACAAATAGTATTTTATTGTTTGTTTGTTTTTGGGGGGGAGTATACCAGGGATTGAACTCAGGGGTACTTAACCACTAAGCCACATCCCCAGCCCTTCCTATTTTTTTGAGATAGGGTCTCCCTAAGTTGCTCAGGACCTCCCTAAATTGCTGGGGCTGACCTTGAACTTGTGATCCTCCTGCCTCAGCCTTCCAGAGAAATACTATCTTAATTCTGTCTCCCAAGAGGGAAGTATGGACTAATTCCCTGGAGGTTTTCAAAAAATTAGAACGGAGTCCGATTTACAGCGCCACAGGCAGCCAGCAGTCAAGCAAAGCCCTATGAAATCATTAGAGTCCCAGCTGCCACCCAGCATGCATCTGACCTCTGGTGTACTAATGAGTGGCCCAAGCAGCTTCCAGCCACAAATAAAAGAGATTTGCCCTAACACTGAGATCACTGCCCACATAAATTATAGATTTTCAAGCCAGATATAAAAAAGATTTTGACAGAGACACAGAGTTTTCCTGTTGCCCCTAAGGTTGCAAAAAAGCAGGGCAGGTTTTAATCTGTTGAGTCGTGGATAGGAGTCAAGAGTATCTGGGAACTAACTTGGGGGTGGGTGGTAGGGATCCAGACTCTGTAGGTGGCCGTGTAACTCAGTCCTGCCTCTTAAACAGAGGACAACATTGTACACCTGAAACCCTTCCGCTCCCTAAAGTAGCAAAGGAGGTTTCAATTGCGTGTGTGGTGGGGATCATGTAGACAGGTGGCTATTTTTTTTTTTAAAGCAAGGGAAAGTACTTATTACCTGGGGGAAATTATCCAAGAGGAAGAGTAATAAGAACACAGATAAGAATAAACTAAAAAAAAACTAAAGTTTTTAAAAAAATATTTAGAGGGCTGGGGTTGTGGCTCAGTGATACGGCGTTTGCCTGGCACGTGTGAGGCCCTGGGTTCGATCCTCAGCACCACATAAAGATAAATAAAGGACGGGCTGGGGATGTGGCTCAAGCAGTAGCTAGCGCGCTTGCCTGGCCTGCATGCGGCCTGGGTTCGATCCTCAGCACCACAAACAAAGATGTTGTGGCCGCAGAAAACTAAAAAATAAATACTAAAAAAATTTTCTCTCTCTTTAAATAAAGGTACCGTGTTCATCTACAACTAAAAATTTTAAAAAATATATTTGGAAAGCCACCCTTTCCACTTTTAACAATAGAATCAAAATTCTCTTCTCTCTCCCATTCCAGTATTATTTATATCTGGGGTAGCTGGACCCCTACATTACACTCTGTTGCCCTCTGTTCTGGTTAAGGTTCATGAGTCAGTTATGGGGTAAGAAAGGTCCAACTCTGCTCTTCCTGGTGGTCCTTGATTACAGGCCAGATCTATAGCCAATGTTACAAGACAGTTACCTTCCAAGCACTGTGTCTGAATCAACAGCAAGTACTTAGTGATGTAGGAACTTTGTTTTACTACAGAGTTACTCATTGGTGAGGATTATTTAAATTGGGAAGGGGACCAGGGACCAATCCTAGGATGATCCACATATGGCTTCTAATCCTTTTCAGGGCAGTGATGTGCTCCTTGGCAGGGAGAGGCCAGGGAGGGAACTGGGGCTTATCTGTGAGGCAAGGAGATTTGTTGCCAAGTCCCAAGTTGAGCTTGAGCTGCAGTACCCAAAACTGCCTCATGGAGAAGGGAATTCAGATCGGCAGCCAGAGCTGGGGCGGTGGAGCACTCGGCAGGGGGATCCTGTGTTCAAAGCCAGCCCCAGCAAAAGTGAGGGGCGCTAACCAACTCAGTGAGACCCTGTGTCTAAATAAAATGCAAAAAATAGGGCTGGGGATGTGGCTCTGTGGTCGAGTGCCCCTGAGTTCAATCCTGGGTACCCCCTCCACCACCACCACCCCCAAAAAAGAAAGGAAAAAACAAAAACAGAAGCTAGACTTGTTCTTGCAGCACTTCCTCTTTCCCCAGAGCCTTTCAACAGTTTTCTCAAGCAAAAGGCAAAAATCAGCCAGAGCAAAGAGACCTCAAGCAAAAGCTCTGGTGCAGAAGAGAAGCCTTGGCCCTGTCAAAAAGTTTGTTTTTAAAAAGCCCTTTTAAAATACCAGTGTGTTAGGCAGAATATTTAAGGTGCCTCCCTCTACTAGGAAACCTAACCCCATGGATACCCCTACAAATGACAGAGGGGAAATGGGGCCTGCCAGAGAGCCCAGGCCAGGCCAGCTGCTTCAAAGGACTTCCCAGAGATGAAAACCACCTGTCTGTCCCAATATAGGGAGTAACCTGAGGAAGGTTCTCTGGTGAGGGCAGGTACCGTTCCACCTACCATCCCCAAAAGGAAAGCCCACACTGGCCAGGTGTGGTGGGCACATATGTAATTCCAGTGGATCAGGAGGCTGAGGAAGGAGGATCTCCAACTCAAACCACCTCAGCAACTTAGCAAGAACCTAGAGCAACTTAGATCCTGTCTCAAAATAAAATATACGGGGATACGGCTCAGTGGTTAAGCATTCCTGGATTCAATCCCTAGAAAGTAAAGGCAAGAAAAAGAAAGCAAAGAAAGACCCACGCTGCAGAAGACAACAGTGTCCTTCTATTAGCCATCCATGATGGAAAGGGGTCCTAGGAAAGACAATGGGGAGAAGGCAAGTGAAATTAGACAAAAACAGCACAACAGAGGGTGGCACAGGGAGCCAAGGTGAACCAGCAAAGCTAGCCCCACACACACAAAAAAAAGAACTGGGCAGCAGAAAATTGGAATTGCAGAGCTAAGAGGTATGTGACCTAGTGAAGAAGGGCTCAGCCTAGCTGCGACCAGATGGAGAGAAGTCTGCTAACTGCACTGGGTCACTTTAGAGGCCAAACCAGTAATGGCTGTTGGGCCTGGCTCAGACCAGAAATGAAGCCTCAGCCCCTTGGAGTTTGCCACCAGTGCGCACAGCTCTCCACAGCTGCACCCTGCAGAAGCAGAAATTACAGTAGGTACAAGGACCAAAAGAAATGATCCTGAAAAAAGTCAGGGAATCCCAACACAGCCAGGCCAGCAGGACACAACTAACTGGCCATCAGACAAATCAAAAGAGCACCACTTGGGGGCATTGAAGCCAAGTCACTGGAGCCAGACTCCTCTTTAGAACCTTGAATTCCTGGTATTATTCAACATTTTTCTTCTTCCTTCTTTAACTTGGGGAGGGTGGACAACAAGGATTGAACTCACACGCACTTAACCACTGAGCCACATCCCCAGCCCTACATTCTTTTTTTTTTTTTAAGTTGTAGTTGGACTCAATACCTTTATTTCACTCATTTATTTTTATGCAGTGCTGAGGATCAAACCCAGGGCCCCGAGCATGTTAGGCGAGCTCTCTACTGCTGAGCCACAATCCCAGCACCCCCAGCCCTATATTCTATTTTATTTAGGGACAAGGTCTCACTGAGTTGCTTAGCACATTTTTTGCTGAGGCTGGCTTTGAACTAGTGAAAGCACTTGGTAGTATCAGTTGTGTAATCCAAGGTTTCAGAAATTAGGGAACTAGAGAACTTAAATTGGTTTCTCAGTGGGTCCTGAAATCTCTTGTCTGGTTGCATCTGGATGAAACTGTTCCTCATTTGGGCTATAACCTAAATCAGGAGAGGGAAAGATAAAAGGCAAGAAAACATTTGGCTCAAATGGACCCTCGCAATGAATTCCTGGCCCCTGCAGCTTTTTCCTTAGTCTTCCACCACATTCACCCTGGCTGCATCTAAGGCTCCTCCCCTGCAGGTGCCGGCCTGTGGCACTGAGCAGCTGTGGGGAGCACCCTGGCTCTCCCAGGGCCTCCCTCCTTGAGTCTCAACCTGATCCATTTTAAGAGGCAGCTCTTACAACTTAGCCTACACTCAAGTTGTGGCCTTTAAGGCAGCCATATCCTTATCTAGTATGCTGTGTTTACTGCTAATGTTTATCCTACTCACATGGAATTTAAGAGCCTGGGGAGGTTATAAAACAACTCTTACCAGCAACACCCTCTTCACTCCCCAAAATGGCCTGGTTTGGAAAACACATGGCAGAGAAACAACCGGATTATGCTCAGCAAGGTAAGAAAAATTCGCCCAAAATTGACAGGAAAACTATATTCTGTATAACTGACTCCCTTCAACCACGGAAGCAAGAGACGCTGTGGAGAGGTGATGTGGGAAGGGCTTCCTGGCACCACAAGGTGCCAGAGGGTGAAACACAGATCCAGTTAAAAGTGTCCTACTGCTCCTGGTCCATGTGTAGAAGAATCTGGAGTAAAAAGGAGGAGAAAGCTTCCCAGCAAGGGTGTACTCCCTGGCCAAGTGGCCTTGAGGAACAGAAATTACACTAACCCTTCTAGTCATCTAGACGTGGAAGAGGGCCAGAGCATGCATTGGACCATCTTGTGTTGAGTCAGGAAATCTGGGTTCAAACATCAATATCACGCCTCTCCCAATTCTTCGTGATAAGTTGGCTGCTTATCAAGTGACCCTGACTCAAGTGCTTATAAGCAAGCTGCTTATACCCATGAACCAGGGATCAGACACTGGTGCTGGAGAAGAATCCATCCTAAGAAACTGCATGAAATTTAAATGCTGATAGCAGTTCTAAACAGGAAGGAGAGGGAGGCCCAGAGGGCTCTAAGGGTTCAGGTTAGCAGGGTTCGGGTTAGTCACGTGCAAGGCAGGATGGAGAATGAGCTGGGAAGCCACTAAAGGCCTTTCCGCCAGCCTCCTCCAGGGCTGTTATTTGTTTGCTCACTGAAAAGAATCGTGAAAGATTCCTTAAATAAAACTGGGGGAAAGAGACTGAATAGCAACCTCTGGCCCAAACATGGCCAAACTTCCTCTACAGGCCACACTGGCTGCCCACAAGGGCACGTTAACCACGAATCCCAGTGCATGCACTTCCTCAGGTCCCAGTCCAGGAGGAGGAAGGACCGACTGGGCCTGGGATGTAATTTCAATGGACTTCTTAAGTTGGAAAGTCTGACATCAGCCTACAGGTGTAAATAGGAATGGGTGTGGTGAAGGCTCCAGACAAGGAAGATTATTAGGGGGGAAACATGTCAGTCTTGCTCTGTCAGCACCCATGTTAACGACAGGCCCCGTTCAGTATGGCGCCACAGGAGATGCCAACCACCTCACCTTTAGGCCTCTCTCTCTCCTCCATACTGGGTGCTACTACCAGATCGGGACTATAGAGGGTTTCCGAAAAGTTTCAGAGGCACCTAATTAGTGCTGCCAGGCCTCCTTTCCCTTTCCCAACAACTCTGATTTAGAAGCAGTAAGCTCCATAAAAGAAGCCTTCAGCATGAGTCCCAGGGCCCTGAAAAAATGAACACTTTATGAATCATTCTACATGTAACAAAATTAAAGTTGTGTTCTTTAAAAAAAAAAAGAAAATGATGATGATGGTGACGAGGACAGCTGGGTGCAGTGGCACACGTCTGTAATCGAAGTGGCCTGGGAGGCTTCGGCTGGAGGATAGCAAGTTCAAAGCCAGCCTCGGCAACTTAGGGAGGCACTAAGCAATTTAATGAGGCCCCATCTCAAAATAAATAAATGAATGAATGAATGAATGATTGACAGGAGAGGCTGGTACAGTGCTTCCCTCTCATGCACAAGGCCCTGGGTTCCATCCCCAGCACACAAAACAAAACAAAAAACAAGGGCTTGGGGATGTGGCTCAGTGATTACGCACCCCTGGGTTCAATCCCCAGAACCAAAAAACAAACTTTCAATCCTAAAATCATGAATAAATATTCAGGCTATTTTAGGGAAATCCAAATTCAATCATGAGCGGTAATATCTAGGTGAATTTACGGATTTTCCTAAAAAGGCCACTTATAATCCATTTAAGTGGACTGCACTTATCTCTGTTCCTCCCAACAAAACATGGATTCTAGCCAGAACACTGTGGTGCTTGTGCATGCCTGTAATCCCAGTAAACTCAGGAGGCTGATACAGGAGGATCACAAGTTTGAGGCCAGTTTCAGCAACTTAATGAGGACCTAAGCAACTTAAAAGACCCTGTCTCAAATAAGGGCTGGAGAAGGGTTTGAGGTTGTAGCTCAGTGGTAAGGCACCACTAGGTTAAATGACCAGTACCACACCTGGATTCTATTTCCCTTCCCCTTCAACCGAGGCTGGCCTTGCAATCTGTCTTGCCTAACGAAAGAGCCCAGCAGCCCATTCTGAGAAGACTGGAGAATGGCACAGAGGAAAACCCAGTCACTCTGGTTTGTTATCTATTAAAGAACAGAATCAAGGTTTTACAAAATAGGGCTGAGGGTGTGGCTCGGGTGGTTGAATGCCCTGAGTTAAACCCCTGGTACCAAAAAGAAAAGAAAAAGAGAGAGAGATCCATGGATTCCATCCCACAAAGCCTTAATCAGAAAGAAGGCACAAAGAATAATGAGAGGAAAAGTCTCTAAACCCAACAGCTGCTCACATCCTAGAGTTTCAACCGTCTAAAGCATTTTTTTTTTTTTTTACAAAACTGTTAGAATGAGAAGGTAACACCTAGGCAGGCTTCCCTAGGGGCCAACACTGAGATTTCTTCCTACTGGTACACCCTAAGCCACACTCTCTCACCCAAAATCAAACTCCAAATGTGATGTGCCTGTGATCCAGATATAATCTTGTTTCTGGTTTTGTGGTGCCAGGGACAGAACCCAGGTCCTCACCAACCAATCTTATTTCTATACTATTTGCTTGATAAATGCAGATAGATAGAGAGAGGGCTGGAGGTGTAGCTCAGTGATAGTGAATCTGCCTAGCATTGTGGGCAAGGCCCTGGCTTCCATCCCCAGCAATGCAAAGAATAAAAATATATGCTATATGCGGTACCATGTTGCAGATCAGAAGCAAACTAAATGTCTATCAACAGGGGAACTAGCTAAATAATTGTGAAATCGATTCATAAGGAACAGAGTAATGTACATGGTATGCTACAACTTGTTGAGAGAGAGAGAGAAAGAGAGACAGAGAGAGAGAGACAGAGACAGAGAGAGAGAGAGAGACAGAGACAGAGAGAGAGAGAGAGAGAGAGAGAGAGAGAGAGAGAGAGAGAGATAGGTACAAGTATTTCCTTCTCAGCAAATCAACAGTAAGATGTATGTATGTCGCAGATTAATTGTGTATTTTTTTTTAACCCCACACCAAATGGGTGTTTATGTAGTTGCCTGGGGACAGGGGTGTTACTGGGGACTGAACCCAGGGTGTCTCAAGCATGCTAGGCAAGTATTCTACCACTGAGCTACATCCCCAGCCCACTTACTTAAAATGTAATGAAACAGCAAACACCTTTTGCTAGTCCCTTCTTATTCCTAAAAAAACTCACCAAGACAATACTACACATTTAAGATATGAAATACCAGATATTAACATGATGTAATGAAAACTGAAAGAGAACAACAAAATATAAGGGAGTGTTCACAGCGTGATCTTGTATATGTGAATGGAGGGATGTCTTTTTCCCTCCCCCAAACCATAAAAGTTAGAATGATATATACGAGATCATTAAAAGTTATCCTTGGGGGGCTGGGATTGTGGTTCAGTGGTAGAGTGCTCGCCTAGCACATGTGAAGCCCTGGGTTCGATCCTCAGCACCACATAAAAACAAAATAACGACATTGTGTGCAACTACAACTAACTATATATATATATATTTTTTTTTTTTTTAAAGTCATCCTTGGGTTAGGCTAACTAGCAGTTTGTTTTCCAAGTTTTCTCAGAGGGCATAAATGCAGAGCTTAGCCACTGAGCTGTGTCTAAGTACTTACTAGAATCAAGCCCTGTGCCAGGTGCCTTACATGTATTAACTTGCTTGATCCTGACCACTGCCCTATGGGATAGCTGGTTAACACACTCTTTTACAGATACAGAAGAAACTGGCGCATGGATAGTTTAATTTGCCCAAGGACTCGACTAGAACGTGGTTGCAGGGCCCACATAGAAACCGCTAGGCCTTGTATACCTAAAAAGAACAAATTTTTAAAATAAATAATGTAAAAATTAAAAGAAAACAAACTACTAGGCTTTTGCTGCCTCTAACAGTAATAATACTCCCCCTGGCACTGCCCTGAAAAACATCTCTAGAAACCTTCAGGTGTGGGCTGGGGATGTGGCTCAAGCGGTAGCGCGCTCGCCTGGCATGCGTGTGGCCTAGGGTTCGATCCTCAGCACCACATACCAACAAAGATGTTGTGTCCGCCGAAAAACTAAAAAATAAATATTAAAAATTCCCTCTTCTCTTTAAAAAAAAAAAAAGAAACCTTCAGGTGTCCGCTTAGGGTTTATAATTCGATGGCAGAGGCATTTCTATCTGTGCATCATCAACCAAGACTAAATCCAATTGCTTTCTTTCTCATAATTTCCAAACTCCACAACTCTCCACAGCTCAAGCCTGTAATCCCTGAGACTCGGAAAGGCTGAAGCAGGAGGATGGCAATTTCCAGGCCAGCACTGTCTCAACGTAGACAAATACAAAGGGGGCAGAGTACCTCTGGGTTCACCCCCAGCATGGGAAGCGAACATGGACAGACACACACACACACACACACACACACACACACACACACACACACACACACACACCCCTTCCATAGCAGTGAACCTAATACAATGTCTGACCAAATGTTGTGCTGCTTTGGGTCCCTGTTCCTAAGGCCTCACCTCTGAGGTCCCCACTCTATCATACCACTCACTCATCCTGGCTCCCAATACCTCAGATTTCTTTAAAACCCCTGGGGCATAAGCCCAGTAGTGGAAATGTAGAGAAGCTGGAAAAACCTATTTATCTGCCTCCCAATCCCCACCCTCCCCCGGGTCATAGTGAAGGAACACAGTCCTTAATGTTCTTTTCTAAGATGTGCCCCAGGGGCTGCAGCTTGGGCCGTGACACTGTCCCTGTCACCAATTTCACTCATGGCCCCCGTGATCCAAAAGGCTACCCCCAGGGAATCTGTGATCAATTTAGTCCCAGGCTGAGGAGCAATCAAGAAATAGCAGAGTCCAAGATGGCAGCTGGGCCAATACACTCTTTGTTCCTGCTGGTTCCCTGGGGCCCACTGCAGCAGGAGGGTTCCAGGCACGGGCTCTCCCCCAGTGAATAGCTTCTTGCAAGTGGGAAGGGAACACAAAATTTCCTTCCTGGTCCTCCAAAACAGAAGGCTGTTCCTATACTTGGGGGATAAAACTCAGTTTGCATTTCTTTGGCTCCCTTTTTGCTATTCTGAAATAAAATTAAGTTCCAAATAATTAATTTTTCTATGATTAATGTCACCAGAGGTAATTAAGAGTACAATCGCCTGATCCCTCTCCAAGCTGCCAGCTCTCCAATAAGAGGAGGAAGAAAAGACAGGCCTTAAACAACTGGCATTAAGTCAATTCTATAAATTCTTTTTCCCCACCATGGTACTGGGCATTGAATCCAGGGCCTCACACACACTACCACTGAACTACATCCTCATCCTTTTTTTTTTTTTTTTTAATTCATTCATTTATTTACTTATTTATTTAGAGACAAGGTCTGACTAAGACGGAGGTTGGACTCAAAAATTGCAATCCTCCTTCCTCAGCCTCCTGGAGAGCTAGGATTAGTTATCTGCCACCACACTCAGACATATTCTCCTTGTTGGCATAGCTATTTGTCAGCTGTATTCAGCTGTTACTAATGGTATTCAATTCTTTTGCTAATTGTAGCCTAAAATTCAAATTCTATCATCTACTTAGGAAATTTCTTTAAAAGCCTCCCACCCCACAGAAACACCTCCAAACCAGGTTTTAAAATGCTCACGTTTAGTGAACATTTTTGTAGTCGTGTTTTATGAAATGGAACTTTTCTCAAAGGCCTGCTCACAGAATTCAGGAAGGTAGAGAGGCTTCTTTTTAAAACAATAGTAATTTGTTTTCCATTTCGTACATTTTGATAAACAACTTTTCTATTTCAACCCTTCTCCCTGCCCACACCTCAGAGTTTCTAATTAGAATGGGGTGGTAGGTGGGGGTGGAGAAATGACTTGAGATTTCAGGATCTGATCAATGCAACATGTTAGGGGCAGAGCACAAGGTCAAAAGGAAATGATTAATCCCGCAAGAGAAACAAGCGGATGGGGCAGGGAATGGTCCCCCTACAAAACCCTAGCTAATAAGTAGGTCAAAACACACTCTGCTTAGCAGGGCTTTCTTCCCAACCAGAACGCTGCAATTCATCTGAAGACACATTTTTTTAAAATCCAAAGAACTAGTCTACACAGGCTAGTTTTTCTTAAGAGGTTATTTTGGTTTGACAATCACATTCCAGTTGTTGCAAAAGGGAGTCCAGAACTAAGCAGGAAGGAGAATGACTCTAGTCATCGGGATGACTAAGACATTCTATGACAATTTCCATTTCTGGCAGGAACCACGCTGGTCACTAGTAATGCAGAGAATATTTCAGGGCTATTTAAAAGAAGTTGCTAGTCAAGATGTACAATATCCCTTTGAAATGCTATGACATCAGCACTCTGAAGTATATAAATAGGTCAAACCCAAAAGGAGAGGGAAGGGAAATGGCTTGCCAAAGTCCTTTTGGGAAAGGATTCTCCTCTTTAGCTTTTCACACTCCCTCAGGCTGTCGACGAATCACACACAAAATTCTGTATTCCCGATATTGATGAAAACTTGCCCCTCTAATCACATCCACCCATACAAAACCTGAACTGCTTCAACACCTTGCCTACCTCATCTCCCAAAGAGGCATGGAGACAGTGAAGCTGAAGGCTGGTCACCATGGGCCTGAGGACCACAAGGGCTAAGTTCTGAAACCATTCAGGTCAAGAGGGGTTTGGTTCCACTTTTCTTTCTCCTCACTCCCCCAAAGGAAGTGGGGGCTGAGGGCTGAACTTGGCACTTTACCACTGAGAAGCATCCCTAGCCCTTTTTATTTTTTTTTTTTAATATTTTTTAGTTATACACGGACACAATATCTTTATTTTGTTTATTCATTTTTATGTGGTGCTGAGGATTGAACCCAGTTCCTCACAGAGGCAAGCACTCTGCACTGAGCCACAACCCCAGCCCCCGTTTTTTACTGTTTGAGACAGGATTTTGCTAAGATTTCTGAGACTGGACTTGAACTCGAAATTGTCCTGTCTTAGCCTCCTTAGTTGCTGGGATTGCAGATTGCAGGCATGTGTCAGGTCTAGCCAGTTTCTTTTCTTTTTTTTTTTTTTTTTTTTTTTTTTTGGTGGTTGAATGCCTTTATTTTATTTGTTAATTTATTAATTTTTTAATGTGCTGCTGAGGATCGAACCCAGTGCCTCACACATACTAGGCAAGCGCTCTGCCACTGAGCTACAGCCCCAACCCCTGGTTTCACTTCTTAAATACAAAAACACCTTGCTTGGAAAGGAACTGAAGACAAACTCCAAGAACACTTTCGGTCAAAAAGTCAAATGAGCGAGATGGGAGCCGCCTTCAACCTGTGTGCACAATTTGTCCTGGGACCTGGCAATCCCTCCACTTGTGTGCACAATTATGAATGTGTTCTTTCTGGAAAGTATATGCACAGGTGCCAGACTGTCAAGATGGTCCCAGCAAACTGCAAGACCGAGGCCCTAAAGCAAAGTGAGACCCTGTTTCAAAATTTTAAAAGGCTGGGATGTGGCTCAGTGGTTGAGTGCTCAAGTAACTACAGCCTAGCAGTACCTGGTTATCCATCCAAAATGAGGTCTCTGCAGCTTTCAAATCTAAATTGGAGTATTGGAGTTATCCTGTCCTCAGCTTAACAGCCCCCTCCCCATAGCCCAAGGCCTATTTCTCGAATTAAAACAGAAGAGTACCTAGGGTGTGGTGGTACCTGCCGGGCATCTTAGCTACTCAGGAGGCTTAGAGAGAAAGGACCCCTGTTCCAGGTCAGCCTTGGCAACTGAGAGACCGCATCTTAAAGTGACATTTTTGAAAGGGGCTGGTAAAATGGTCAAGTGTCCATGGGTTCAATCCCCAGTACCTAAAGTGGGGGGGGGGGGGTGCTTTGAAAAAAATTTTGAAGTCTCATAACTCCTCCCCAGACCCTTGTACTGCAAGGGGACTCACAGTCCGGGGGTGGGGGTGGGGTGGGGTGCTAGGGGGGCCCTGAGTTCCATGAGTCTCCATTACTCTGCCCTGGTTCCACATGATGCTTTCTGGGAATCAGCGTCCCAGCTGCTCCCAGCTAACCAGGGAATCCCACTACCCCCAAAAGACCACTTAAGCTTTGCTCCTCAGCCTGTACCCTGCCCCAGGTGTCTCAACCTGGTGACTGAGACTGAGAGGCATCTGGCATTTAGAAACTGCCTGGGGAAAGAGAAAGTAACCTCAGGTCCTCTGCTTCTCAACAAACCTAGGTGCATTTTTGAGCCTCCTTTCTGGAAAAGAAGCATTATTTAGCCACATAAAATGCTGAGGAAGGGGGTGAAGAATTAGCAAAAAAAACTGCCCCCTTATTTCTGCAGTAGAACCCTTCCCACAGCCTCATTCCCTGGGAGACAAGTGAGACCAGCTAACTTCTGCAGACACAAGTTTGTGGACCAGACCCTGCAGAACTCCCTTGACAGGATTCCTCTAACCTGCAGAACCCAAGGCAGAGGGAAATGCACCCTACCCTGGGGTGCACAACTGCTGGGACACACCCTGGTTTCATCTCATTGTGTGTTGTATGCCATTTAGATATAGGCAGTGGCTCTCCTTATCTCTAACAAATATGGAATCCAAGGCAAAGAGAGGTGAACTCACACCAGTGTGACTAGCGGCTCTCAGCCACTCTTGTAGAAACTGCTTCCAAACATGTTATTTCTAAAATGTGCCCTGTTGCAACAGGCAAGGGAAGGGAACAGCGTTCTGTGTTGAGAGTCAGCTGAGCCAAGACTCAAGGCAAATTTGGGAAGGGCCAAATCACAGGTGAATCTCTTCAGGGGTCAGCACATTCTTCTGACCCATGAGAAAGGGACAGCCATCAACTGAGCACAGAGCTGAGCTCACAATAAATGCTGGATGCGCACTTGCCAAAGGTCTAAAGGCAAATCAGGCACTGGGCAGGGTGCTTTCCGTATAGCAGTGCAACTTTAAAAAAGTAGAACCATTAAATAAGTACAGCCATTATGGAGAACAGCAGGGAAGTCCCTCAGAAGACTGGAAACAGAATTACTGTATGACCCGACAATTCCACCTCTGGGTATATATTTAAAAGAACTTAAATCAAGCTGGCCACAATTGCACAGGCTTGTAATTCAAGTGCCTGAGAGACAGGCCAGGCGGGTCACCAAGTTCCAAGCCAGCCTCAGCAATACAGTGAGACCCCATCTCCAAATAAAAAATAAAAAGGAATGGGATGGCAGAGGGCTCCTGGTTCAATCCCCAATACCATTAAAAAAAAAAAAAAAAAAAAAAAAGCCTAAACCAGTATGTCAAAGACATTTGTACTGCAGCATTATTCATAACAACCAAGACACAGAACAAGCATTAAGTGTCCATCAATAGATGAATGAAGAAAATGTGGTACTATATATGTGGAGAGAGAGAGAGAGAGAGAGAGTATATATAAAACATAATATAATATACACACACAAAATGCAATACTATTCAGCTTTTTTCTGGTACTAGGAATAAAACCCAGGAGTTTTTAACTACTGAGCCACATCCCCAGTCCCATTTATTTTTTATTTAAAACAGGATCTCACCAGTCACAGGGGTGCATGCCTATAATCCTAGCAGCTCAGGAGGCTGGGGCAGGAGGATCACAAATTCAAAGCCAGCCTCAGCAACTTAATGAAGCCCTAAGCTAGGTAATTTTAAAAGGATGGGTGTTTGGGGGTGTGATTGGTGTGTGTGTGTGTGCTGGAAAAATAGCTCAGTAGTTAGGCACCCTTGGGAATGATCCCTGGTTTCCCCCTGCCTGCTCAAGAAAAGCTGGGGTCTCACTGAGACCCTGAGGCTGACTTTGAACTTGTGATCCTCTTGCCTCCCAAATTGCCGGGATTACAGGTATGAACCATCACATCCAGCCTATTCAGCCTTTTGGAAGAAAAAAAAAAGGAAATTCTACCACATAGGACAACTTCAATAACCCTGGGAGAATACTATGCTAAGAGAAATAACCGAGGTACAGAAAGAGAAATGCTACATGAATTCACTCATACTACGAGCTGATCTCATAGGAGCAGAGCAGAGCTAGGACCTGGGCAGAGTGGTGGAGTGGAGGAGGAGATGTGGGTTAATGGGTCCAAAGTTTCAGTTAAGAGAAGCAGGTTTGCGAAATCTACTGCTCGGCATGCTGACCACAGTTATTCCTCACGTGTTGTTTACTTCAAAATGGCTAGGAAGAGCGGGGCACAGCAGTACACACATATACCAAGCTGCTTGGGAGACAGAGGTAGAAACATCAGCAACTTAGTGAGCCTGTCTCAAAATACAAAAATAAAATGACATTGTACTGTCATGTGTAACTAATTAAAACAAATTTTTAAATAAATAAATAAAAATAAAATGGACTTGGGGTTATAACTCTGTGGCACAGGGCTTGCCTAGCATGTGTGAGGCCTGGGGTTTTGATCACCAACATCATGGAGAAAGAGGATGACCAAAAAATAAATTTAAAATGTTCTCTGTACCAAAAGTTTCAGTACATGAGGTGATGGATAAGTTAACAAGCTTAACATAATCATCCCAATAAAACTGTACCCCCACAAATAAATTACTAGAAACTGAAAATTTTTAAAAATGGTTTACCAGTTTTGCTTTCCTACTCAACAACATAAGTAAATAAATAGGGGCTGGGGATGTGGCTCAAGTGGTAGCGCACTCGCCTGGCATGCATGAGGCACTGGGTTCGATTCTCAGCACCACATAAAAATAAAGATATTGTGTTCACCTAAAACTAAAAAATATTTTAACCAAAAAAAAGGTAAATAAATAAATGCACAACCTAATGGACCATAGTCTTCATCTCCATTTTTAACATTGTGGAAACTAAATTTTTGCCCAGGGCACATGGCTGGCTTGCAATTTGACCCAGAAACGTCATGAGAGATTCCAAAGCCTTATTCTCTCACAGGACTGGACACGTTGATATTTTTCAAGTCCACAATACATACAACTGGCTTATAATCTCCTACAATGCTCAGTGTACCTAGTATCTCCTGTATTTAAGTCTGTGCCTGTGAGTAGCCCCAAAGTCAAGATTCCCCACAGATCTGATGATAGTGTGGAAGGGGAGCGGGGGTGTTAACCACGAGGGTTGCCACAAGACTGCCCCTGATGTGGTGGTAGGAGATACTCAGCCAGATCAGGAGCACTGAGCCACTGCTTTCTCTTCCATTTCCTTTGACCGCACTTTTTCTGGAGAGTCTTAAATCTTTGCAAAGTGTTTGTGGACCCAGTACTACATCAAAAGCAGCTTCTGAGCCAAAGGTCCCCAGCATTTTTCCTCAAGTGACCTAGGAGTAAATGGCAGCCCAGGTTTGGTCTCTGAAAACCAATCAAGCTCCGCATTTCAGCTTTGTCTTAAAAATTACTCTACTCCCAGACTGGAAATATAACTCCGTTGGTAGACTGCTTGCCTTACCCACATAAGGCCTTGGGTTTGATCCCCAGAACACCACACACCAAAGAATTACTCCCCTCCAAAGAATAGCACCAGAGGTTTCGAAACAATCCTCCAAAGGATCACCTGAGGAGAAGATCTGGGTTTCTTTGGGAGCACTGCAATCATTTACTCTGTCTGACTCAGCAAGGTGTTGGCCACCCTTCTCCCAGAAGCATACAGCTGCTTAGCTGTCCCAAGACTCCCCTGCAAACTCCCAGCATCTCCCCAAGTGCCTGAGCAAGCCCCAAGGGCTCTAAGCCCTCTAGACAGGTACCTGGAAGGACTCCAGGTGGCTCCCGGTTCAGCTCTATTTAGACAGAGAAGAAAGATGCCAAGGTGAGGTGAAATTAGAAGCAGAGACCAGACAAGGCCCCTAACCCAGTTCCTAGCTGCCTTTGTCTATGGTAAAAAGCAGAGCCCTGCATGCAAGGGCTTTGGGAAGTTTCACTCAAGTTCAGGCTGAAAACTCCCGGTATTCATTAACCAGTCTAAATTGAATTTTAATCATTATGTCATTAAGTTTTGGGAACTTGCCAGGCACAGTAGGGCACACATGTAGTCCCAGCTACTCAGGTGGCTGAGGCAGGAGGATGACAAGTTTGAAGCCAGCCTGGTAACAGCAAGCTCTTGTCTCAAAATAAAAAGGACTAGGGATAGAGATGTGGCTCAGTGATAAAGCACAGGGTGGGAGTGGGGGTGGAGGCACAAAAGGTGCTCAGACTCTGCTGTGACTTGAAGTCCGCCCCCCAGGGGGTTTCTCCTAGGGACCATCATGAAAATCCCCAGAGATGCTTATGAAAGATGTAAATCTGCGCCCTGCTCCAGTTGTAGAGAATCAGAATCTCTGTAGAACAGGAAGTCCCAGGGTTAACCAACCCCCAGATCATTGTTAAAAGGAGGGAAGGCTAATTTAAAGACTACACAAAAGAATCAAGAATGAAAGGAGTCGTGGGCAAAGACATAGACATAAATCTGTATACCTAGCGACTCAGCAGGCTGAAGTAGAAGGAGACCCAGCCTGGATAATTCAGGGAGACATGGTCCCAAAATTTTTTTAAAAGTGGGGGTGGTGTTGAGGATGTAGTTCAGTGGTAGAGTACCCTGGGTTAATCCTCAGTACCACATGAAAACAAAATAATTACTTCTTCTCCAATAGTTTTTATGACACCTCTTTTTTTTTTTTTAATTTTCACATTTAGGCATCTTGAGCCTTAACCAGAATAAGTACAGCACCTGGAGTTATCTGCATAATATTAAATCCAGCAGGGTTTATGGAGCTCCTGCACAAAGAGGCAGAGAGGACCACATTAATAATCATAGCTGCTTTCTAGGTTGGCTTCCCATCTTCCCAAAAGGCAGCAAAACAGGAGAGAACACTCAGGGAGGTTCCCTCAACTACTGCCCCTTGGGGCAACTGGCTCCTCCAGAATGGTACTTGGCCTCGGCTGGACTGCAACAGAAAACCCAGCAGGCTCCAGGATAGGCAGGCACTGGGGGCATTAAGCCTGCTTCCCTGGAAAGATTAAACACAGTTAATTAAAACCCTGCAGAAGGGGAGGCAAGGGGATTAGCTGACAGGGGAAAAGGGGGGGCCCTGCTTGCAGAAGAGGTGATGCCTGCCCTGAAGATTTCCTTCCAGAGCTCCTTGGCCACTAATCAAGATTACAGCCCAGCCATCCACTGAAGGCCATTCTGTGAACCTGTCCCAAGAGCTGCAATCCCCAAGCATTTTTTTTTTTCCATCAACAACTAAGCTTCCTGGGGGGCTGGGGTAACTCTAAATGGTGAAGTGCTTGTCCAGCACGTGCAAGGCACTGGGTTCGATCTTCAGCACTGTTAAAAATAGCAAAAAAAAAAAAAAAAAAAAAAAAAAAAAAACTAAGTTTACTGGATAGTTTATTGCTGTCTTAAAACCCTGGTGATTGGAACAAAGTAAATGGGAGGGGGATCCTCACAGTTAGTATAAAAGCTGCTCAAACCTCAATTATGGTCACCTTAACATTTCTTTTAGCCTGTACTACTGCATAAGCCAGAGAGGACAGACTGAAAGCAACAGGAAGCAGAGGGCTCCCTTGGCCTTGGAGGATGACCTGTATTCCCCCAACAAAGACCAGACGGGATAAAATAGTCAAACCCAGCTCCAGTACCCAGGCCCCTACTTGGTCTCAAGGTTCCCAGCTGCAAGGGCTCTAGCTACTACACCACCCCAGTAATCCTACAAAGCCTTCCACCCCGCCCCCCAATTACAGAAGACCAAGGGTAACATCACGAAAAAGCACTTATTAAGCACCTAACTGCCTCAAGTCCAGGCAAAGATTCACGGGGGCCTGGCCCTTCCCTGGGAGAGGGTCATTTATGACCATTAAGACCAGAGTAAGGCAGGCTCCCAGAGGCCCATAAAACTCCCAGGGAAGGAAGTGGGGATTAACCACTTCCTCCCACCTCTCAAGAAGGGGTTTCAAGCTGTACCAAATTGCAGAATAGAGGGTTCCTGGGAGGGGGTAGGGAAACATGGATCAGAAGAACTTACACCTGGCTAAGGCCCTGCAAGGGGACATGGCTAACCCTGGGGTTTCTCAAACTGCTTTGATTCTTACAGATGAGGGCTCTCTAGTCCTCGCTGCCCAGGCATCTCTGTGAAGCACATCTAGCAAGTCTCTTTACCCACCCCTTGGCACAGGTCTGGACTCTGTCCAGGAAAGGAGCAAAGGATGCATGAGGATTAGGTTTGTCTGCCAAGGGCTATGATTATGATGGCTCCATAATTCTTTTACATACTCAGTCAGATGTGCTGCATCAAACTGTCCCCAGCCTAAACAGTGTGCCACCCTTCATGCTTCACTCTATTTTTTTAAAAATATATTTTTTAGTTGAAGGTAGACACAGTACCTTTACTTATTTGGTTTTACGTGGTGCTGAGGATCAAACCAGGAGCCATCACACATGCTAGGTGAGCGCTTTACCACAAGTCCTTCTCTCCATTTTAATTGAAAATTTATTTTAGCAATTTTTACCCAAATCTTTTTAAAAGCAGCTTATAAAGCAAAACAATTATAAGCAGAAGAAAGTTTAAGTCAAGGGGAAAAAAAAAACATCCAATGGGACTTGAGTTTCCTAGTAGTCACAGCAAAATGAGAAACACTCAACACCAATTATGTCATTATCAAGACATCAGTTTCAGAGAGGGCCAAACATTTTCCCCTGGAGCCATCTACACACACAGTAAAGGAATCTGTAAATTCCCCTCCTGGACAGCCCCAAAAGCACAGCCAGAAGCAGGAAGATATGCCGACCTGCACCCAAAAACTTCCCTTCTCCCCATTCTTCAGACCTGTGGAAGTCCCTGCTGAAATCAAACAATGGGCAAGCATTCTTTTTCATGCTGGAGAAAAGCAGAGAGAGGTGACCAGAACCTAGAGAGTGCTGGGGTTCAAATTCGGTGAAGCCCCAAAAACCTCTTGAAAAGGTGACCCCCCCCTCTTGTGCCAGGCGCAGTGGTGCATGACTATAATCCCGGCAACTTAGGAGGCTGAGATAGAAAGATTCCAAGTTCAAGGCCAGCCTGGACAATTTAGCAGAGAGCCTGTTTTCAACTTTAAAGGAGGCGATGGGGTGGGGTACACACCTTGGGGTGTAGTCCAATGGTGGAGAACTTTGCCTAGCATGCACGAAGCCCTGGGCTCTTCTATCCCCAGTAAAAGGTGGAGAAAGAGAGAAGTGTGGTGGGGGTGGGGAGTCAAGGGGCACAGGGGAAGGGGTGTTTAGTTTGTGTCAGACAAAAGCCAGCCTAGGGGTGACTGAGAAGGGAGGTCAACAGTCACAGCCAGGCACATACCCTCTTTCATCCCTTCCAAGCCCTGAGAGCTCTCAGGAGCACAGAGACCAGGCTTCAATGGTGCTGGCCACTGCGGCCAAGTGATCCACATTCCAAGAGGCAGCCATTCCCGCCCTTTAGGGGAACAAAGAGCCCAGGGAGGAATTCCTGCTGCTCCAAGCATGTAAGAATGGGTGGTATCCAAACAAAACTGGGCAAAAGCAAGCACCCCCCCCCCCCAAGAGAGGACCCAGGAAGCCCATTCCCTTCCAAGTCCTGACAAAGAAATGAGAAGACCCAAGGAAAAACCTCTAGGCAGACATTAAAAGCTGGACATTATCAACATGGAATGCAGTTTGGAGTCTCAAAACGTGAGGGAGCGAAGTTCAGGAGAGCAATCTCCATAGAAACAAGCCCAAATCCCTGCATTTAATCATTAACTTTATCTTGAGGGTCTTCTTTGTATTCATGCTATGTACTGGGCTTTTACAGTAACCAATGCAAACACTTTGCTGTCCTTCAAAGCATGGAATGTGGCATCTGTTATTTTATTTTTTTAACAGCAGCTCCTTCATGGCCACAGGACATGACTTCAGGGAGATTCCAATCAGATCCTCAGCAGAAAGGGTCTTTGATAGAGCAGAGGGTTGGGGAAATGGGAAGATGAATGCCTCTTCCGACAACTGCACTCTTCTTTTCTGTTTTGTGCTGGGAATTGAACCCATAAGTGCTTTACCACTGAGCTACATCCCAAGCCCTTTTATTTATTTATTTGAGACATGGCCTCACTAAGTTGCTGAGGCTGGCCTTGAGCTTGTGATCCTCTTGTCTCAGCCTCCTGAGGTGCTAGGATTACAGGCATGGGCCATCGCAACCAACATGCTGCACCCTTGTTGACAGTATAGTAGGTAGATCTTCAGATGGCTTCAAATGGAGCCAGATAAGTCACTTGGACTTTCAGAGCAATCAGGAAATAAGGTTCTCTTCTCTTGCTTTGAGAGCAGAGGTGGCCGGTTTTAAACAGAGCTCAACAGCTCCCTGGAGCCAATCTGAATTAACTGTAAAGACCCTAAACACTTGCTTTTGCAGACACAGCTTTAGTTGCCAACAGAAACATTCTGCTTAGTGCTCCCCACTTTTTCAAAGGCCCAATTCCTCAAAGGCTCTCAGGTCTTTCTTTTGGGACCCTCTTCTCTCTGCCTGCCTGGGTACCCAACCCTTAATTCAGTTCTCAATGGAGAACTCTGGGGTTCAGAGATCATGCATAAGAAAAGCAGTAAAGATAAAAGGAAATGGAGAAAACAACTGTGAATCCTAGTAAGGGACCTCCCTCCTCCACAACCAAGCTCAACAATCTACAAGGAGGGTTCTACCATTCTGCCCAAAGAAACTATGGGAAAAGCACCCCCCCCCCATAGATCATGTCACTTCCTGGCAGGACCTTACCATCCACTAAGGCACAGTCCTGAAGGGCATTTATAGCAGCCCATCCATGGTAGCAAACTCCCAACCCCTCAAATGAAAAAGTTCTAAACCAAAAATGTTTCTGAAAAGAAGGCTCTTCAGGAACAGAAACCACCAACCTGTCGCTTTTAATTTAGGCCTCAGAAGCCTCAACAGAGAAAAAGCAGCCTCTTCCAAGGACAGCAGAGCCACCTTTGGTAGATGCACAGAAACGAGCATTCAGGTCTTTAGGATGTCATTTCTCCAATGCATTCCCCATTTTGAGTGTTTCATAATCCACCCCACCAGAGAAGCATACAGTACCAAATCAAAAATAATGCAGTACTTTTACAAATACATTATTAGCCAGAGTACCCCAAATCCCCAGTAATTCTGTTTTCCCTTTGTAGGGATGCAAAGGTCCCAGAAGGCAAGCTCTCTTCCATTCCTTTATGTCCTCATAACACCCAGAGAAAGAGCCAGGCACATGGCAGATGCTCAATGAAAAGTATGTTGATTGAATGGAATTCACTTCCACATTTTCCAAGCAATCCTTGAGGAATTTGCCTCCCAGCAGGCATCTGCTCACTGGAAAACAATATGTCCCTGGCCATTTGCATTGTGGCCCTGAAACAGCAAAGTTTTTAAGAGAGGAAAGAGACAGACCCTGGGGCCCCTGGTAAGCTAAATGCTTTACAGGTAGATTTTAGGGAGCTATCCTCCCCTGGACCCAGAGACCAATACATCAGACATTGCAACTTCCCCTCACCACATCCACAGCCCAGGTGGGCTTGATTTTCTATAAAACCTTCTGAGACCCAAATTCTCCAGAGACCTGTGTTAAAAGGTAATTCAGCGAAGGAATTCTCTGGGGTGGCAGAAATAGTCTATCTTGACTGCAGTGGTTTTAGCAGAGATGTGAAGATCTGTCAAAGCACATCAAAATGTGTTTGAGTTACAACTATGTAAGAAAATGAGTGCAGCTTATTGTGTCCAAACTGAGATGATCAAGAATGAGAAAATGGAACTCTGCATTATTTGTCACACAAGGATATGCCAGATCCATTAATTTTAAAATGCAAACTGACGAACTACAGTATACAATGTAATATATATTTAAAAATCTTTCCATCACCCTGTACAAGATTAAATCAGATACAAGGATAATGTTGCATCACATAGGAATTAAGATCAATGAAACACTCCCAACTGTTCACAGTAGTTGCTCCTGAAAGGTAGAATTGGCAATTTGTACTTTTTTTTAAGTTACTTAGGACTTGCCTGTGCTATTACCACTATTTCTTCCGCAATTTAAAGATTCAACAAAAATAATACTGAAGGAGTTAAAGGTATCAGCAGGATTGCAGCTCCCGGAGCCCAGCCAGTAATAAGTACACTGTTGCTTATCCATGCTGAAGAAATAAAAGTTTTCATGCAGACCTAACTAGACCAACAGAAGCACTGTCACTTGTCTGCCATGAAGACAGGAACATCTGCAGAAACTATTTCCTTAATAGCTAAGAAACACTGAAGATGTTTATAAGTGATTACAGGTATATACAGCCATGAAGAACAAACACTCAACTGATACACATTAACCTGTGAGCCAGGTAACACTCTGGTTTAGGGCCTTCCTGGACCTGCTCTCCATCCCCAGCCAACAGCTATATTCAGAGTGATTTCCTCTGAAAACTAAGGAAAGGACCATTCACTCTAACAGAGTCAGGACAGCAGGCTCATCATTTGTTCTAAATGAAAATCACACACCAGAACATATTCTGGGATGGGACTAAAGACACAAGACACAGAATGTAGAAGACCGACCGCGGTTGATCACAATGAAATTTAAATTTATTTATTTGGTATTGAACTCAGGAACACCAACTGTAGATAGAGATAGCACAGGGACTCCTTTGCCACACACAGTTAGTACAAAGTATTATAAATACCTACCAACTGACCTTTTTTTTTTTTTTTTTTTTTTTTTAAATCCCAGAAACTGGCCACAGAACCTAAGCAGGAAATTGAGAGAGGCAACCCAAATGGCCAATAAACATATGAAAAGGTGCCCCCACCTCGGGGCACTCCAGGAAGTACAGGGTAGGACAACAGGATGAGCCACTTTTCTCCCATCAGATTGATGGCCCCAAGGATGGGCCCGGAGGGAAATAGCTCCAGGAGCTGGGGCTGGGATCCATTACCATTTCAATAGTGTTGTACCCAGGTCCTAGGAATCCCCTAGCTGCAGGCAGAGGCCGGAAGAGAGGATCTCTCCTCTAGGAAAGGGCTCCAGAAGGGAGGGGGGAGGGGGGGTACTGCTTGCAAGGACCTAACAGTACCAACAACCCCAAAAACAGTACAGAGGGGGATCCATCACCAAGTCTAGAGCAGTCAGTAAATAGAGAATCCGTGGATGTTTTTGAGACTCTTCACTCCATATGTCTGTGTATGTAAAGGGTTGTCAGAGTTTAGAAGAAATTCATTGTATCTAAAAAGATACGATTTTTTAGCAATTAAAACTTTCAAGCCAGGCATGGTAGTAGTACACACCTCTAATCCTAGCTCCACAGAAGGCAGCGATAGGGGGATCCCATACAGAGAAAAAATAAAAAGGGCTGGAGATGCAGCTCAGTGGTAGAGCACTTGCCTACAATGTGGGAGGCCTTGGATTCTAACCCTAGTACCAAAAGAAAAAAAAATGTTTAAAATTTACTGAAAATCTAAAGATTATAAAACTTTTGTATAATTAAATCAGGATTAGAATTAACAAATTTAAACCAGCTGTTGGTGGTCCTCACCTGTAATCCCAACAACTTGGGAGACTGAGGCAAAAATGGATCACAAGTACAAGGCCAGCTTCATTAACCTATTCTCAAAAAATTAAAAAAAAAAAAAAAAACAACTGGAGATGTAGCTCAATCCCCAAAACGGCCCACCCAAATAAATAAATAACAATACCTAAGGATTTTCTTATTTAAAGGAACACAAATTTTAAAACAAAATCGTTACCTCATGCTTCTCTCTTAATCCCTGTCAAGTATTTACAAGTAATTTTGGGAGGAGGGTGGTACTCAGGACTGAAACCAGGATTTGCATATGCTAGACAAGAGGTCTAACCCTGAGTAACAGCCCAATCCTACAAAAATACCTTTTCATTAAGCATTCATTTATTTGGGTTCCTCCTTTTTGTTAACTATGAGCAAATCTGTGTTTATCCTCAGGATGGGGAGAAAGCCCTCACACAGTTACACTTAAAAGTAAGAAAGTGACCATGAAAGGGTCAGGCTGAGAGGACAGAGGCTACTCCATCTCCTTGAGGTTTGTTTTGGTGGGAAAAAATGTGATATCCCAAAAAGCAAACCATCTTGAAAATAAATTCTATGGGACTAGGACCAATGAGCTGTGAAGACAAATGGAACCCAAATCCTGTGCTCAGGTTTAGCCAATTAGTGCAGTGTGGAGGGGGACCCTCACACACAAACTGTAAGCACCATCTCTCACAAGGAAAATATTTGTTTTCCAACATTAAAACTGGAAGCAACACTCCCCCATCTGAGATGTCCAAATATAAATAATGCCTTTCACTGTGTCTTACTTTATCTATGTCTGTTTATATAACTAAAAGTTAACATACAATTTAGTTTAGCAAAGATGCAGAAGAGGAAGAATGGGTAACAATAAGATTAGGAAATTTGCAACTATTGCAAGCCCCAAATATCATCTAGGATTAATTACTGCATTTCTAGCTATTCCATCTTATAGCCAGCCACATAAACAAAATTAACCCTTCTCACCTACCAAACCATTTTATTTATTTATTTTATTATTATTTTAGTACCCAGAATTGAACCCAGGGACACTTAACCATTGAGCCACATTCCCAGCCCCCCCCCCTTTTGTTTTAATAAAGACATGATCTCCCTTAATTTGCTGAAGCTAGCTTTGAACTTGCCATCCTTGGGCCTTAGCCTCCCAAGATGCTAGGGATTACAGATAGTGCCACAGTAGCCAGCTTTGAATCAGAGAGGACTTTTAAACCTTACTTGATACTGCATGGAGTGATTCTTTCCCCTAAATGCCATCAAAGTTCCAAAATATTTGCCTCAATTGACAGTGAAACAAAGCTGTGGATTTTCATTATATTTGCTTACACCCATGTGGTTTAAAAAAAAAAAAATCAGGGACTGGGAATATAGCTCAGTTGGTAGAGTGCTTGTCTCACATGCACAAGACCCTGGGTTCAATATCCTGCATCACGATAGATAGATAGATGGATGGATGTTTTTAGATGGACCAAATTGGAAAAATAAATTGTCCTCTTAGGATATTCCCCTAAATCCTAGAAAGCTTTGATCAAGCTAACAACAACAACAACAACAAAAAAGAACAAAAACTTACTGCTTTTTCTGGGGGAAAAAATTATTAAATATAAAAGGATGCACACAGAAGGAGATGGGGAGGCTACAGGGCTTCAACTGGCTTGCCTGCTACACTGTCCTCAAATCAGCTCCTTCACTTCAAAATATCTACATAGCCTGGCACACTCTTGTAATCCCAGGAGCTCAGGAGGCTGAGACAGGAGGATCCCAAGTTCAAAGCGAGGCACCAAGCAATTCAGTGAGACCCTGTCTCTAAATAAAATACAAAATAGGGCTGAGGATGTGGCTTAGTGGTTAAACACCCCTGGGTTCAATCGGTTCAATCCCAAGTAACAAAAAAAAAAAAAAACATTGATCAGAATAGTAGAGGTGAACCTTTCCCTGGACAGGTGAAGTTACGTAGTAGCAGCACAGACTACGGGACCTAGAATGTACTGAGCGTCCCCATTTCACAAGACACCATCTATACTGTTCTGGGAAATTCCTCCTCACACCAGAGGGAGACCCACAGTCTAAGGGTAGTCACTCCACAGTTCCCTAGCAGCCAGTTCTGTGCGCCCAGAGCAGCTCCCATTCAGGGATCAGAACCACATCACAACAGGGCACCACCTCATCCCAAATTGGCTCCCAAACTCTACAAGGCAGGATTCTTGGATTACTTTGCTCCCTTTTTATTTTCCCCCTAAAAGCCTTCTACTTTACCAAATCCGTTTTCATAATGATTTTCTGCACTCATCTTTCATCTTTACTTCACTTGGGTAGCTGTAATCAACAGGCGTAACAACATAAACATGTCTGGGCACTAAACAGCAGTCCCCCTTGGTAGGCACAACTCAACTGGAAGAGCCAGAGGGTACAGAACAGACTGCCACATGGCCAGTACAGCCTGGGAGCACAGGTCAGCAGCAAGACCCAGCACGGGAGGAGGCTGGGATCTAGAGACTGGACACTCACCCCACCGCTAGGACCTGCCAGCTTTGGACATGTTCTCTTTTGTGAGGAGCCAGGGTCTAATGCTAACTACAACTCCCGCTGTGTGAGCCCCAGGCCCATTCCTCTTCCTCTGGGCTGAGGCAGCTGGGACTGAGCAAACCACACCTCTGCTTTGCCAGCTAGGTCCCTGCCAGGTTCTGCCAACAGGTCCCACCACAGAGAGGAAGGGTCTGGCCTTTCTTAACTGTTTCCTGGGTAATGTCCTCGGCAGACTTCCTACCAACATGGTTCACCCCAGCAGAGGTACCAGTCTGGCACAGGCTGAACAGCCTCCATTTCAGGTGCAAGGCCCACAGGAAGCCTCCTAAGTATTAGCACTTGGAACCTGTTCCTTTCCCATCCCTGGATGCTTCCTAAGGCTGCTACTTCCCCAGTACCCTAGTGTTCTCTCCTTTCAGCTACCTCCTTAACAACTCAACACCACCAGTCAACAATTCCTTACTTGGGGACTAGTTTCTGACAGTTACTACTACTTCTGTTTATCAATAACCCACCCTCTACTAAGGGTGAAAAAGGAGGGAACCCTATCACCTTATTTAGAAATGGGAAAAGACTGATTCCATGCACAGGCACAGCTAATCCAGTGGAAATCACCCTACTTATCAGTCAACTTTTATCTAAATTCCACCATGCTCCAAGATTCCTCTACCTTCAGGCCGAAACTCATCTAAACCTGTTTAATGCCATCTTTAGCATTTAGACTTTTTGTCTAGTTTGGGGGGGGGGGGTTGTGTGTGTGTTTGCGTGTGTGCGTGCATGCGAGTGTTGGGGATTAAACCCAGGGCATTGTGCATGCAAGGCAACCACTCTGCCAACTGAGCTGTATCCCAGCCCTGATTTTTGTCTAGTAATTTAAGAAAACATACAGCCAGGCACAGTGGCATTTGCCTATAATCCCAGTGGCTCTGGAGGCTGAGACAGGAGAATCAAAAGTTCAAAGCCAGCCTCAGCAATTTAACAAGGCTCTAACCAACTTAGTGAAACCATCTCAAAAAAATAAAATAAAAAGGGTTGGGAGAGGTGGCTCAGTGGTTAAGGACCGTAGGTTCAAGTACTGGTACCAAAAAGAAAAACAAAACAGCCATATTGAGAAATTGAGGGCTGGGGATGTGGCTCAAGCGGTATCGCGCTCGCCTGGCATGCGTGCGACCCGGGTTCGATCCTCAGCACCACATACCAACAAAGATGTTGTGTCCGCCGAGAACTAAAAAATGAATATTTAAAAAAAAAAAAAAGAAATTGAGAATCTCCCTCCTCCATTCATCTTCTCCTTCCCATTTTTATATTCCCTGACAAATCACAAGGTTCAAGCAGTGACTGCTCATCTTTAGGATGGAACAGAAAACAAATACTGTTAACGACATATCTTTTTTGGTATTGAGGCCCAAACTTGCTTTGCCATTCAGCTATGTATATCCCCAGTCCTTTTGAGACAAGTCTCATCAAGTTGCTAAGGGTACCACCAAGTTGTAAGGGTAGTCTTGAACTCGCAGTCCTCCTGCCTTGGCCTCCCAAGTTGCTAGGTTTACAGGTATGCACCCCCAGCTTCATAACAGATCTTAATAATACATCAAGTGCTATCAGCAATACCGTTTCTGATCAAGTCATTTTGTCACCCTGGCCGCTTCTTCTATAATAATTTAAGGCTTTTCTTGTGATAAAATTAAGATTCTTCTTCATGTCTCCTCCAATACATGCACACATATACACACAAGTAAAGCTGTAAAACTAAAGCTTAAAATATTAAGGTTTAATTTTAATTTTAAATCCCCTAAGTCAAACTGCTCTCTATGGAACAACTGAAATGCCATAATTTAGAGGGAGTATGCCAAGCAGTGGTGCAGGCCTGTAATCACAGGGACTCAGGAGGCTGAGGAAGGAGGATGCCAAGTTTGAGGCCAGCCTGGAAAAAAAGGGGAGGGGGTTGGAGATATATGTAGCTCAGAGGCAGAGAGTCCTTGGGCTCAATCCCCAGTATTGGATGGATAGGTGGGTGGGAGGTTATGGTTCTCAAACAGCTGAAGGAAATCTCTAAATGTATTTGTACCCCATCTTCTTCAACACTTGGGAAGCCCCACAACCTTCAAATGATCGAAAGCTAATTTGAGGAGGGTACATGGGCCCTGTGTTCAATCCCCAGCACCACCACTAGCCACTAGTACCACCCCCCAAAAAAAAACTGAACTGGATTTCCAGTTTTTCTTTTTTTTTTTTTAATATTTATTTATTTATTTATTTATTTAAGTTTTTGGCAGACACAGCATCTTTCATGTGGTGCTGAGGATCGAACCCGGGCTGCACACATGCAAGGCGAGCGTGCTACCGATTGAGCCACATCCCAGCCCCTGGATTTCCAGTTTTTCTAAAAGAAAACAAGTTGTATGCATCCCCCCCCCCTTCACCTTGCATCACCATATGAAGGAGATCACTACACAGCTACCAACTTACATGATGGTGAAATGGTAGAACGCACAGCTCAGGTTTTCTTTCTTCTGACCCTGAAGGTTTGTCCCCCCCTTTTTTTTGGCAGGGGGCGGGGGGGGATAGTTTGATAATAAAACTAACATAAATGTTCATAATTGCCTTCTATGTGGGGGGCACACAGCACTATGATACCTCATATATTAGCAGCTCTAATAATCCTTACAGCACTGAAAGAAACTTTTTTTTTAATCTCTTCTTACATTTAAGAAGAAAAAAAAAATTAGGCACAGCAGAATCTAGAACCACAATGTGGGAAGTGCTCAAGTAAATCTAATTAATTAAAAGACTCCGTGAATTAAAAAAAAAAATCCACTACCTGAAGTTCCAACTATTACTCAAAATTTCTTCACCATATCCACTTTTCTTGCTTTAACCTTACCCACACATGTGGGGCTATTCAGTGCAAGCCTATAGATGGCTCTAATAAATTATCTCCCTCCTCACTTTGGCATTGATCTCAGAGGACACGAACTAAAGTCTGCAGATGTAGTCAAACTACAAGCTTCCTCTAAACTCCCAACACTCTAATAATGACTGCTGATGCTCCTCCAAAGTTCTCCTGTGCTTTAAGTAGTTAGCAGATTCATATTTAGCAAAATGAGTTTTTGTTTGTTTGTTTGTTTATTTAATACAATAGCATTTTAAGAAGTATCCCTATTAGTTTCAAAAGAGTATGAAAGAGTTCTAAAAACCCACTGGCATTTCAAGAGCAACATTTTTAACTTTGCAAAAGGTTAAATCTAGAATTCAAGGAAATGGCTGGCCAAACTTTCTTTTTTTTTTTTTTTAAAGAAAGAGAATTTTTAATATTTATTTTTTAGTTCTCGGCGGACACAACATCTTTGTTGGTATGTGGTGCTGAGGATCGAACCCCAGCCGCATGCATGCCAGGCGAGCGCACTACCACTTGAGCCACATCCCCAGCCCTGGCCAAACTTTCCAGAAGTTAACTAAAAGATACATAAAGCTGGTGACACGTTCAGGCACACAATCTTCATTCCCAGGGGTACACCTCACCTAGTCAGGCTCTAAAATTAAAGCAGGAACCTCCACAATTCACAAAGGGAGTCAAAGCGACAAGGCCCTAAGTCTATTTCATTTTCTGTGTACATATCTTTGCTTCATTCAAACTCCAGAAATACTATTCTGCAGAATACGCTATTCTGCAGAAGCCCTTACAGATAAATAAATAATCAAGATAAAGAATTGTCCACCCTTCTATCTGGCCATGGTGGTGCACACTTATAACATCTGTTACTCTAGACACTAAGGCAAGAAGACCCAAGTTCCAGGCCAACTTGGACAATTTAACTGAGACCCTGTTTCAAAATAAAAATTAAAAATGGCTTGGAGGGGACAGAGTTATGGCTCAGTAGTAGGGAGCTTGCCTAGTATGCATGAGACACTGGGTTCGGTCCCCCACACCACATAAAAAAATAATATCTACAACTAAAAAAAAAATTTTTTTAAGGGGAAGGGGCACTTGGGTTGTGGCTCAGAGGTAGAGCACTTGCCTAGCACATTGGAGGCCCTGGGTTCAATCCTCAGTACCACATAGAAACAAATAAAATAAAGGTATTGCGTACAACTACAACTAAATAATAAAGTAAAAAAGGGCTTGGAATGTTAGCTCAGTGATAGAGCACTTGCCTAGCATGTGCAACCCCAGAGCCACCAAAGAAAATATTTTTTTTAATGTATACATACACCCTATTCATAAAAAGGCCCTCCCAATAAACATAACTTCAGTATGCTAAAATATAATTACTGAAATCAGAAATTTTATCACTAAAGACTACCACTTCCATAAGGCATCTACATGGAAAATTATTTCTGAACAAACTACAACTGGCTTTTTGTGCCTATTGATAACTGAACTGAGATCGTTCTACAGATTCAACGAAAACAAAACTTGATGGGAATGGATCTCAGGTTAGGAACTACCTGAGTTAGCAAGTTGAGGAATCAAATAATAAGTGAAAATTATCCAACTCTTTGTACCCTGGGCAAACCACTTCAACAACAAGCATTTCAGCCAATTCACCTCTTGTTTACAGACTCAACAAGACCTTCCTTACTATAAATGCACAATTAAGACTTTTTTTTTTTTTACAATGAAAAGACAAAATTAAATAAAATTTACATGTCAGGCAAAAGTTGCATCCATTCTAAGGAGATCTTTATGAAACTAGATATTTTAGTCTCCTGAAATCTAAAATGCTATTATTTATTTATTTATCTATTTTTATTTTTGGCAGGGATTGAACTCCGGGGCACTCGACCCAACACTGAGTCACATCCCCAGCCCTATTTTGTATAGGGCTAGGCAAGTGCTCTATACACTGAATTGCATTAGTGCCTCACTTTTGCTGAAGCTGGCTTTGAACTGGATAGAGATCCTCCAGTCTCAGCCTCCCAACCCGCTAGGATTACAGGCCTGCACCACACAGCCTTCTAAATGCTATTTATAAGTAAAATGGAAGGGGGGACTGGGAAGAAAAAAGACAATTTTACTCAATATTTAGACACTTTGATATTTCTATACTCCAAATATAACTGATGTTTAACTCTGAAAATATCTCATGACAAATAAGGTAGTGTCAAATGAAGGCTGGACGTCAAAGAAAGTACCCACTTTCTTCCCAAAATGTCCATTTTCCCAAGTAAAACCCTAGACCTGGAAATTGAAATTTCCTAGATAAAATACAACACAAGGTCACAAAAGGTCCCCAGACAATGCTGGTAACACACAGCCTCCACATTTCTAGCAGCTAGACAAGCTGCCCCTTTTGAGGCAACCTGTGCAGCAGAAGCTGAACTATCCATGGCCTTCTTCCTGGAGGGTCCAAGCTGATAAAATCCACTTCTATGCACTTTAATGGAAGATGTCAGCTCAAGCATAACTTTTCAAAGCCCAAAGATTATACTCAGAATGGAATTAACGTATCTGGCAGAGGGTGTTGTTCAGTGGTAGAGCACATGGCATGCATGCATGCATCACTAAACTGATGCCTGGGTTCAATCCTCAGCACTGCAAAAAAACTACAAAAAAAGGGGGGGGGGGCGTAGGGGCTGGAGTTGTGGCTCAGTGGTAGAGCACTTACCTAGCATGCATGAGGCACTGGGTTCGATCCTCAGCACCACATAAAAATAAATGAATAAAGCTATTGTGTCCATGTATAACTAAAAAAATTATTGTAGGTATTGTGTCCATCAACAACTAAAAATATTTTTTAAAGGGGGGGAGGAGGAATTAATACATCAATAATGAACATTTCCCTCCGGTATATTTTCATCAAGCAGTCTTAATCCATCAGACTTCAATTTACAAATATCTGCCTGCTGAACTGGATTTAAAAGCAGCAACCTCAGTCACTTCTGAGGTATAGAAAAGTTTATTTTTCTGACCAATAGGTGTCAGGTATGAATTATAAGGGCACTACATTAGAATACTCATTTCTACTCATTTTCTCCCCTTACCATTACCAAAACACAAACAAGAAACCCTTAGGAATAAACTTATGAGTCATTAAAAAGTTTATAGAAATTCAAACTTTACCATAAAATCTGTCAACTGGATTTGAGCACCTCTTGAGATAGATGGAAAAAATGGTAGAAAAGTGGGTCTTTACCTGTATTTGTATTTCATTTCTTTAAAAAAAAAAAAAAAAAACTTGACATGTAGCATGACTAAGAATCAAAACTTTTAAAACAGCATTTTGGTAGAGGGCTGCAGATATGGTTCAGTGGTACGTACTGTGCTTGTCTAACATCCCCAAAGTTCTGGTTCAATCCCGTAAGCACCCCCTTCCAAAAAGCATTTTGGTGTAGATTTTATAATTTACTCAAGAACGTGCACATAATTTTTAAATAAATATGCATACAACTGAGTATACAAACACCTGAGAAAGTTTAGGTTCTAGGAATAAAACACATCATGATGAATACAATTTAAGACACAAGAGAGGATTTCATACAACAACCAATTATTTTAGGCAGCAAACCGATTAGGTTTCCTGGTTGTAGACAGTCCCCAAGAGAACTCCATATCAGTTTGGAATTACAGAACTGTCTTTCCAGGAAGCATTTTAAAGCCCAACTGCAGAGAATGAATATAAATTTTATCAGCACCTGTACCCCATTTTCAGTACAAGAGAAGAACTGGGCCAAATCCCAGTCCCTGACCTTAAGGACTGGGAACATAGCCACCATCTGGTGGGGTGGACTACATACAATGTTTCCCTTGACTCAAGATGGCAACAGAGTCACTGAGTCCCTGCCTTCCCCTACCCTACTAATGACACAGCCTTTCCTGGGGATCCAGCATGTTCCAACTCTGCTAGGCTACCTGCGATTTAGAGAACCCTGACACACAGTGACTTCATTCCCAGTGTCCTCTCCCAAGCAGCAAAGGGCTCAGGATAAGTTGCAACGGGTGGGAGCAAGTTAAAGGGCTACTGATGAGCAGCAGAAGTGGCGCCCTTAAAGCCACACATTTAACCCCCTCAAGTCTTCCCCTAAAACGCAAAAAGAACCTTTGTCACAACCTAAGCAGCCTTAAGCACAGACCCTGGGTGCCCGCGGGAGAAGAGCAGCCTGGAGCCGGGCTGTGCTCCTCGCCCAAGTCTCAAGAACCGAGGCGGGGTCTGGGTGAGCGGGTGGCTGCGCAGCCCGCAGCGGCTCTACCTCGGCACGACTCTCGCGCGACACCAGCACGCAGGTAGTGCGTGGCCAGCAGTTCCTGCGGCCCGACTGACCCACGAAGCACAGGACTAGCGGAAAAAACCCAAACTGTTTTTTTTTTTTTAAGAACCAAAAACGAGATTAGACAGTGGCAGCAAGCAAAACTCTTTATTCCGCTGGAAAACGCAACTGCCTCCTTTTAGGTTTTCAATTCATCCTGAGTTTTTAAACTAAAGATGACGCCTCTCTTGCAGGTTTGGAAGAGTCGTTTCCCCGGGGAGATGCTTAAGGAAAGCAATCTCCCCGGTGAGCCTGCCTTCTGCCTGAAATGACAAACCAGGTATTCACAGAAGAAGAGAGTCGCCCAGGATTATTTAATGGAGCCAGTTGTCACAGAAAGCAACTCGGTAAAATAGCACATTTTAAAAACCGAGGTAGACGTACACAGAGTAAAACCCATATATGCATTTAGGCGTTCAGTGGGTCTTCCCAATCCAGACAGGAGTCAGTCTATCCTTCAAATTGCCCTCAAGCTCCTTCCCAACCAGAGGCAGACTTTTAAAGGAACAATATTCTGAAACAGTTAACAATCACTTCCATCAAAAGGAAAAAGGAAGAATTTCAACAGCTTATAGGAACTTCACTGCCTGGTCGTGCTTTCTCTAACATTTTAGTCTTCGATTCGAAACTAGCTTATCACCTCTGGAACTCAAATTTTCTAGCACTTTAATTCCAAATGAACAAAGTTTTCTTGTTTTAATGAAAAGCTAAAGACATGAAGTAGAATATCGCTCAAATTTGTTTCAAAAAATTGTATTTACTTCAAAAACCTAATATCTAAGTGCTTTCTAAAACTTCAACCTAGCACTGAACGTGTTAAAACGTGATTTTTTAAAGCATCCAGGTATCTCAAGGGGTGGAGAGGTTCACTTCTCTCTTCGAGCTCTCCCACACTGCTTGAGTTTTTAAAAGTTTATAGTTTTGTGATTTAAAAAGTGAATAAGCCTTTCACAAGTCTGGTAACACGGAGCGCCTACGGTACCCGCACAGCTAAAACACAGGTAGATCTCTAAGAATATAAATAAAAACTGACATTTAAACTCAACCTCCCTTCCAGGAGGGGAAATCTCGCGGCTTCAGGGCACCCAGTCCTCTAACTCCCCTCCCCCCCTCCGCCCTCCATTTGATCCTAATCTGCAAGTGAATTGGCTCCGTCTTTCTGTTCCTGGGATTTTCTAAAAGTAATGAAAGAACGTACTAGAAACATTCACCCATGAATGTGAGAAAACTGTAAGAAAGTCCATTCAAAGCTTAAAGACGAAGCAATCCCTCCCGCCCCAAGCTCCACACCTAGAAGGAACCTTTTGAAAGATTAGAATTTCAACTTTTTCCAATAGGAGAAGTCGGCTTAAGGCCATCGGGCAGTAGCTCCGCCCTCTTACCCAATAACAGGTTAGAGTGGGAAAGGCTGAGCGCGGTGCTGGGCTTGGAGGTGCTCAGTATCACCCAACCCACTTCAACTCCTGCAGGATTTTTAAAGCCTTTGCCATCTCCTGCTCTCCCGCGGAGGCAAGACTACACACCGAATCTCACAGGTCTACAGGTAGACAGCTTTAAGTTACGGACCCTTCAAGAGAGGCTGCGCCTCAAAATTTTTCGTTCCTTATCCCGTGAGTTAGGGCGAGTGGAAGGTACTGCTCAAAACCAAAGTGAAAAGAAAGTGTCACACAGTGTCCACAACCCAAAGAGCGAAATCAAGCCCAAAAACCGCGGTGCAGCCCTCAGATGCTGCTCATCCCCAGGTTCAAGCCGCGTGTAGCTGCTCGGTTTTTTTTTTTTTTTTTCCCCCAAGGGAAGCTGCGCCTGTGGTTGACCAGAGTGGGGATACCTTCTAACCAGGGAAACAGGTTCCCAAAGGGACATAACCTGGGGCGCTGCGTGAGAAGCCCAATAGCAAGAGTCTCAGCCGGGTAAAGGCAATGAATTCGCCCAGATTCCGCCTCTATGTCGGGGTACGGTCCACAATGCCGAACGTTAATGCCACGTGAAAGCTCTGGGCAGACCATGCGTTTTGACACTACGTGAATCAGCTGCGGAGTAGATATGAGCTCAAGACCGGGGGGCCCTTTGGCCCTCAAAGATCCACAGACGTCCCTTACTTAACACAAGAGGGAACAATTGCTTCTGTCCAAAAAACAACAAAACAAACCAACAACAACAAAAATAACAACAACAAAAAAAAAAAAAACAGTCCAACCCCCCCATGCACATGGAAAGTTGATCTATATAGGCACAAACACTCGACACACCAACTCATCCACACAACCACCCCTTCCCAGCTCACACCCTACTCAAAAGCAATAATCTACAAGTTTCACAAATAAAGAAAATTAAGGAGAGCCCTCTCAACGCTTTGGGAGGCCTCAGGCCGGCCCACACAAGGAATTCAAGGCTACACTCACACTACACACCTATCTCTCTCACCTCATGTCTAAGTTAATTACAACGGTTGCCACGTTTCGCTACCGTGAAAATATGGAATAGGGGAACCCACATTTTGGGACTCTCCGAAGGCCCCTCGCGGCAGGCATACAGAAGCCAGATCTTCGACACACTTTTTAGGTCGTGATCTCCTAGATACCAACCATTGTCACTATGCTCAAAGAAAAATGCAATATATCTGGTTGAGGACCCACCTCTCCTCACTTTGACACGGGTCGGGAGGACCCTGTCCACAGGCGGTCACCGATACGCAAACACACACCGAACCCAGGCGCAGCCCACTCTCAGGCAGCCCCACGACTCACCTCGTCGTCGTGGTGCTGGCAGAAGCCGAGGCGCTCCGGGAACACCGAGAGAATGGAGAAGGGCGCACCAGGGAAAGGGGAGCCGAGCCCGAGTTGCTGCGCCGCGGCCGCGGCCGCGGCTGCGGGACCCGGCGGGCCGCGCTCAATATAGTGATCCTTGGTGAGACGCACGCGCTGGTGCGCGCGGACGCAGTTGTCGCACAGGTGCTCCTGGCAGTCGAGGCAGCGAGAAGAGGCCGCGTTGCCCTCATCGCACGAGCTACACCCATGCGGCCGGCGCAGCAGCAGTGCAGACGGGGAGGCTGTGGGGCCACCCGACGCTGAGCGAGAAGGCGCGGGCGGCGGCGGCGCCTGCGGGAGCGGCGGCGCGGAGGCGGATGCGCGCGGGTGCGCGTGGTGCGCGTGGTGCCGGTGATTGCTGTGGCCGCCAGCGCCCGCTGGGGCGCCGGCGCGCCCGTTCTTGGGCGGCGGCTCTTCGGCGGTGGCCACCACGGCGTCAAGCAGGTTGCTGAGCAGGAAGGCGGACGAAGGCAGCGCGTCCATGCCAGCCGCTTCGGCTAATACTACTTTCTGGTCACACACGGGGCAGCGCAGCTTGAGCGGTTCTCCGGATGCGCCACCGCCCGCCGCCGGCATCCGATGCGCCTCGAGGCAAGGGCGGCAGAAAGCGTGTAGGCAGGGTAGGACGTGCAAGCGGCGTGCCGCCGCCCCGGGGCCCCCTCCGCCGCCCCCAGACGACGTGGACGTCTGCGACGACGAGGACGACGCGGACGAGTTGGAGGAGAGCGGCGCCGGCGAGCCGCACATCTCCTTGCAAAGCAGGCAGATCTGGAAGTCGGTCTCGGGGAACGAAGCCATTTGCAACCCGGCCCAGAGGAGGGAGGAGACCAGAGAGGAAGAGGAGGAGGAGGAGGAGAGCGCGGACGAGGCGGGTGGGGGAGCCACCGACTCACTCAGAAAAATGCATCGATTAGGCCTGAAATCCGGGAGCAGACACCAGAGCGACGCAGCCCCCTTGGCCTCGCCACGTCCGGCCCGCGCGCTGCCAGCTCCAACACTGCGGGCATTAAATGCCACTAACCAGAGGTGACACAGATTCCTCCCGGAGGACGTGGGGGCCGCGTGCCTTCCGAAGCTGTAACGCCAGAACAAGCCCCGACACGCGAGGGGCAAGCAGGGGCTGGGAGGTCAGTGTACTCCCTGGAGCAGCTGGGGCTTCGCTTCGCGCTAACCAAGAGGAGTCCCCAAATTGAGAGTCCGCTGTGTAATCCTAGTCCCGGCGAGAGCAGAATTTGGTTCGACGAGTATTTGGTGTGTTGCTTTTCTTTAAACAGATTTAGTCTCTTCTTGGGAAGGGAATGTGCCCCAAACTCGTAAAGGCGGGAGCAAAGCGTCGCCAAGCCGGTGTCCCCCCGCGCGACGCCGACCGCCCCACCGCATGACGCGGCGGCCGAGGGCTCCTGGGTGGCCCGGCGTACTGCGCTCGGGGCTTGCGCACCGCCAGGCGCAGCCTCTCTTGCAGGGCGGTCGGCCCCGGCGCAGCTGCACCTCGTGCGGGTCTGGCCACGGCCGCACGCGTGCAATACGCACGCGCGTTCCACGCGCTTCGAGTCTCCCGCGCGCCGGCCCAACCCGGCCGCTGCTATCCGCGCTAACACGCACGCGCGCCCCACGCGGCCCGGGGCCCTCGTGCCCCCGCCTAGCCCGGCCGGGCCTGGGCGCCTTCCGCGCGCTCCTTCCTCTCCGGCTTAGCCCCGCTGCAGCGCGGGGCCGCAGGTCCCCGCGGGCCGCACTGAATTATTCATCGGCAGGAAGATATTAGATGTACCCGCTGCCCGCTCTGCTCGGGCCGTCGTGCAATGCTATCCGAGCTCCGCGCGCGCCCCGCGCCCCTCCTCCTCCTCACGTCCGTCCTCTCTGAAACCTTGGCAGCGAAGGGGGATCACATTTCCTTTGTCATAGGGCCATTTCGCCCTCGCCCTGGTCCCCCCTCCGATCCCGAGCCTCGGGGACGGAGCCTCCTCCCGGGCGCGTTGGAATCAGTGGAACCGGCAACGGCCCCGCGCCGCGAGTTCAGAAGCCGCGTGGCCAACGCCGCCGGCTCCCGCCTGCGTCATCTTCTTTCTGAAACGAGTCGCCGAGCGGGACGCGGGTGGCCCGGCTGCGCTGCGCCTACCGGGGTTTGCTCTCGCCGTGCCCTGGCCTCCTGGGGCTTTGCACAACTCCCCCAATTCGGGCTGCGAGCGCGCGCACGCGCGCCCCCTCTTTCTCTGCTTTGCCGCCTCTTCCTCCTCCTCCTCCTCCTCTCTGTACGCCGGTTATTGGGACTGATCGGAATTCGGAATCCTTTTAATCTCCAAAGGAGCAAACTCACTTCCGCCCGAGTGCTGGGAGGGGGCTGGGGGAGGGGAGACAGGGGAGGGGGTTCCAGGCAAACAGGAAACATTAGCCCTCTCGGCACGGCCCGCTTTTGTGTGCTCCCTCCCTCCTCCCGTCAACCTCCTCCCTTCTCTAGGCCGCTGGGGAGATGAACGCCCCCGGGCTTCAGTGTGACGACCTTTGAAACCTTCAGAGCGAGGAGCTGAGAGCGACTCTTCCGTTTATTTAAAAAAGAAAAGAAAAGACTTCATTCTGAATCCCTGCCTCAACGGAGGCTGATATCCACTCTCCTGGGGATCTGGGTTTTCCCCCTACCTTTTTTTCTCTTTCCCTTGTCTTAAGGACTCTATATCTGCCATCAATACCAAAACATCATATGTTGAATGCGTGGAATTAAACGAATCTGAATTCTGATTTTGAGTTTTGATGGGGGAGGGGACAGCTGTTCAGGGGAGGCGACCCAGCGGCCCCGTGGCCATCTGGGTGGTGCCCAAGACTGGGCGGTTCTAGGAGAGGAACTTGCATGGCCCTAGAAGAAGCCTGACGTGGAAGGGCCAACAGGGCCACTTACCAGGATTTAGGGAGTATCTGGCCCACAGACCAACAGGCAGAACAATTGTCCCCGTCTTCACACTGTCTCACTGTTAGTGGTATCTTGGTCCTATTTAAACTGGCCCAGGCAAACAGTCTAGATGAATTTCAAAACATCATGTTGGGAGAATAAAGCCAAACACAAAAGAGTTCATACTCCATGATTTCACTTACAGAAAAATTCTAAAACAAGCAAAACTAAACTATGGGGATAGGAAAGGTACCCTTGGGGATGACGCCTGACTGACTGGAAAAGGTTTTATATATATATATATATATGAAGGTATCCTCTGGGGAAATGAAGTAAAAATATATCAGTGTATTCACTTATTCTGACTTAAAAATGCTATTTAAGCTCTGCAAAATTTCACTATAAGTTATATGTCAAAACAATTTTTTTAAAAATTTTGGTTTCCAATTTGAATCACTATACCTGCATCATAATGATAGGGTAGAAATACCTATCTCCCATTTTGTCATCAGAATCTAGGGATAGAAAATCTGGAAAGAACCCTTAAATCAACCCAACTAGATAAATGTGCTGAAAAGACAGAGCCATGGGAGGACCCCAGGTGCTGAGGATAAAGAACTTCTGGCTGCAAAGAGTCTGGCAACCCCTCTATGAAGGTTCAAGTCCTCCATTGCCCTCCAGATCACCGGCCTCACCACCCAGAGCAAAGCAAACATCAGTCCCATCTACAGTAACCCGTGAACAGTGAAACTGTTGACAGTAAAGCCAAAATAGCCTTCTCTATCAAATTAAAAAAACTTTAATTTATTATTTTTAATATTTTTTTAATTGTCAATGGACCTTTATTTTATTTATATGTGGTGTTGAGATTCCAACCCAGTGTCTCATACATGCTAGGTAAGCCCTCTGCCACTGAGCCACAATCCCAGCCCCAAACTTTTGAAATTTAAAATTAGGGACTGGAGAGCTGAGTTTAGTGCCACACATCTAATCCCAACTGCTTGGGAGGCTGAGGCAGGAGGACTGAAAATTCCAGGCCAGCATGAGCAATTTGGCAAGACCATGTCTCAAAAATTAAAAAATTTGGGACTGGATTTATGGTTCAGTGGTAGGGGACTCTCCTAGCACATGTGAGGCCCTGGGTTCTATTCTCAGCATAAATAAATAAAGGTATCATGTCCATCTACAACTAAAAAAGAAAAAAATAATAACTTTAAAAAGGAAGAGTGCTTGCCTAGCATGAGACACTGGGTTCAATTCTCAGCACCATAAGCAAATAAATAAAATAAAGGTCCATCAACAACTAAAAACTATTGGAGGGGAAAAAAAGGACAAGATATAGCTCAGTGTTAGAGTGCCCCTAGTTATAATTCCCAGGACTAAGAAGTAAATAAACATAAATTAGGGGTTGGAGGTATATCTCAGTGATCGAGCGCCTTCAAATGAGAGTCCCTATACTCAATCCTTAGCACCAAAAATAATTAAAAAAAAAAAAAAATGAGGAGCCCAACACCATGGCTCATGTCTATAATTCTAACAACTGGAAGCCAACCTTAGCCAACTAGAGAGATCCTCAGCAATTTAGTAAGACCCTATCTCAAAATAAAAAATAAGGACTGGGGCTGGGGATGTGGCTCAAGCAGTAGTGCACTTGCCTGGCATGCGTGCTGCCCGGGTTCGATCCCCAGCACCACATACAAAAAAACAAAGATGTTGTGTCTGCCGGTAACTAAAAAATAAATATTAAAATTCTCTCTCTCTCTCCCTCTCTCACTCTCTCTTAAAAAAAAAAAAATAAGGACTGCAGATGTAGCTTGGTAGTAAAGTGCCCTCAGGTTCAATCCCTAGTACAAAAAAAAAAAAAAAAAAATCTCATGCCATCATCTATTGCCAATAGAAGTTTCTTTCATAGTAATTTGAGACCTATGTGTGAACAAGTAAATCTATGCACACCTATAATTTTCTACTATACTAGCTTTACTCCAGAGTTTTTTATGTATTTTTTTATTTTGTTTCTTTTCCATTTTTCCCCTTGTTTTTATTTTTTTCTTTAAAACAAGAAGAAAACAGATGGGGGGAGAGAATTGCCAGAAGGAAGATGGCCCCAGAGGGTCAGCAGAGAGATGGACCAGACCCGCTGCCTCCTTCTTGGCTTGGCCCCACCCACCACCAAAAAAATTTTAAAAAAAGAAAGAAAGAAGATGACACAGAGAAAAAAAAAAAAAAAAAACTAACAGTCTTCCTGATACTAAGACTCAAAATGTCTTGATAGCAGAGGTGAAATGTCAGCAGAACCATCAAGGAGGAACAGGAAGGCTGTAACTCCAGAAAGAAGAATCAAACTTGACAGCTGTTGGTGGGCTGGTGTCCTGGGGACAATTGCTCAGAATAAACCGAGAAGAAGAAGAAGAAGAAGAAGAAGAAGAAGAAGAAGAAGAGAGAGAGAGAGAGAGACTCTGCTGGGGGAGGTTTGATTTCTCTTCATGAAGTAGTTTCCCTTCTCTGCTTTCTTGAACTAACATATTAACAGAAAGCAAATGTGCAGTGTAAATTGTTAAAATAGCACATTCCTAATTTCAGTGAAGACTTGATTTTACCACAGATAGGAAAGAGGAAAATCTTTAAATCATCAAATTTAACTCCAATTGTATGGAAATACAGTTATTGTGATTTTGTTGTTGTTGTTTTGTTTTGGGGACCAAGGATTGAGCTCAGAGGCACTCAACCACTGAGCCACATACCCAGTCCCCCACCTTTTTTAAATTTTTATTTTATTTAGAGAGGATCTCACTGAGTTGCTTAGCACCTCACTGTTGCTGAGACTGGCTTTGAACTCGCTGTCCTCCTGTCTTAGCCTCCTGAGTCACTGGGACTACACACAAGTGTGCACCACCATGCCCGGCTATCATGATCTTTTTGAATGTGGTATAATAGTAGGTAAATAATAAATCAGTATTAGAACCTAATAAGGTTTAGCTTATCCCTGAGAAGAGGCAGATCTTCAGATCTATGCATCCAGAGGAAAGGATGCATAGTTCCCTTCTGCTGTAAACTACATTGTATTAAATTTTTCATTACCATCCTAGCCAATAAACAGGCAAGATAGGAACAAGCAGCCTCCCAGTTTTCCCTTGGCTAGTTTTCATTAGAAAGTGGGTCCTATATACCTTCCTGAATCCTGAAAATAAATCACCTTGAATTTTAGTAAGTAACCACTTTTTAAAGGAAGTCAGTCCTGAAATTACATAAGCAATAAATTTGCATTCTTTCCCCAATGCATCTGTAATTTTTTTTTTTTTTTTTTTTTTTTTTTTGGTTTTCCAAGATGACACCAGAGCCAGCCCCTGAAATCCTTTCAGACAATGGGTTGCAGATTCGGCTATATTTCCATCAGAGTAACTTGAATCAGCTTTTTCATCATCTGATTGTTTAATTGAATATGTGATGTATTTGCTTTTTTATTTTATTTTTTTTAGGGGTTCTGTGGATTGAACCCAGGCCACCTTAGGCAAGCACTCTACCACTGAGCCACATCCTCATCCCCACCTGCTTATTTTAATATCAAAATTGTACCTTTCAGCCGGGTGTGGTGGCACACACCTGTAATCCCAGTGGCTCTGGAGGCTGAGACAGGAGGATCACCAGTTCAAAAGCAGCCTCAGCAAAAGTGAGGTGCTAAGCAACTCAGTGAAACTCTGTCTCTAAATAAAATATAAAATAGGGCTGGGGATGTGGCTCAGTGGCTGAGTACCCCTGAGCTCATTACCCCTCCCCCCAAAAAATTGTCATTGTCTTTCTTGTCTTCCTCAGTTTTCATTCGTATAATTTCTAAATGCATAAGTCCACCAGAGTGCATGTGTTTTTTTGGGGGGTGGTACCGGGACTGAACTCAGAGCCCCAAACCACTGAGCCACCTCCCTCCTCATCCCTGTTTTGTATTTTATTTAGAGATAGGGTCTTACTAAATTGCTTAGCACCTTGCTTTTGCTGAGGCTGGCCATGAACTAGCAGTTCTCCTGTCTCAGCCTCTCCAGCCGCTGAACGCACCACTTCACCCAGCTAGAGTGCACATTTTTTAAAGTACATTAAATAAACATTACGTCATAGTTACTTTTTATTTTTTTTAGTACCAGGGATTGAACCCAGGGGCGCTTAACCACTGAGCACTAAGCTATATCCCCAGCCCTTCTTTGTATTTTATTTAGAGACAGGGTCTCCACTGATTTGCTTAGGGTCATACTAAGTTGCTGAGGCTGGCTTTGAACTCTCAATCTTCCTGCCTCATCCTCCTGATCCCCTGGGATTATAGGTCTGTGCCTCTGTGCCCAGCTCATAATTACTATTTTGAACCATGATGGGGGGGTACCAGTCAAATGGTGGCCCTATTGAATCATTCCTGCCTCCTGTCAGTTGAGGGGACATGGAATTCTACATACTGTATCAACTTCACTCTATCCTGACTCTGGCCTTGGAACCATTCAAGTGTGTCGTCTCTTTGAACAACGCTGAGTTCCCAGTAGCAACATATCAGGGGATATAATGAAAACTTTAATACCTAAAACTTTATAAACTACACTAAGGGGCTGGGGATGTGGCTCAAGCGGTAGCGCGCTCGCCTGGCATGCGTGCAGCCTGGGTTCGATCCTTAGCATCACATACCAACAAAGATGTTGTGTCCGCCGAGAACTAATAAATATTAAAAATTTCCTCTCTCTCTCTCTCTCTCTCTCTCTCTCTCTCTCTCTCTCCTCTCTCACTCTCTCTTTAAAAAAAATTAAAAAAAAATAAATAAAATAAACTACACTAAGGAAACTTGATTGCGCATATAAAAGATTAAAAGTAAATATCAAGCATTTCTAGTCAAAAATAATTTGGGGGGGCTGGGGATATAGTTCTGTTGGTAGAGTGCTTGCCTGGCATGTACAAGGCTGTGGGTTCAATCCCCAGCATCACACACATACACACACACATACACCAAAAATAATAATAATTTGGAACTCTGATCCCAGCTCCACTAATCTTTACTGTGTGATTTGGGGGCAAGGTACTTAACATTTCTGGCCCCAGATTTTCCATCTATTTAACAGGGATGATATAAGTAAGTAGCTATCAGGGTTAAGTGAGTTCCTAAACGTAAAATGTAGTGCCAATAAATATCCCCCCTTTTCCCCAAAAAAGCACTTAATAAATATCCACTATATCCACTATTTTTTGGCAGGGCAGGGAGGGTATGTTGGGGTTGAACCCAAGGATACTTAACCATTGTGCCACATCCCCATCCCTTTTTTAATTCTTTATTTTGAGACAGGATCTCACTGAGTTCCTTTGAACCTCACTAAGTTGCTGGCTGAGTCTGGTTTGAACTTGGAATCCTCCTGCCTCAGCCTCCAGAGTTGCTGGGCTTACAGTAAAATTTTTTTTGGTTAGGGGGTGGTGCTGGGGATTAAACTCAGGGCCTCACTCACACTAGGCAAGCCCTCTACCACTAAGCTACATCCCAGCCACACACTTTTTTTAAAAATCATTGGTATTCAGCAGAGGGATTCACAAACTGCCTGCCTATTTAACCTTAGGTCTGTCATTGCCAAATCCCTACACTCTGCTGGGCCACTCCTGGGATCACATCCTTCCTCTACTCCAAGAGAGAAAGTTTTAGTCTTGCCCCTGTCACTCCCAGCTCCTATGGTTCAAGCTAAGATCTCAGTCTTTATAAATCAGGACAGATTCAGTTAGTTCTGAACACCTGTAATTCTAGTGACTTGGGAAACTGAGGCAGGAAGATCACAAGTTCAGGAACAGCCTCAGCAACTTTGAGAGGCCCTGAGCAATTTAGTGAGACCCCGTCTCAAAATTAAAAAAATAAAAAATGGCTGGCTGGAAATGTGGCTCAGTGGTAGAGCCCCCCTGGGTTTAATCACTCTGGTACAAAAAAAAAAAAAAAAAAAGCCAACATCACAGTATACCAAAAGAGCTAGGGATGTAGCTCAGTCATAGAGTGCCCCTGCATTCAATCCCCACAACCAAAACCTTGTGTGTATAAATCAATTACATGCTGTTAATGCCTTACTCCAAGCGTTCTCTGATATTGCAGCTGAAAAACTACGTCCTGTATTCATCCCTATCTCAGCCTCTTTTCCTCCCTCTTTCCACCTGTCCCCACATGCAAGGGCTCCCTCTTGCCTAGAAAAGCTGGCTCAAGTTGCTTAATCCAATCTGCCTAGGATTTCTCTGATCTGCCCCAACATTTTTCCCAGTGTCACTTTTCTACATAAACCCTGCCTACTGCCAACATACACCCACTGCCAACACACACCGGACCAATTGCTCAGGACCTCTTATAGCTTCTGCCTGGCCACTCCCACGCAGCTTTTTCCAGGCTCCTGGGGCTCTCATTGGAATTTGAGTTCTTTGTCCCTTCCCTAACATCTGGACTGGCCTGTGACCACTTTGACCAAGAAAGTATGGCAGAAGTAATGCTATGTTAGTTCCCAGCCCAATCATTAGGGAGAACTGGCAGCTTCCACCTTGTTCTCTTACAGTCTTAGCTCCCATGTAAGTGGGATTTCCCTTCAAGACAGACCACAGGAGAAGGCCCAGAGTCCAGCTTGCTAGCTTGTCCACACCAAGGTAAGTAAAGCCATCTCAGAACATCCCAACCCGAGTATAGCCCAGCCCAGTAGTCTGAATCCCTAGTCTGCAAAACCTCAAAATATAATAAAATAGATTGTTGTTTTAAGCCACTAAATTTTGGAGCCATTTGCTACATAGCAATAGATAACGGAACACCCCTCCTCTCCAGCCTACCTGATACACTATAATAACTAATGTCCCTAAGTTTCTTTCTTTTTTTAATAAATAGCTTCATGGAGGGATTATTGACATACAACAGAGAAACTACATCCATTTTTAAAGAATATTTTTTAGTTGTAGATGGACACAATACCTTTATCTTTATTTTGTTTGTTTTATGTGGTGCTGAGGATGGAACCAAGTGCCTCATATGTGCTAGGCAAGCACTCTACCACTGAGCTACAACCTCAGCCCCCAAAACTACATACATTTAAGGTACACAATTTGATAACAATTTTTTTGTTTCGTTTTGTTTTGTTTGTGTGTATGCTGAGAATTGAACCCAGGGATGCTCTACCATTGTGTTACACTCCCAGCCTTTTATATTTTTTATTTTGAGACAAGTTGCTCAGGCTGACCTTGAACTTGTGATCTTCTTGTCTCACCTTCCATAGTAGCTGGGATTACAGAGAAACACCATCACACTCAGCTTGATAAATCTTGATACATGGATACTCTAATGAAGCAATGACCACAACCAAAAGAATGGAAATATTCATCACCCCCAAAAGTATGAGGTCCTCCATTCCACACCTTCCTGAGCACCCACTGATCATCTTTCTGTTACATGATCCATGCTCTTTCATACAATTTGCAATTGGGGCTGGGGGGGGGGTCCCACTTTCACTCAGGATAATTACATTGATGCCAAACTATACTTTTGTGTGGATCAGTGATTTATCTCTTTTTATTAGACAAAAATGAGTAATTATGAGTAATATTCCATTGTGTGGATGCCATAATTTATTTATCCATTCCCTAGTTGATGGACATTGGGTCGTTTTTAAATTTTTGTCTATTATAAATAAAAAGTTGCTATTATTTATATACAAGTAAAATACCTAAGAGAGGGCTGGGGATGTGGCTCAAACGGTAGCGCGCTTGCCTGGCATGCGTTCGGGTTCGATCCTCAGCACCACATACAAAGATGTTGTGTCCACGGAGAACTAAAAAATAAATATTAAAATTCTCTCTCTCTCTCTCTCTCTCTCTCTCTCTCTCTCTCTCTCTCTCTCTCTCTTTAAAACAAAACAAAACAAAACAAAACAAAAACCTAAGAGAAGAGAGGCAGGATCATAAGGTAGGTGAATGTTAACTTTCCAAGAAACTGCCAAGTGCTTTATATTTGTTTGTTGTTGCTGCTGCTCTTTTGGTACTGGGGATTGAACCCAGGTGTGCTTTGCTGCTGAGCTACCTCCCGTTTTTATTTTATTTTATTTATTTATTTTTAAAGACAGGGTCTTTCTATGGTGCTGAGGCTAACTTTGAATTTAAGTTCCTCTTGCCCCAGCCTCTGGAATCACTGGGATTGCAGACATGTGCCACCAAGCCTGGCTGGCTGGTTTGTTTTGAGATGTTGGGAATGAGGGGCTGGGGATGTGGCTCAAGTGGTAGCCTGCTCGCCTGGCATGCGTGGGGCCCAGGTTCGATCCTCGGCACCACATACCAACAAAGATGTTGTGTCTGCCAAAAACTAAAAAATAAATAAATAAATATTAAAAACAAAAAAAAGAGATGTTGGGAATGGGACTCAGATCGCCTCATATGCAGGACAAGTGGTCTATCACTCAGCTGTGCTCCCAGCCCCTGCCCAATGAATTTTTTTAAATAAAAATTTAAAATTTTTTTTTTTTTTAGTTATAGTTGGACACAATACCCTTTGTGTGTGTGTGTGTGTGTGTGTGTGTGTGTGTGGTGCTGGGGTTTGAACCCAGGGTTTTATGCATGCAAGGCAAGCACTATACGCACTGAGCTATATCCCTAGCCCTCAATACGTTTATTTTATTTCTTTATCTACTTTTATTTATTTATTTACTTATTTTTGGTACCAGGGATTGAACTTAGAGGCACTTGGCCACTGAGCCCCATCCCCAGCCCTATTTTGTATTTTATTTAGAGACAGGGTCTCACTGAGTTGCTTAGTGCTTCCCTTTTGCTGAGGCTGGCTTTGAACTCGGGATCCCCCTGCCCCAGCCTCTGGAGCCACCATGCCTGGCTTATTTATTTTTATGTGGTGCAGAGTATCAAACTCAGTGCCTTGCACCAGCTAGGCAAGGGCTCTAAGGCAGAGTCACCACCCCAGCCCCTGTCAAATAGTTTTGAATAGTGCACATAGGGTTTTACACTTTAAGCAATGCATGACAATTCTGCTTTGCACATAGGCCCTCCAATTTATATTCTCAGTTTTGTTTTTTTCTTTTAGTCATTCCAGCAGATGTGTGGTAGTATCTCATTGTGTTTTAATTTGCATCGCATTAAAAATCCAAAGCTGTGGAGCTTCCTTTCCTGTGTTAATTTGCAAATCATAGCTTTTCTCTGATGAGGGTTTTGTTCAGAGCTTTTGCTTAAAAAAAAAAAAAAATGAGTTTGTTGTTGTTGCTATTGTTTGCTTGTGATATATAATTAAGGGGTGAGGGGCAGTAGTTGTGTGTAGTGCTAGGTATCAAATGCAAGGCCTTTATCACTGAGCTAATTCTTAGCACCTAACTAATTAAAAAAATTTTTTTCCAGCCTTATTGAGGTATAATTGGTAAATAAAAATTGTAGCCAGGTCCAGTGGTGCACAACCCTAATCCTCTCAGCTCAGGAGGCTGAGGCAGGAGGATTGTGAGTTCAAAGTCAGCCTCAGCAATGTGGTGAGGCCCTAAGCAACTCAGCCACATCATCTCTAAATAAAATACAAAAAAGAGCTGGGGATGTTGCTTAGTGGTAGAATGCCACTGGGTTCAATCCTGGTACAAAAAAAAAAAAAAAAAAAAAAAAGTATATATTTAGCTGGTCATGGTGGCACATGCCTATAATTCAAGAGTTGGAAGACTGAGGTAGCAGGATCTCAAGTTCAAGGCCAACCTCAGCAATTTAGCAAGACCCTATCTCAAAAAATAAATAAATAAAATAAAATAAAAAGGACTGGGGATGTAGCTCCGTGGTGAAGTACCTCTGGGTTCAATTCCAAGTAATTAATGAAAATAAAATTTAAATAAATAAAGGCATTGTGTTGTGTCCATCTACACTTAAAAAATATTAAAAAAAAAAAAAAAAAGAAAATTTAAGGCTGGGGATGTAGGTCAGTGGTAGAGAGCTTGCCTAGAACCCAAAGGTCCTGGGTTTAATACCCTGCACCACAAAACAAAACAATAAATAAGTAAAATTTTTACAAATGGTTGGGACGTAGCTCACTGAAAGAACACTTGCCTAGCATTCACAAAACTCTGGGTTCAATCCCAAGTACTATAAAAATGTGTGTGTGTATGTGTGTGTGTGTGTGTGTGGTAGGTAGGGTACTGGGAGTTGAACTCAGGGGCAATCTACTACTGAGCTCTGTTTTGTGTTTATTTTGAGAGAGTGTCCCTAAATTGCCCAGGCTGGCTTCAGGCTTTTGATTCTCCTGCCTCAGCCTGAGTGCCACCACACTCTGCTAAAACCATTTTTTTTGAAGGGGACAGAAATACTGGGGATCCATTCCTGGGCGTTATGAATGCTAGGGAAATGCTCTACCACTGAGTTACATCTCATCCCTTAGATGTGATCTTGCTTTGTGCCCAGGCTGGCCTCAAACTCTTGGGTTCAAATGATCCTCCTGCCTCAGCCTCCCCAGAAGCTGGGATTACAGATGTGTGCCACTGCACCAAGTTACAGTATGACATTTTACTTTATCTATACATTGTGAAACGATTTGCAAATCAAGCTAATGGATAAGATCCACCATTTCACATACTTAGTTTTTTCCCAGTGAGAATATTTAAGACCTACTCTCAGCAAATTTCAAGTAGAGGAAGCAGTGTGAACTTTAGTCAATTAGTGATAAGGTGCAGTGGTAGAGGATTTGCGTAGCATGCACAAGGCCCTGGGTTTAATCTCCAGCACTAAGGAAAGAAAAAGTAGCTGGGTGTAGTAGCACAGACCTGTAATCCAAGCTACAGGGAAGACCAAAGTTCGAGGACAGTCTCAGCAATTTAGAAGACTCTGTTTAAACAGGAAACAAAAATAAATAAATAAATAAAAACCAACTAGGAAGCCCTGTGCTGATCCCTAGCCCTGCAAGAAAAAAAAAAAAAAGTAAAACTTTTTGGCTCAAGGAAAGAACACTTGCCTACATATAGTCACCATGTTGTACATTAAAGCTCCAAAACTTTTTAAAAAGGTATTTATTTATAAGTTGTAGTCGGGACATAATACTTTTATTTTATTTATTTATTTCTTTTATGTGGTGCTGAGGATCCACCCAGGGCTTCGCAAGTGCTGTACCGCTGAGCCACAACCCCAGCCCTTGCCAAAACTTTTTGTTCCTGCCTAACTAGAGAGAGAGAGATTTTTTTTAAAATATTTATTCTTTTGTAGTTTTCATCAGGCACAACGTCTTTGTTTGTATGTGGTGCTGAGGATCGAACCCGGGTCACACGCATGCCAGGCGAGCGCGCTACTGCTTCAGCCACATCTCCAGCCCCTTTCCTGCCTCACTAAACAGTTATATAATAAGTGACTGTGCTCACTTAGGCAGCACATATACTAAGATTGGAACCATATAAAGGAGATTAGCATGTCCCCTGTGCAAGGATGACAAGCATATTTAAAATAATAATAATATTAACTGACCAACATCTTTTGCAATTATAAGTCTACTCTCTGCTTCTGTTAATTCAATTTTGGAGATCATTCAATGTTTATCTTTTTGTACCTGGCATACTTCTCTCTCCTCTCTCTTTCTTTTCTCTTTTCTTTTTTTTTTTTTTTTTTGGTACTGGGAATTGAATTGAACCCAGAGGCCTTTAGCACTAAGCCACATCCCCAGCCCTTTTAATTTTGAGACTTACTAAGTTGCTTAGGGCCTCACTAAGTTGCATGAAACTTGTGATCCTCCTGCCTCAGCTTCCTGAGTCTCTGGGATGTAAACTCAACCTGTGTCTGACATTTTTCACTAAGCCTAATGTCCTTCAGTTTTATCCACTCTATCACAAATGACAGCATTCCCTTCCCTTTGAAAAGCTGAGGAATAGTCCGTTCTTTGTGTGTGTGTATGTTATATATTCTTTAGTCATTCATCTGTCAAGAGATATTTAGGGGGCTGGGAATGTGGCTCAAGAGGTAGCGCGCGCTCGCCTGGCATGCGTGCGGCCCGGGTTCGATCCTCAGCACCACATACCAACAAAGATGTTGTGTCCGCCGAAAACTAAAAAAAAAAATAAATATTAAAAATTCTCTCTCTCTCTCTCTCTCTTTAAAAAAAAAAAAAAAAGAGATATTTAGGATGATGGCATATTTTGGCTATTACAGATAATATCACAATGAACATGGGAGTGTAGGAACAGCCTCACATACTGATTTCCTTTGGATATATATTTTATATATATACCTGAAGTAGGATTACTAGATATGATAGATCTATTTTTTTTTTAAGAGAGAGAAGTAGTAGAGAGAGAGAGAGAGAAAGAGAAAGAGAGGATTTTAATATTTATTTTTTAGTTTTCTGTGGACGCAACATCTTTGTTTGTATGTGGTGCTGAGGATGGAACCCGGGCTGCAAGCGCGCTACCGATTGAGCCACATCCCCAGCCCTGATAGATCTATTTTTAATTTTTTAAGGAGCCACTATAATGTGTTCAATAATGACAGTACAAATTTGTATTCCCTCCCACAGTGTAAAGGGGCTCCCTTTTCTCCATATCCTGGGGTATTTTCCTTGACTGACCCTGCCCTTGGGACTCTAGCTGAGCCCTGATGTGGGAGCATGCAGGCTCAGGTGAGAGGCAAACCCCTTGCACAATTCCACCTGTGCAGACTCTCAGGCTCCAGGCTGTTTACCAGCCCCTCACCTTGGGATTTGCTCATTCCTGACCTCTGTGCTTTGTTCCCTACATTCCAGCTCTCTATCTGCAACACATGGCTTTCCCCATATCCCTGCCAATCTCCTTCCCCAGGTCCCATCTCAGAAACCCTAGCCTCCTCCAAGCCTTTCAGCAAAGACTCACCTGTCCTGCCTCCTGCCTGATGTATTTCAGCACCCTTTTTGCCCAATATGTTTTTGCTAAAAAGTTACTTGGTAATTGCATACTGTCTCCTCCCTCTGTGATTTTGCAGACTGTCTCCTCTTCCACTGCTCACAACTCCCTCCTTTGGTTTCTACTCAGCCTTCAAAACCTACTTCAAGCATGGCATGGTGGCTCACAACCATAATCCCAGCGGCTCAGGAGGCTAAGACAGGATATTTGCAAGTTTGAAGCCAGGCTCAGCAATTTAGCAAGGCCCTAAGCAATTTATAGAGAACCTGTCTCAAAATAACAAAAAGAGTTGAGGATGTGGCTCAGTGTTTAAGCACCCCTGAGTTCCAACCCCAGTACTCCCCCCCAAAAAAAATAATAATAGGGGCTGGGGATGTGGCTCAAGCGGTAGCGTGCTCGCCTGCCATGCGTGCAGCCCAGGTTCGATCCTCAGCACCACATACCAACAAAGATGTTGTGTCCGCTGATAACTAAAAAAGAAATAAAAATAATAATAATAATAAAAGGGTTGGGGATACACCTCTTTGTGGTAAAGGGCCCCTGGGTTGTATTCCTAGTTCTGAAAACAAAAACAAAAAAACACTTCAAGACTGGTGGTGTGGCTCACTTGCCTACCATGCTTGAGGCCCCTGGGTTGGATCCCCATTACCACAAAAGCGAAACACCTGCTTCAAGCCTCACATCTTCTGGAAACTAAGTCATTTCTGACAGCTTCCCTCCTTAGTCTGAGAATTACACTCCCACATTCATATTGCCATCACTGTTCCTGTGGATACTTACACTAATTTTCACCCACTCACCTCCCCTGTACTGGGGATTCAACCCAGGGGCACTCAGCCTATGAGCCACATCCTCAGCCTTCTCCCTCTCTCTGTCTCTCTCTCTCTGTCTCTCTCTCTCTTTTTTTTTTTTTTTTTTGTGTGTGTGTGTGTGTTTGTGGTGCTGGGGATTGAACCCAGGGCATTGTGCATGCAAGGCAAGCACTCTACCAACTGAGCTGTATCCCCAGCCCGCCAGCCCTTTTTTATATTTTATTTAGAGACAGGGTCTCACTGAGTTGCTTAGGATTTCACTAAATTGCTGAGGCTATCCTCGAACTTGCAATCCTCCTGTCTTGGCCTCCTGAGTCTCTGGGATTACAGAAGTGTGCCTCCCATGCAGTAGCTGGAGGTTTTCAATAATATGAACGCTGGTACTGGATATGTGGATCACCACAAGTTTTTAATTATTGCAAGCAAATCCCTTAGGTCTTCTCAGTTTGGTTACAAGCCTCTCTTGGAATGACTTAGACTTCTTGTGCAGTCTGTTAGCACCTATCTTAGTACATTACTGGGCAGGATGAAACCAACAAAAGCTCAGAAATGAATTGTAATTTCCCTATCTGCCACTCTTTCCTTCCTTCACCTTTTTGATACTGGGGGTTGAACCCAGGGGTGTTCTCCCACTAAGCTACATCCCCATCCCTTTTTATTTTGAGACAGGGTTTAACTAAGTTGTCCAGGCTGACCTTGAACTCCTGATCCTCCAGCCCCAGCCTCCAGAATTGCTGGGATTCCAGGCTAAGGACAAAGAACTCCCATATACCTTTTACCTACAATACCCAAACATTAACATTTTACCTGATCACTCCCTCTCCTTTCCCCACACATTGATGTACATGTACATATTATTATATATACACACACATAAGATGTCAATATCACATGCTCATGATATAGATGTATTAGACATGCGTGTATGTGTGCATATCTATTACACACACACACACAGACACACACACACACGCGCACATTTTTTTTTTTTCTAAACCATTTGGGAATAAAGTTGTGGATATGATGCCCTAATCACTTCCTCCTGCATTTCCTAAGACCATGAACATTATCCTTTACAGCCAAAGTATAGTTATCAAATCAGGAAATTTAATGTTGATACAATACTATTATCTAATCCACAGGCTGCCTTCACATTTCACTAGTGGCCCCAGTAATGTCCTCTCTGGGCAGATTTTTTTTTCTTATTTTTTTTTTTTGTTTGAATTTTTAGTTTTTAGTTCTCGGCTGACACAACATCTTTGTTGGTATGTGGTGCTGAGGATGGAACCCGGGCCGCACGCATGCCAGGCAAGGGCGCTGCAGCTTGAGCCACATCCCCAGCCCCAGATTTGTTTTTCAATTGCCGTGTGCAGCCTAGGATCACAAGCTCAGTCCCTTGTCCAGTCCCTGAGGTCTCCAGGTAGCCACAGTTCCCCAGGCCTCCTTTGTCCTTCAGGAACCTGACATTCATGAAGCCTCCAAGCCAATTGTTTTCCCTACAGGTTTGCAAAAGGCCTTCTACCTCTCACCATGTCGTCCTCCTGGCCAAACTCTCTTCTCCTCCAGACTTAGGGGAGGGACTCTTTGCAGGACCTTGTAAAACCTTAAATAAACTGCAAGAACAAATTCCACTTTGACCACTATCTTGTTAAAATTCCTTAAAAAAGTTAACTCATTGGGCCCAAAGTACCTTAACAAAAGCCAGGCTGTACCTCTCCTGGGAGTCACTGTTCCTCAAAGGGTTTTATGTGCTGTTTAATGATTTTTCACAAATAGTTTTTCTTGCCCTTAAAGTTGGATTAATTGAATTTTAATTCGGCAGGATCACTCTCTAAAAAGAGAAACACTGACTGTGCAGGTGGAGTTAGGGCTGCTCCACCTAATTAAGGCCTTTCCCAAACACAGTAGGATTCTTCTTTTTCTTTCTTTATTTTTGGTACTGGGGCTTGAGCCCAGGGGAACTCTACCACTGAGCTACACCCCAGCCCTTTTTATGTTTCATTTTGAAACAGGGAAATCACTAAATTGCTAAGGCTGGCCTCAAAATTTTCGATCCTCCTGCCTCAGCCTCCAGAGTCTCTGGGATTATAGGAGGGTGCCACTGCATCCAGCCAGAGTAGGATTTTTAAAGGTGGGAAATCCATTTCTACATACAACACCTTAAAGTCACCTTTATTTTGGATCATAATGAGAAAAGCCTCTTTTATGTAGGGCACATTGACACAGGCCTGTCATCTCAACAATTTGGGAGGCTGAGGCAGGAGTTTTGCAAGTTTGAGACCAGCCTGGGCAACTTAGTGAGACCCTGTGTCAAAGTAAAAAGAAAATAAAAAGGGCTGGAGATATAGCCAATAGTACAATGCTTGCCTAGCATGTACAAGAAAAAAAAACAACCGACCAAACAAACAAAAAATTCCAAAAAAGTATTTTTTCCTTCTCTGCAAAGTAAAACCTGAATGATCTAAGAAAACTACCACTTCACCTTTCCGTGGCTCCATCTACTCTCACTTTCAAATTGGGTTATTCTTTCTTCCTATGATTCAGTGAATTCAAGAATACTTCCCCGGGCTGGGATTGTTGCTCAGCGGTAGAGGGCTCGCCTAGCACAGGCGGGACCCAGGTTCGATCCTCAGCACCACATAAAAATAAAGGCATTGTGTTAAAAAAAAAAAAAGGACGAGAGATTCACCCCCTCCCATAGGCACCCATCTCTGGACCCCCCCCCCTTCTCTGTGGAGAAGTCTGTGTTACTATTCTTTAAATAAAACTTGTTTAAAAAAAGAAATACTTCCCTATGCCAGGCACAGTGGCCCATGCCTGAAATCCTACCATAATCCTAGCTCAGGAGGCTGAGGCAGAAGAATCTCAAGTTCAAAGACAGCTTCAGCTACTTAGTGAGGCCCTAAGCAACTCAGAGAATTCCTATCTCTAAATAAAATATAAAAAAGGAGCTGGGGATGTGGCTCAGTGGTTAAGTGGTTTAATCCCCAGTAAACCCCCCCCACCACCAAAAAAGAATATTTCCTGATGGCCCAAGTCACCCCCTATTAACTCCATTTTTTCCCATTTGTTCTGCATGAAGCTTTCTGAACTTCATTCTCATTAAAAACAATAACAGGGGCTAGAGCTATAGCTCTGTGGTAGAGTGCCTGCCTAACATACATGAGGCCCTGGGTACGATCCCCAGTACTGAAAACAATCAATCAACAAAGTACTTGATGTTTATTAAAAATTTTAATTGAGCCAGGCGCAGTGGCACACACCTGTGATCCCAGCATCTCGGGAAGCTGAGGCAGGAAGATCTTGGGTTCAAAACCAGTCTCAGCAACAGCGAGGCACTAAGCCACACAGTGAGACCCTGTCTCTAAATAAAATACAAAATAGGGTTGGGGATATGGCTTAGTGCCCCTGAGTTCAATGCCCAGTACAAAAAAAAAAAAAAAAAAAAAGTTGAAATTCTTGAAAACTCTACCTGGTTAAAATTCTTCAAATCGGAAAGTCATTGTACTTTTTCTTTGTTTTGTGAGGTGCTGGGGATTGAACCGGGGCCTCTTGCTTGCTAGGTAAGAGCCCTACCATTCAGCTGCACCCTCAGCTCCTTATTTTTGTTTTTTGCTGTCTTAGGTTCCCAGGGGCCTTGAATCCTTTTGTTCTATGCATTTTATTGAATGAGTCAGTGAACGAGGGACCACCAAATATATTTCTTCCCAGAATCCTGTTTCTATGATCAGCCTAGCCTAGATTTAAGTAAACAGTAGATAGAGTAACCCATACGCAGAGTTGTATAAAACGTCAGACTTCAAGTGGAATGGAGATTATTCTAGAAATGCTGGTTTAGCCAATAGTTGCTCCATATCTGTGGCCTCTGAGGGGCTGCTGACCACGCAGAACTTCAGATTCCTGATCCATGAGGTCTCCATTGAGGTTTTCAGTGCGTTTCACACTGTTCTTCTAAAGTCTCTCTTTCCTCTCTTCCTCCCTCCCCCACCCCTTTCTTCCTTTTTTTTCTTCTCTCCTCTTTTTTCTTTCTTTTTTTACCTGCAAGAAAAGACCTAAAGGGGAATTGGGGTTGAGTGCTCCATTAGCACACGTGAGGCACCAAGTTTGATCCTCAGCACCACATAAAGAAATAAAATAAAGGTATTGTGTCCACCTACCACTAAATATCCACATAGTGGGAAAAAAAAAAAAAAAAGACCCAGAGACCAGGCATGGTGGTGCACACCTATAATCACAGCAGCTCCAGAGGCTAAGGCCAGAGGATGAAGAGTTCAAAACCAGCCTCAGCAACTTAGCGAGGCGTTAAGCAACTCAGGGAGACCCTATCTCTACATATAATACAAAATAGGGCTGGGGATGTGGCTCAGGGGTTGAGTGCCCCTGAGTTCAGTCCCTGGAACGCATCCCCCCACCAAAAACCGACCTATAAATTTGTAGGGCTACAGTCCAGGAGCAGACCAAGGGAAGTCCCTTCCCGCCTATTTCTTATACCTAAAGCCTCTACCATCTCTAGAGGGCTAGATTTTCACAGGGAGAAATTGAAAACGCAGGAAACCATTCCTGTGTTGGAGGCCATTCACCTTGGAGTCCAGATGACCGAAGCCTTCTCTGTCCCTCTGCCCTGCAAAATGAGCATTACCTTCATTTTACAAATGGGAGAGGCCAAGCAGCCTTCTCGGTTACCTAGCCAGGAAGGGTCATAGCTAAGATTTGAATCCAGGCATACCTAATTCTAAAAGCCTGAGACTTTCCCATTGATTCATCCTATTTCCTTTCCAAAATGGAGGAGAGGGGCTGGATTCAGGATCTCTGCAAAGCATTGATCAGTGAATTTATCATTCACTGATCTAGTACTTACAAGGTGCCAGGAAAGAGAGATTATAGAGCTTTACAAATACAGCCTCACTTAAGCTTTATAACAGGCGTATGAGGTAGAAGTATATAGTATTATAATTTCATTTTACAAACCAGGAAACTTTACACAGAGAGGTAAAGCGACTTGGCCTACATCATACAGGAGGTAGTGAAACTAGGAATCTCAGAATTGGACCCCTACAGCCTGTGTGTTTTTTACCTTCTTGGAAGCCATCACAAACAAATTAGAAAACAAACAAACAAACAAAAGAAAACAAAGTAGAACTCCAAAAAATTCACTGAAACAGTTCTTCTTTTGTCTGAAAAATTGTATTTCTTATATTTTAGGAAACATTTCTTGTACCAGTTTGAATGATGGGAACCTGCATGGAGAATCACGCCTGGACAGTGTCATCACTGGGCCCTGTGGCCAGCCCAGCCCTTCTTGAGCAATCATTTCCCAGATCTTGGCCCTCCCCCTTAGCAAGGTTCTTGGCACAGCAGCATGAGTCACAGGTCCAGGGACAAGAAGGAATTTTTTTTTTTTTTTTTTTTTTTTTGGCAGGGCTGGGGATGGAACCTAAAGCTTCATGTATGCAAAGCCTATGCTACCCCCAGCTCTTTTAATTTATTCAGAGACAGGGTCCCACTAAAGTGCCAAGACTGACCTGGATCTTTCCACCTTCTTGCCTCAGTCTCCCAAATAGCTGGGATTATTGGCCTGTGCCACCCTTTCTTTTCTTTCTTTCTTTTTTGGTGGTGCTGGGGATTGAACCCAGGGCCTTGTGCATTCAAGGCAAGCACTCTACCAACTGAGCTATATCCCCAGGCCAAAGGGGTCCTCTTTCTGTGTATGTGTGTGTTATTGGGGATTGAACTCAGGGGCACTCCACCACTGAACAATATTCCCAGTCCTTTTTATTTTTAGTTATTTAAGGTCTTGCTAAATTGCTGATTTGCTTAGACTGGTCTCAAACTTGGGATTCTCCTGCCTCAGTCTCCCCAAATTGCTAGGATTTCAGGTGTGCACCAAGACACCCATCTGGAAACTTGCTTTTAATCTAAATGCTAACACATAAATTGAATGGGACTCACCCAGGCATGTGCAAAGTGCATTCTTTTATTATTTATTTTATTTTTGTGATACTTTGATACTGGGGATTGAACCTGGGACCCAGGGCCTTGTGCATCCTAGTCAAGAGCTCTACCACTGAATGACATCCCAGCCCAGGGCCCTCTTTTAAATAAGAAGTTGGAAATGAAGATGTGGCTCATAGGTAGAGCTCTTGCCTAGCATGGTGTACCCTAGAACAGAAAGGAAAAAAAAAATATATATATATATATATATATGTGTGTGTGTGTGTGTGTGTGTGTGTGTATGAGTTCTTTTCCCCAGTAAAATCCAGAGAGACGGTCTTCCAAGTTTTTCATGCAGTCATTCCAAAAGATAGATGATGGGAGTTACACTAGAAAGAAAGAAGTAAAGAAAAGAGAGAAAGAGAGGAAAGAAAGGAAGGAAGAAAGAACCAAGTATGCATTGATGTACCACATGAAAACATTTTAACTTTTCTCTTTTAGTGTAAATAAACTCCAAGATAACTGGACTTCTAAAGCACCTTTATGTATGCCTGATATCTATTTTAGCAATAATTTCTTTTACAACCCTCTGACTCAACAAAGTAAATAAAAGTATATTTTATCACTATTGAAAAAACCACCCCAGTGATGGTTTCTAGGAGGGGTCCTTCAGCTGCAGGGAGGGGCCTTGTGAATGAAAACGGTGGACTCCTCTCTGTAAAAAATGCAAGCAGGGATCCAGAAGTAATCAAAAAGTTTAGGTGGAAGAAACTTCTCTAAGGCTCTGGCTTGGAGTAAAGATCAAAAGCAAGTTAAGGGCTGGGGCTGAGCTCAGTGGCAGAGCACTTGCCTCACATGTGTGAGCTGGATTGGATCCTCAGCACCACATAAAAATAAATAAACAAAATGGAGGGCTGGGGTTGTGGCTCAGTGGTAGAGCACTTGCCTAGCATGTGTGTGAGGCACTGGGTTCGATCCTCAACACCACATATAAATAAAGGTCCATTAACAAATAAAAAATATTTTAAGAAAGAAAGAAAGAAAGAAAGAAAGAAAGAACAGACTTGGTCTTAGAGATACAGGGCAAGGAATTTAGTTGGTGTCCACAATTTATTTTGAGGTAAGAAGATCCCAAATTTGAGGCCAGCCTTAAGCAAGACAGTGTCTCCAAACAAAAAACTAAAAAAAAGGTCTGAGAATGTAGCCCAGCAGTACAGTGCCCCTGGATTCAATGTCTAGTACCACCAAAAAAAAAAAAAAAAAAAAAGATACAGGTGTATTTGTTTACAAGACAGAAAGAATAAGTTAAGTTATGCTAAATTCAATGTTGGAAGAGTCAATTGCTGGAACTCAAAAGAGTGTTAATTTGATCTAGGGTACAAAGAGGTTCATTAGGCAACTTTTTTTTTGTGTGTGTGTGTGTGTGTGTGTGTGTGTGTGTGTGTTGCTGGGGTTTGAACCCAGGGCAAGCAAGCGCACCACCAACTGAGCTATATCCCAGCCCTCATTAAGCAACTTTTGAATCTTTTCTATATATGCCATAGTTTTCAAATAAAAAGTGTGGGAGCTGGGTGTGGTGGCACATGCCTGTAATCCCAGCAGATCTGGAGGGTGAGACAGGAGGATCCAGAGTTTAAAGCCAGCCTCAGCAAGGGCGAGGTGCAAAGCAACTTAGTGAGACCCTGTCTCTAAATAAAATATAAAAATAGGGCTGGGGATGTGGCTCAGTGGTCGAGTGCCCCTGAGTTGAATTCCCATACCAAAAAAAAAAAAAAAAGTGTGGGAGGTAAGGTGAAAATTTAGATGTGCAATTCATAGTGCTTTTTTGGTACAAAAGTACTATGCTACAAAACTGGTGGTAAATAGCGAATCATCTTCCCAAAGGACACATAATACCTACCAAACCAAGCTGCTGCCCTTGGTCTTTATATTCCTAGCCGGTTTTTTTTTTTTTTTTTTTTTTGAGACAGGGTCTTGCATAATTGCTGAGGCCAGTTGAAACTTGAGATCTTCCTGCCTCAACCTCCAGGGTCTGGGTTTTACAGTCCACAGAGCCTGGCTGTACTTGGTATTTCTTAGGGATGACTGTTTGGCCCTCCCATGGAACCCACAGAACCATAGGGTCTGGGACTTCCCTGATAAATGACCCTCTTGTCTACTTCAAATTGCAGACAACTCCCTGCAGCACCAGACTTTGCAGCTTGACAGATCTTTCTTGGTCTTATTTATCTGGAATATGCCCTAGTAGCAGCCTCTTGTCTTCTTTCATTGCCCCTGAAATGACACCTCTTCCCTGAAAGGGAGGACCCAAATCCTTGGGTTCTTGTCTTCGTCCTTAGGTGTTTTTTTGTTTTGCTTTGTTTTTGCTGTGCTGGGGATTGAACCCAGGGCCTCAATACATGCTAGGCAAGTGCTTATCACTGAGCTACACCCCACCTGTGACTTGGAGTTCTAGAGGCTAAGACCCTATCTATGGTTCTATGGTCCCCTCTTGACTAATTCTTTTTTTTTTTTTTTTTTCAAAGAGAGAGAGAGGGAGAGAGAAGAGAGGGAGAGGGAGAGAGAGAGACAGAGAGAGAGAGAGAGAGAGAGAGAATTTTTAATATTTATTTTTTAGTTATCGGCGGGCACAACATCTTTGTATGTGGTGCTGAGGATCGAACCCGGGCCACACGCATGCCAGGCGAGCGCGCTACTGCTTGAGCCACATCCCCAGCCCTTGACTAATTCTTTTTTTTTTTTTTTTTTTTTTTTTTTTAAAGAGAGAGTGAGAGAGGAGAGACAGAGAGAGAGAAATTTTAATATTTATTTTTTAGTTCTCGGCGGACACAACATCTTTGTTGGTATGTGGTGCTGAGGATCGAACCCGGGCCGCACGCATGCCAGGCGAGCGCGCTACCGCTGAGCCACATCTCCAGCCCCTTGACTAATTCTTAAAAAAAAAAAAAAAAAAATTTAGTTGTTGATAGACTTTTATTTATTACTACATGATGCTGAGAATCGAGGATCAAACCCAGTGGCTCACACATGCCAGGCAAGTGTGCTACCGCTGAGACCCAGCCCCAAGGCCCCCTCGAGACTTCTATCCTGTATATTGGGCAATATGTCTTGCCCAGGACACACTGGATGAGTTTTAAAAATCTGATTGATCTAGGCTGGGGCTGTAGCTCAGTGGCAGAGTGCTTGCCTAGCATGTGTGAAGCCCAGGGTTGGATCCTTATCACCACACAAAAAATAAACAAATAAAGGCATTCTGTCCATCTACAACTACCAAAGGAAAAAAAAAAATTAAAAAAACCGGATTGACCTAACTTATTATTATTATTATTTACATTGTGTCAATTGGAGAAATACGTAATAAAGATATTCAGTTAACTAATAGTTCTCTGGCCCGGTGATGACCTAATGATACTTTGTTCTTGACATTTGGCTGCTTCATGCTTCAATTTTTTTTTTTTTTAAGAGAGAGTGAGAGAGGAGAGAGAGTGAGAGAGAGAGAGAGAGAGAGAATTTTTAATATTTATTTTTTAGTTCTCGGCGGACACAACATCTTTGTTGGTATGTGGTGCTGAGGATCGAACCCAGGCCGCACGCATGCCAGGCGAGCGCGCTACCGCTTGAGCCACATCCCCAGCCCTCAATTTTTTTTTTTTTTTTAATATTTATTTTCCGGTTGTAGTTGAACAAAATATCCTGTTTTTATTAATTTACTTTTATCTGGTGCTGAGGATCGAACCCAGGGCCTCGCATATGCAAGGCGATCACTCTCCCACTGAGTCACAACCCCTTCATGCTTCAGATTTAATTGTAGAGATGAGACAAACGCCATGGATAAATAGCTGACATTACTTTTGCCATTTCTTAAAACTCAGAGGCAGAAAAATACACAAACCCCAAATAAGATGAAAAAATTTGTTACATTTTCTATCACCCACAAATAAAGTAAAATAAGGTATAATTAGTGAAACAAATTAACTAAAGGAGAAAGCAAAATTATAAATAATGGAAAAATAAAAACTCAAATGAAGTGAATCAGTAAGAGAAATTTAATAAAATGGGATAAAATAAATAACAAAGTGAAATAAAACTAAAACGAAATAATTAAAGTAAAATAAATAAAACGAAATTAAAAAAAAGAAAATGAATAAAATGCAAATAAATGCAAGTAATAAAATAAACACCGCAATCACTGGAGGGAACAGAGTATTTGTGGAGCAGGATTCTGCTTTTCTGGCCGGCGTCTTCGGGACCTGGGTATCGGCGGCTCAGCTCCAGGAAAAGACGGCGTGCGGAGCGCTGTCACGGGCGTGGGGCAGGTTTCCAAGCCGGTCGCTGTGGAGCCTGGTTGTAGGGACGGGGCCCCGGGCTTGACTGCGTTTCCGGGCTTTCGCAGGGATCCCTGAGCTCACCGTGCCACCGGTAGGTGGCGCTCTGAGTCCCAGGTCCACGCGCGACGCTGTGCGGCCGCCAGGACCACCACTTGTCAGCCAAGCATTTGCGTTTAAGGTGCCTTGTGGCGGGGCCATAGACGCCCCCTTGACCCTTTGGGTTGTGTCTTTTTCAATAAAAATGTGCATGATACGCGCTCCTCCCTTTGCCGCGGCCCTGCGTCTCTCCGATGCCCGCTCTGAGGTTGAACCCTGGATTGCTTGGTTTGGAGGTCCCGGTCGTATCCTACCAAAAGCACGGTACTTGCCTCGAGAATATAAATGGGGGTGGTTCATCTTACGCCTTGATCTTCCTCGATGGAATAATCATAAGTTGTTTCACTTAAAAGAATTCAAAGTGTCAACACCTTAATTATGGAGTAACAGCATTCACCTGCCTGGTGCCTCGGGAGAATTCAGAGAGCAAGCTACCTGTGGCTTTATTGGGGATTAAGTGATGGCAGAGGACATTTGCAGGAGGCCTTTTCTTGTGTCCCAGAAATCTCCAGCAAAGCTGGGCTGGGGGAGGGGAGAGGTGGGGGTGGGGAAGGGGACAAGGGGCCACTCACATGCAAATGCAGCTGTGACAATCCGGCCAGGCGCCTTTGCGCCTCCGGGAGGCCGAGGCTGGAACAAAGCATTTGCATTTTCGACATGTGAAAGGCCCGCATTCCTAGGCCCCGAGGCCGCGGGGGCACCGCCCCCCTCCTCCCATTCACACTCCGGACCACACAGAGCGCCTCTCGCGCCAAATGCTGGAAGGTTCGTTTCAGCTTTTCTTTTGACCCGGGCGATGCATACGAAATGTAGATATTTCCCTAAACGCCGGCTTTGACATTTAATGCGATCCTAAGTAGTCTGAAATGTGGACGGGATTAGGAGGAGGCTGGGGGCCCACAGGGACACTTGGCCAAATCCCCCTAAATCCTCCAGGACAATTGTTTGTCACCACACGGATTCTCTTTGCCCCAAATGAGGGGGCTAATGAACTTCGCTGCCTCCTCCCGTGGCAGCCCCACTCCCACCCCAGAGCTAGCAATTCGCCCCTGTCCTTCCTAGAGAGAAAGGGAAGATGAATGTGTAAATTGCTGGCTTTGTGCAAGGGTTTATTTACTTTAGGCTGGGCCAGCTGAGTTTGACCAGTAACTAACCCACCCATCCTGGGCTGCTATTTAACTCTCCATAAGGCTCAGAGGGTCAAGGGTGCTGAGGCCCTGTGAACCTGGGGGTTATGTTAATAGGCCATCTCCACCTTAGAAAGGAAACACCACCAGAAATTCTGTGCAGCAGCCTTTATTGTTCATCTAGAACAATCCACACACTGTATAATGCACAGCCTGGATTCGGAATCCAGGAGGGAGGCAGTTGACAAAGAATGTGTCATGAACGATGGAACATAGATTGTGCTCCCTGATTTGCCAAATTACTAAGGGTCTCAGCAACAACAACAAAAAATTCTCACTGGCCCTCAGTAAGCATGCGTGAAAGGAAGAGCTGGCACACCAGAGGACTTTATTTGGCAGAAGTTAGAGCCATGGAGAGGCAGTATGAGATGAGTGGGGTATGGACTCAGTGAAACTGCAAGGGAGAAAATTCAAGCCACCAGAGCAGACTGAAGCTGCTCTGAAATGGTGACTCCTTTTGGGAGATGGCAGAGAATCCAGTTTGGGGAACACATGGGGTGTAGCAAAGGGATTATTAGAAGCTGAATAGGGAGGGTGGAGCAGTTACCATGGAGAGAACTTGAAGATGCCCCTGTAGGAACCCTAGGCAGGAGTCACAGCTGTGACAAAAAAGAGAAAGAACAAAAAGCAGGCTCAAAGAAACTGTTCTACCACAAACTTGTCCCAGAAAGCCAGTCATGGTGGAGCATACCTGTAATCCCAGTGTCTCAGGAGGTTGAGGCAGGAGGATCACAAGTTCAAAGCCAGCCTCAGCAATTTTGTGAGGCTCTCACAAAATTTAGGGAGACTGTCTCAAAATAAAAAATAAAAAAGGGCTGGGGATGTAGCTCAGTCATAAACATTCCTGGTACAAACAAACAAACATACAAGAACAACTGGTCTGGTCTCAGTGAAAGAATTAAGATTTGAAGCCAAACAGGGCATACATGGTAGTGATTGTCTGTAGTTAGTTCCAGCTGCTCAGGAGGCTGAGGCAGGAGGATTGCTTGAGCCCAGGACTTCCTGGCCAGTCTGAGCAATAGTGAGAATCCAGCTTAGGAAAAAAAAAAAAAAAAAAAGCTAAATGGTATGGGTCCAATGTTCCTGATACTAGTCATCTGTTTCCTGATGGCTTCAAAAGGATGAGACAGACTGAAAGAGTAATGCTGACATGAAATAAATGTATAGACTGAGCTGAACAGGTCCTGCTGTAGGCAGCAGGAGGGATAAATGAACTCATCTGTACTGTATGCCTCAGCCTTCCCAGTAGCTGGATTACAGGCATGCCTCACCATGCCCTGGCAGGAAAAAGATTTTAATTCTGAAGTTCCACATATTTTTCCAGGCATGTCACTCCCTAAGCCAGTCTCATATTTTTTTGGTACTGGGGATTGAGCCCAGCCAGGGGTGCTTTACCACTGAGTTACACCCCCAACCTTTTTTTGACTTTTATTATGAGACAGGGTCTCACTAAACTGCTGAGGGTGGCCTCCTACCTTAGGATCCTCCTGCCTCAGCCTCCTGCGTTATTGGGATTACAGGCATGTGTGACCATGCCCAGCTCAGGGCTAGCTATTTGTTGATCAGATAATGAAGACCACATTAGCCTGAGGATCCTGAGAATTGACCAGACCAGAACCTGTCTTGAAATCACTGAACTAGCCAGGGGCAGTGGCACATGCCTGTAATCCCAGTGGCTCTGGAGGTGAAGGTGAAGGCAGGAGGATCTCAAGTTCCAAGCCATCCTCAGCAGTTTAGCAAGGCACTAAGCAACTCATGAATCCCTGTCTCTCCTAAAATACAAAATAGGACTAGGGATGTGGCTCAGTGGTTGAGTGCCCCAAAAAACTAAAAAGAAATCACCGAACTGATACCATTCCTATAAACGTTCCAAACCGCCTCACCAAGTTTCCTTTAAAAGGAGGAGCCAGGAACCCCCATATCACGTCTTTCACTCTGGAGATGGCCTGCATTGTCCCTTGAATATGTATTCCTTGCTTTACCCTTAAAAGCACCTTTTTCTCTCTCTTTTTTTTTTTTTTTTTTTTGAGAGAGAGAGAAAGAATTTTTTAATATTTATATTTTAGTTCTCAGCGGACACAACATCTTTGTTTGTGGTGCTGAGGATCGAACCCGGGCCGCACGCAAGCCAGACAAGCGCGCTACCGCTTGAGCCACATCCCCAGCCCGCACCTTTCTCTTGAGATTACCTTTTCTCCCTTGAATATGTATCTGCTTTCCTAAATAAAACTATCCCTCTGACTGGCAAGTACTAAAATTCTTTTGATACTGAAGGCAAGGAACCTGTTGGTTCCCAAGTCAAGTTCTCCTTTCTCTTTGGGACTCCTTGGAACCTTTGTTGGAGACATCTCTTCCCCAGTCACAAGACAAAACCTTTTTTATTGCCAGCCACTTGCCTGTAATCTCAGCTACTCAGGATGTTGAGGCAGGAGGATCCCAAATTCAAGCCTAGGGACTTAGCTTAGTGAGCACTTGCTGGCAAGCAGGACCAGTAATTTAAACAATGACTGTTTTTCCTCTCACTTGAGATGAGTGTACATAGGTAGCTGCAGGTCTAGTTTCTAGTAATGTATATAAGCTCCTGCGTGTATGCACACACCCAGTACTGCAAAAAACAAACAAAAAAGTACTGAATAGCACATATAATTTTTTTTTTAAAGAGAGAGAGAGAGAGAAATTTTAATATTTATTTTTTTTTAGTTTTCGGCGGACAACATCTTTGTTTGTATGTGGTGCTGAGGATCGAACCCGGGCCGCATGCATGCCAGGCGAGGTGCTACCACTTGAGCCACATCCCCAGCCCAGCACATATAATTTAATGATCATTGTACTGAAAGTGAAAAGCAATAAAATATTATTTTAAGCCAAGTCATTCTCATTTTTTTTTGTACCCTGAGTGTGCTGAACCAGAGCCATATCCCCAGCCCTTTTTATATTTAGAGACAAGGTATCAGTTGTTCGGGGCCTTGCTAAATTGCTGAGGCTGGCCTTGAACTTGTAATCCTCCTGCCTTAGCCTCCCTGCTCCTCCACCCAGCCACTGGGATTACAGGTATATGCCACCATTGTCATTTTTTTACATCTTTTCCCTTGCAATGCTTGGCTGGGGATGAAACCCAAGGTTTCATGCATAAGAAGTCAGCTTTTTATTTCCCACAAGTACGGGACAGGGAACCCAGGGCCTTGTATATACTAGGCAAGCACTCGATCACTGATCTTTAGCTCCTTCAGCTTTATTCAAGTAAACAAATAAATAAATAAATGGCAGCCTACACCTTCATAAAATTGAAAAGATTTTTTTTTTTTTTGGTACTGGGGACTGAACTCAGGGGCATTAGACCACTGAGCCACATCCCCATTCCCGTCCCTATTTTGTATTTTATTTAGAGACAGAGTCTCACTGAGTTGCTTAGTGTCTCACTTTTGCTGAGGCCGACTTTGAACTCGAGATTCTCCTGCCTCAGCCTCCTGAACTGGTGGGATTACATGTGTGCACCACTGCGCCTGGACAAGTTGAAATATTTTAAGTAGTGTGTTAGTAAATCAGGGACAATCAGTCTGTTTTGTGTTGCTGAGCCATTATACTCTGTAGATTAGGTGTCTTAAATACATTTTGGACTAAAGATATTTTCAACTGCTCATGGGTTTACTGGGATGTAACCCCATTATAAGTTGAGGAGCAAATGTGCACACTAGAAATATGGCCAGCAGTTACTTGTCTCAAGTGAGAAAAAAAACAATCATTGTTAAATTACTGATCCAGAGCTGGGGATGGTGGCGTATGTCTGTAATCACAGCGACTCCTGATACAGGAGATTTGCAAGTTCAAGACCAGCTTCAACAGCTTAGCCAGGCACTAATAAGCAATTTTGTGAGATCCTTTCTCAAAAAATAAAAAGGGCTGGGGATGTAACTCAGTGGTAAAGTGCCTCTGGATTCAATCACGAGTATAAATAAATAACAACCCATTTTGTTACATAGTGCCAAATTGCTAAATATATTGTATGTGGGGTGGGGCTCAAACCCAGAATCTTACAATGCTAGGCAAGCTCTCTACCACTGAACCACATCCCCAGCCTGCAAATGAATTCGTATTTAATATGGGGCTTACCAAGCCCTCTGCAGATATTCCTGTTTCCCCATTAACAAATCAGCAAACAGAACAAAATTCTAATTTTCTAAGATATTTCCAAAGATGTTATTTTCAAGTATTAATTCCAGGCCTTTTCCCAGTTTACAGTAAGAACCTGTGGGGTTCCAGCAACTTATGAAGTCTGTATTCTCTAGAAAATGTCCACGCTGGGGTTGGGGATATAGCTCAGTTGGTAGAGTGCGTGCCTCACATACACAAGGCCTTGGGTTCAATCCTGAGCAACACACACACACACATACAATGTCCAGGCTCCCATCTTCCTGCAGCATTTGAGAGGGTCCCATAGTGCTGTGGTTAGTCAAAGGTTAGGAAAGCAGAGGCTGTAGACCTCGATCAATACTATCATAAGGATTTTATTAGCTTTGTATTACTACAACAAAATACCATAAAAGAATAAAGGTTTATTTTGGCTCATGGCTCTGGAAGTTTCAGTTCAAGACTGGGCAGCCCCACTGCTTTGGGCCTCTGGTGAGAGTGCCAAATGACATGGGAGGAACAAATTGCTTCTCATGAGCAAGCTAAAAAGTAGGGACAGACTGAGGACCAGTGGAGTCTCACAATTACCTTTGAGGGCACCCCTCCTCCTAGTGACTAAGGACCTCCCATAATACCCTATCTCCTAAAGGAGGTGTCCCAATAGTGTCACCCTGGGGGCCAAGCCTTTGACATGCAGACCTTGGGGCAGGAGTGAGGGGTACACTCTCCATATTCAAACCACAGCAAAGGTCCTCCTACCCTCATCTCATAGGCAGAGGACTTCAAGAAGCCTAAGGAAGCTAGGCCACCTGCTTTTCTTTCTTTTTTAAAATTAGACACAGGGTCTTGCTAAATTGCCAAGACTGGCCTCAAATCTATGATCTGTGATGCTCCTGACTTAGCCTCCTGAGTGTCACCGTGCCTGGCTGTGATTTTTAATAAATGGTTCCTAACAGATCAGTCCTCTGATACCAGTCCTGATCAATGTTGTTGTTGTTCTTTTCCTGCACCCCACCCCCATAGTGGGAATTGAACAGTCTCACACAAGCTAAGCAAGTACTCTATCACTCAGCTATACCTCTAGTCCAGGGTCTCACCAAATTGCCCTGGAACTTGCAAACCTCCTGTCTCAGCCTCCCAAGTAGCAATGTGTGCCAGTTTCATGTTCTTCTGTCAATATTCTTTATTTTTTTGTACTGAGGACTGAACCTAAGGGTGCTTAACCACTGAGCCTCTTTTATTTTTTATTTTAAAAAAGGGTTAATGGGGTTGCTTGGTCTTGAACTTTCAATCTTCCTGATGCCAGCTTCTGAGTTGTCTGGCAGTACAGGTGTATGCCACCACCTTTGGCTCTCTAATTTTTTAAACTTCAATACTAAACACCTCAGATGTTAAAAACAGTTGGAAGAAAGACTACCAAGAACATTCTGATAAGACCATGTTTTTTAATTGCCTGTGACACAGATACATCATATAATGGTTCAAAATTAATAGTTTGGCAGGGGTTAGAAGAAAACGGCTGAAAATTAGTTTGTGAATCCTTAATTTTAAGTGAGCGTATGGCAAAAAAGTTAAGGGTAGAATGGTCTCAAAACTGTATCTTCAAAACTAGCACCCGTCGCCATCTTCCATTTTGTTGTGATACAACTAAAAAGGCCATAAATGCTCCCCTGGGTCTCAGGTAACAGTTTCCCAAAAGCAAAATATCACTTTCTCTGCACAGTGGTGAAAGCTGGCATTTGGATGGGCTGAATTGGGTGGACAGGCTGAAACACTGGCTTCTTTCTCATTTCAGAGTGTGTTTTCACTGTAGGAAGCAGCTGATTTCTTTTGATGATCTGTAAGGCCAGCTGGGTATTACCTATAAAAACACTTTCTGTTAAAACACAAATACAACAGGATACCCACTTCTCACAAAGCAGGTCATCAGAATCCCACAAGGGAGGTAAAAGATGATCTAGAAGTGCCACGGTCTGCAGCTTTGGCTGGACATCGGAATAACACATCCCATTTCATCCATAGAAAAAAACGTTTTTTTCACAATTTATATATATTTTTTGTGGTAATGGGGATTGAAAGCAAGGATGCTCCAGCACTGAGCTATATCCTCAGTCCTCTTTACTTAGAGGCTGATGCAGGAGGATCCCCAAGTTCAAACCCAGCCTCAGCCATTTAGCAAGGCCTTAAGCAATTTAGTGAGACCCTGTCTCAAAATAAAAAATATAAAGGACTAGAGGATGTGTCTCAGTGGTTAAATGCCCTGGGTTCAATCCCTGGTACCAAAAAAATAAAAATAAAAAATAAAAAGGGCTGGATGTGGCTTAGTGCCCCTGAGTATCCCCCCTGCCTCAGCCTCCCAAATTAGTGGGATTAGAGGTGTGTATTACCACACCTGGCCTAGCAATAGGATTTTTTAAAATATTTAGTTTTTAGTCATAGGTGGACACAATATCTTTTTTTTTTTTTTTTTTTAAGTGGTTGGTGCTGAGGATCGATCCCAGTGCCTCACGTATACTAGGCTTGGGTAAATGCTCTAACTCTGAGCCACAACCCCAGCCCTGGCAATAGGATTTTTAAAAAAGGTCCCCAGGATTTTTCCCCTCCCAGCACTCAGGGCTTGCATGTTATGTAAGTGTTCTGTTGCTTCAATCAATTCTGTATTTTCACAGATAAAAGGAAATATCCTTAATTTGTAGACAGAACTCATTTAAAATACCACAATTCCTTAACTATGACATTTTCATTTGGAAGAACTTGATAGGCAATATCTTCAAAGAAGGTATAGTTTTAGTCCCCCCAATCCTCCCAATTAGGGATTGAACCCAGGGAGAACTGTACTAGCACTGAGCTATATGCCCAGTCCTTATAATTTTATTTTGAGACAAGGTCTCATTCGTTAAACTGCAGAGGGTGACCTTGAACTTGCCATTCTACTGCCTCAGATCCCTGGGTCCCTTGTATTACAGGCAGGCACCATTAGGGACAAAGTTATTATTATTTTTTGTACTGGGTTCTGAGCCCAGAGGTGTTTAACCACTCAGCTACAATCCCCAGCTCTTTTTTTTTTTTTTTTTTGAGACAGGATCTCACTAAGTTGCTAGGACTTCACTTAGTTGCTGGGGCTAGTTTTGAAGTTGCGATGTTCATGCTTCAGTTTCCTGAGTCACTGGGTTTACAGGTATGCACCACCACACCCAGCCCAAAGTTGTATGTATGTATGTATGTGCTAGGGATTGAATTCAGGGACGTTCGACCACTGTTCCACATTCTAAATCCTATTTTATATTTTATTTATAGACAGGGTTTCATTGAGTTGCTCACCACTTCACTTTTGATGAGGCTAGCTCTGAACTCAGGATTCTCCTGCCTCAGCCTCCCAAACCGATGGGATTACAGGCGTGCACCACCACACTCAGCTCAAAGTTTTTTTTTTTTTTTTTTTTTTTTTTAAAGAGAGAGTGAGAGAGGAGAGACAGAGAGAGAGAGAGAGAGAGAGAGAATTTTTTTTTTAATATTTATTTTTTAGTTCTCGGCGGACACAACATCTTTGTTGGTATGTGGTGCTGAGGATCGAACCCAGGCCGCACGCATGCCAGGCAAGCGCACTACCACTTGAGCCACATCCCTAGCCAAAGTTTTGATTTTTAAGAGAAAAAGCAGACAAAAATGATCTTGGACTTTTTGAAGGGATATAGTCCTAACTTGAGAGAAATACTCACCATTCTGCAGTTCAAGATAGACTGCCAACAAGATGGCCTCAGGGGGCACTTCTTTTGGATGGATCATTGAAGCTGCCTTTGTTCAAAACAGAAAGACACACATAAAAACCAACAGCTTAAGATACAAACTCCAAGCAACAAAAACAACAAAAAAGTAATTTTTAGATAAAATTGTCCTGTACAATCCACTGCAGTTTATTATTTTTTGGGGGCGGAGTGACCAGGGATTGACATAGGGATGTTTTTACTACTGAAGTATATCCCAACCCTTTTTATTTTTTTATTTTATTTTTTTTAAAAAAGAGAGAGAGAGAGAGAGAGAGAGAGAGAGAGAGAGAGAGAGAGAGAGAGAGAGAGAGAGAATTTTTAATATTTATTTTTTAGTTCTCGGCGGACACAACATCTTTGTTGGTATGTGGTGCTGAGGATCGAACCCAGGCCGCACGCATGCCAGGCGAGCGCGCTACCGCTTGAGCCACATCCCCAGCCCAAACCAACCCTTTTTATTTTGAGACAGGGTGTTGCTAAATTGTTTAGGCAGCATGACTTGCAATTCTATAGTGAAGGTTTTTTTTTTCTGTATTGATGATTGAATCCAGGGGTGCGTTGCCACTAAGCCACATTCCCTGGCCTTTTTCATCTTTTATTTTGTATTTCTTTTTTTTAAAGAGAGAGTGAGAGAGGGGAGAGAGAGAGAGAGAGAGAATTTTTAATATTTATTTTCTAGTTCTCGGCGGACACAACATCTTTGTTGGTATGTGGTGCTGAGGATCGAACCCGGGCCGCACGCATGCGAGGCGAGCGCGCTACCGCTTGAGCCACATCCCCAGCCCCTCATCTTTTATTTTGACACAGGGTCTTGCTAAGTTCCTTAGTGCCTCAGTAAATTGTTGAGTCTGATTTCAAACTTGGGATGCTCCTGCCTCAGCCTCCCAAGTAGCTGGGATTACAAGCATATGCCAGCATACCCGGACATCATTTTATAATAGGGGAAATTTTTCTTCCTACTTAGATTTTATCAGGTTGAGGTTCTTAATCTTGGCTACCAGGAACACCCCTGACTCTATACTTTAATCACAGACTCAAGGTCTGCTGGCTGCTCCACACCACAGATACAGCTGTATTTACATGTTGCCAATGTCAAGAGTTCAAACTTAAACAGTTGATAATACACAAAAAATGTCTCATTTAGCCTGTTTTACAACCCCCCCCCCAAAAAAAAAATCCTGGAGGCCAGTTCCTTTTACCACTGAGCTAGATCCTGCTGAGTCCTTTTTATTTATTTATGTATTCATTTTATTTATTTTTTAAGAATATTTATTTTTTAGGTATAGATGGACACACCACAATGCTTTTATTTTTATGTGGTGCTGAGGATCGAACCCGGGTCCCACCCTTGCTAGGCGATTGCTCTACTGTTGAGCCACAATCCCAGCCCCTTTATTTATTTTTTTAAAAAAATTTTTTATAGATAAGCACAATGCCTTTATTTAATTAATTTATTTTTTATGTGGAGCCAAGAATCGAATTCAGTGCCTCACATATGCTAGGCAAGTACTCTACCACTGAGCCACAATCCTAACCCCATGAGTCCTTTTTATTTTATTTTTTGTTACCAGGGATTGAACTCAGGAGCACTCAACCACTGAGCCAGATCCCCAGCCCTGTTTTGTATTTTAAATTTAGAGACAGGGTCCACTGAGTGGCTTAGTGCCTCCCTACTGCTGTGGGTGACTTTTAACCCTCACTCCTCCTGTCTCAGCCTCCCAAACTGCTGGGATTACAGGTATGTGTCACCGTGCCTGGCCCTTTTTATTTTTTTGAGATAGGAGGAACTTGCTAAGATGCTGAAGCTGAGCCAGGTGCGGTGGTGCATGCCTGTAATCCTAGTGGCTTAGGAGGATGTGGCAGGAGAAAAGACAACCTCAGCAACAGTGAGGTCCTAATAAGCAACTCAGTAAGACCCTATCTCTAAATAAAATACAAAATAGGGCTGGGGATGTGACTCAGTGGTCAAGTTGGTCAAGTGCCAATGAATTCAATCCTTGGTACCAAAAAAAAAAAAAAAAAAAAAAAGGTAGAGCTCGCTTGCCTAGCACATGAGAGGCCCTGCCCTGGGTTTGATCCTCAGCATCACATAAAAACAAACAAAATAGAGGTATTGTGTCCAACTACAACTAAAAAAATAAATTAAAAAAAAAAAAAAAAGGGTACTGAAGCTGGCCTGGAACTTGCCATCCTCTTGCCTCAGCCTCCTGAGTCATAGGGATTAGAGGCATGCATTACTATACCAGGTGATGTCTTCATTTTTAAGGACTGAAACCTCATAGAAATCAGTCAAATAAAATAATTCATTGGTTTAGGCAACATGCTGTCCTTAGATCTGACACAGCATCAGCCAGCAGTTTTTCTCTGATCCAGCACTCAGGAAGGAAAGCCTGGGTTGCTATGGTCAGAGGTGTTAACATTATAGATTCCATTACTCAGTCTGGGTCTCTTTGGGCTGCAGCCTTTCCCTTATCTTATCAACTTATATTTCCCCATCTAGTGTCAGCTGCTTACTGCTTCCAGAGTATTCTGCTTCTTCCCTTAACCTAATTGGAGAAGGTAATTCTACAAATATTTACTGAACAGAGGTAAATGTGGGACAAGACAAGGGCTTCCTGTGACAATAATGCATGGAAGTAATAACAAATTTACCTAATGATAGGAAGAGAGACTAAGTGAAATGTGCAGTGAAAATGGAGAGAAAAAGTTGTTGTTTTTTTTTTTTTTGGTATTGGAGCAGGGGTACTCTATCACTGAGCCACATCCATCTCTGGCCCTTTTTATTTTATTTGATAGGGTCTTGCTAAGTGGCCAAGGCTGGCCTCAAACTTGAGATCCTTTTGCTTCAGCCTCCAGAATCATGGGGGATTACAGGTGTGTGCTACTATACTCACCTAGAAAGATTTTTTTTTCCAGTGCTGGGTATTGAACTCAGGGCCTCACACATATTATAAGCAAGCACTCTACCTCTGAATTACACCCCCAGCTCCCCAGCCCTTGGAGAAAGGTGTTTTTTTTTTTTTTTTTTTTAATATTTATTTTTTAGTTCTCGGCGGACACATCTTTGTTGGTATGTGGTGCTGAGGATCGAACCCGGGCCGCACGCATGCCAGGCGAGCGTGCTACCGCTTGAGCCACATCCCCAGCCTGAGAAAGGTGTTTTTTAAATTAAATAATTTTTTTTTGTGTGTGTGGTGCTGGGATAAAATCCAGGGTCTCTTGTGCACGCAAGGCAAGCATTCTACCACCGAGATGCACTCTCAGACGCAGAATATGTTCTTTTGAATAGGAGATCTGGGAGTAAGAGAGACCTGTCTTAGTGCTTGGAGGCAGGTATTTGATATCCAGAAAATGGGGGGCAATGGTATTTATTTACTGCAGTACTGGGACCTGAACCTAGGGGCACCTGACCACTGAGCTACATTCTCATTACTGTTTTTTTTTTTTATTTATTTTTTTTTTAAATTTATTTTTTTTAAAGAGAGAGTGAGGAGAGAGAGAGAGAAAGAGAATTTTAATATTTTATTTCTTAGTTTCCGGCAGACACAACATCTTTGTTTGTATGTGGTGCTGAGGATCGAACCTGGGCTGCACGCATGCCAGAAGGGCGCGCTACTGCTTGAGCCACATCCCCAGCCCCACTGTTTTTTTTTTTTAATAAATTTTTTTAGTTGTAGATGAACATACAATATCTTTATTTATTTTTATGTGGTGCTGAGGATCAAACTCAGTGCCTCACACATGTGAGGCAATGCTCTACCACTGAGCTACAGCCCCAGCCCTCCCATTAGTTTCTGAGACAAGATCTTGCTAAATTGCTGAAGCTGGCCTGGAATTTGTGATCCATCTGCCTCAGGTTTCAGAGTAGTGGGATTATAGGTGTGCATCACCATGCCATGGTAAATGGCATTGAAGGATGAGGCTTGAATGCAGGATTGTGTGGGAAAACCAGAAACTTGCACTGGGTGGTCAGTTTCTGGCATACTAAGAGAAATCCCAGACTAGTAGGGAGCCTCATATAAGCAGGCCATAACCTTAAGTTTCTCACTAATGGGATGGGGAGTCCTTTGAGGGGGTACTAGGGATTGAACCCATGGGTGCTCTACCACTGAGCTATACCCCCAGCCTGTATGCATTCATTCATTCATTCTATTTATACTAGGGACTCAACCCAGGGGCACTTCACTACTGAGTCACATCTCCAGCCCTTTTTATTTTGAGATAGGGTCTTGCTATGTTGCTTAGGGCCTCACTAGATTGCTGAGGCTATCCTTAAACTTGCAATCTTCCTATCTCAGCTTCCTGAGTTGCTGGGATTACAGGTGTGTCCCCACTGTGCCTGATATAGAAAGGCTTTTATTCCTGTAACATCACCGAGGTGTAACAACTTAATGCAGAAAAGGAGATTTTTTTATACTCTATCACTGAGCCTAGGCTTACCTTTATATAAGCAAGAACATGGCCACCATTTTTGTGGATATTAAAATCTCTTCCCCCAAGTGGCTAGTAAACACAGGATGTTTACTATTCTTTGCATTAACCATAGTTTGCAATTTTTCATAAAATACAAAGATTCAAGGCTACAACATTATGAGATTTAATGGCACTTTGCCTACTGGCAGTTCAGAATGGTTAGTAGTGGGCAGGCTACCTTGGAAACATCTACTTGGAGGCCTTTGCAACTCCTAACGTCATTGTTTTGCTCTCCTAGGCAGGGTGGGCCTCCCAATTAACAAAGGTCCAGTCATTGGATTAACCTAAAAACCAAGGGACCAAAACAAAACCCCTTCAGACCCCGAACCAGGCCTGACCCCATCTGTCTCTCTCAGCAATTGTCAGCAGCCGTGGCCACCTGCTGTATGAGAACCTGAGTGAGACTGCACACACTACAACTTTAGATCAAAAGCCCTGTTTGCTGTAATTGGGGTACAGGAGCACTTTCATTTTCTAAAACTATTTTTAATTTTTTGTGGCACTGGGTGTCAAAACCATGGCCTTGTGCATGCTAGGCATATAATCTATCCTAAGTTCCAGGGGCACTTTTAACAGGGCTGTTAAATATCTTGCCACTGAGAATGGTGAGATCTTTTACTTTTACCAGTTTAACTCATAAACTCAACTCCTAGATAATATCAAACATGTTTCCCTGGATAGTGTGTCACTTAACTTTTGTGATTTTGGATGAGAAATGCTCACTAGATATTGGGCATGGTGGCACAAACCTGAAATCCCAGGAACTCTGGAGGCTGAGGCAAGGAAGGTTCAAGGCCAAGGCCAGCCTCAGCAACTTGGTGAAACCCTGCCTCAAGATACAAAAAAACACTAGGGATGTAGTTCAGTGGTACAGCATTCCTGAATTCAATCCCCAGTACCAAAAACGAAATGCTCACTAAATGCCACTAAGTTGACTAAATATCATTTATAATTATTTTACAGTTTTTCCATGGTAAAGCATTATCACTTTTAAGTGCATCAAGGTAATCTGAATAGGCAGGATTTTGGAAGCCATCAAAATCTCCTTAGAATAGGTTTAACTTTGATTTCAGTTATACAAGCAAACATGTAGGAATGTGTTCTCATGTGCTTCTGATGAACGTACCATTGGGCACAAACTTTCTATAATAGAAGTCTTATATTCTGTATCATCTAAGCCTGGTGCAGTGGCACATGCCTGTAATCCCAGCAACTTGGAAGTCTGAGGCAGGAGAATTGCAAGTTCAAAGTCAATCTCAGCAACTCAGTGAGACCTTGTCTCAAAATAAAAATAAAAAAGGGATGGAAATGTGATTCAGTGCTCCTGGGTTCAATCCCCAGTATCCCCAACCCCTCAAAAAAAGAGAAGATATAGCCTAATAAGTCTTATTATCATGGCTTAACAGAGACTTATGTATTCAATAGATATCTGCTGTTTGAATGTCCTTTGAGGGCTTATGTCTTTCAAATTCTGTGAAATCAATGGTAATCTCAGTTCATTACTACAGGTATAGTTTACACCCATGAATTTTTCCAATTATGGGTAGATGCCTATACAGGTCCAATCGGAATAATCTTTGAGGCCTAATCATGCACCACTGCATCATTCAAATTCAGGCGTGCTCCACTGTGCCTGATATAGAAAGGCTTTTATTCCTCTAACATCACTGAGGTGTAACAACTTAATCCAGAAAAGGAGATTTTTTTATACTTATAGGCTTACTGTTACAAGTTTAACTCATAAACTCAACTCCTAGATAATATCAAACATGTTAGTTACATATTGCCAGCAACTTATTGTAGTGTGTCAACTTATTTTAGTGTGTCTCTATTACTGGCTTTCTGAAACTTGACTTAGAGTGTATTAAGTTACCTTTCTGAATAAAGATTTACACAATTCAAAATTAAAATGCTGGGCTGGGGATGTGGCTCAAGCGGTAGCGCGCTCGTCTGGTATGCGTGCGGCCCGGGTTCGATCCTCAGCACCACATACCAACAAAGATGTTGTGTCCGCTGAGAACTAAAAAATAAATATTAAGAATTCTCTCTCTCTCTCCTCTCACTCTCTCTTTAAAAAAAAAAAAAAAAAATTAAAATGCTTAAGAGAATACGGCAAAAAGTATCCCAGTAGTAGTACTCTACTCCTGCTGCCTCTATAACTAATGCTGCAGCTACTAGTGTATCCAATCAGAGATCTTTCATGCATACACAGTACCATGCAGAAAATGGTTTATACCTCGCTCTCTTCACTCAGTTATGTTTTGGGTATCCTTACACACTAGTAAACGGAGTTTAAAACTACATTGTACTCAACTGTGTAGATGCACTATTATTTAAGTGGTCTCCTATTTAAGTGGTTTTCAATTGAGCAACATCCCCAGCTGTATTTTGTAGTTTATTTAGAGACAGGGTCTCACTGAGTTGCTAAGTGCCTTGTAGTGGCTGAGGCTGGCTCTGAACTCAATTCTCCTATCTCAGCCTCCCAAGCTGCTGGGATTACAGGAATGAGCCACCATGCCCGACTGGTTTTCAATCTTTTGAAAATTTAATTATATATATAAAAAAAAAAATCATCAGGCTGGGCTCAGTGGTCCATACCTCTAATCCCAGTGGCCTGGGGAGGATGAGGCAGGATCGTGAATTTAAGCTAGCCTCAGCAACTTAGTGAGGCCCTCAGCAACTGAGCAAGACCCTGTCTCAGAATAAAATATAAAAATGGCTGTGGACGTGGCTCACAGCTTAAGTGCCCCTAGGTTCAATCCTTGGTACTTCCCCACCAAAGAAAAATAAATCATTGGTAAACACTCTACATTAAGTGTGTAGTTCATTTGCAATACTGATCAGCTATTTACCTTTCAAGAATATTTTTAAACTTGAAAAGTAACATTCCAATTCAATAAACTGACCAAAAGCCTCAAACAAAAACCAAACCATAACTCTCAAACCATTTGCTGGCTGCTTTACAGGAAGTTTCAGCTCTGCCCACTGTGGCTTTACCTGGTGCAGACATTTTCGGGCTTTGTCATACTCGCTCCTCAGGCAGTATGCACTGCCAAGATTGAATAGCATCACCGTCCTGGCAGAGTTGACAGAACTGGGGTAGCACTGAGGGGCCCGCTTCCCAGCTGTGGAAAAAGCACAAACAGGGTGAACAGTCTTTGCAACGGTGAGGGAATAGCCCTTGAGAAGCCACTCACAATGAGGCATAGCACGACTTCTCAGGCAGACAAATGAAGGACACAGAAGATTTAGGGTCTAAAACTTGGGGATGCAGGCCAGGCCATTTAAATATTTACAAAGCTTTTTCATTTCTTTCTTTCTTTTTTTTTTGGGTAGTGCTAGGGACTGAACCCAGGGCCTCATGCATGTTGGGCAAGTGCTCTACCACTGGGTCATACCCCCAGCCTTAAAAACTCCTTACTTACAGGATTCCATTGCTTCATTTTCACCCTTGTCTGATCCTACAAAGACATGAAAATAAATCTGAGGGACAGGGCAACAGAGCATATTTTCTAAAAATCTAAGTTTCCTTATAAAGCAGAAACCTAATATAATTAGTAACAATATTTACTTTTAATGTATTGGAGGTTCTATTGAAAGATGTGAGAATGCTACTATCTATAATACACCAATACTGAGAGCTAAATTCAAGTAAAGGAATACCACATAATTTCACTTCCTCAAAAACTTAACCATGATTTAAAATTAACTTTTATTTATTTTTTTTTTAATTTTTTACTATTTATTTTTTAGTTTTCAGCAGACACAACATCTTTGTTTGTATGTGGTGCTGAGGATCGAACCCGGGCCGCACGCATGCCAGGCCAGCGTGCTACCACTTGAGCCATATCCCCAGCCCTAAAATTAACTTTTAAATATATTTTTATTCCCTCCTGGATTGGGGATCTGTGGAAAGTAAAAATATACAATTCAAAATCAAATCCAAATGAATCCTCTAAGTTGGGGTATGGTGGCATGACCCTTTAGTTCCAGCTACTCAGGATGCTGAGACAGGAGGATCCCTAGTGTCTTGGTTTAAGACCAGTGTGAGCAATGTAATGAGATCTCATTTCTTGAAAGAAAGGGAAGGAAAGGAAAGGAAGGAGGATCTCATTTCTTTATAAAAAGAAAGGAGGAGAAAAAATCCTCCTAACATCAGTCTTTCAAAAGTAAGAATTTAGACTAAATGATCAAAAGGGTTACTTAACAAATATTAAAGTAAGTACAACCCAAGATGTGGAAAGCCATCCTGATATTTCTTTCCTTTAAAACCATGCCTTTATGTTTCTACACATCCTGAATTATGACAGGAAGGAAGTAGAAACAGTGACCAATTCTGATCAAATGTGTCCTCATTAACCTTGGTCCTGCTCATTTGAAGAGATTCCTAAGGAGACATCAGTGACATTCTCTGGGTTCAAGTGAGTAATAGCATCGGATATTCTGTCGAGAGAGATGAGGGCTTCTGCAGCATATAAATGGCCTAAGAACCTAAAATGAAAAAAAACAACAACAAACGTATTCCAAACTGAAAAGTAGGTCATCACAAAAATGTCCAATGGGTAATACTACCAGGTGTATTATATTACATTACAGTGGGTATATATTTCAAATATTTTATATCCTTGAATTAAAATCTCTATTTAGGAAAAATAGAATAACTGGGGGTTAAATTTTCTCTTTAAAAAACACCTTAAAATATATAATAATTTTTATGTTAGTCAAATGGAACAAAGCACATACATAGCAATTAAAAATGCAATTCAAGCTGGCAAATTTGTGCTATTCTTTTTTTTTTTTAAAGAGAATATTAACACAAAAGGTAATAAAGTTCTAACAAAAGAGATTCAAAACCGAATGCCTACTGTGTGGAGCATCAGAATCCGATTTTTGCCAGGTGTGGTGGCGAATGCCTGTAATCACAGCAACTCAGGAGACAGAGACAGGAGGATTATGAGTTCAAAGTCAGCCTCAGCAATTTAGTAAGGCCCTATGGAACTTAGCAAGACCCTGTCTCAAACTCAGATTCCTTCGGTCTCTGCTGCTGGAAGACTCAGAAAGCACCACGGTGCCAGATCAGACTTTACTTCTAATCTAAGATTTTCTGCTTTCCATGCCACTTATTTTATGCCCCTTGATGTGATATCAGACGCACATCTGTCTGGCTAATAACAGTCTGCTTCTTCCAGTCTCTTATTCTGAGCCATTTCCCCCATTATCACCTGACTGATTTCAAATAGTCTTAGACATATCATACTGCAATTCAAAAAAATTTGTGTCTGCGTGCGTGTGCATTCAGGGGTCAAACCCAGGCCTTGTACATGCTAAGAACATGCTCTTCCACTTAGTGACACTTGCAGCCCCTGCTCAAAAAAAAAAATTCCTTTTTTTTAAAGAGAGAAAGAGAGAGAGAGAGAGAGAGAGAGAAAAATTTTTTATATTTATTTTTTAGTTTTCGGTGGACACACATCTTTATTTGTATGTGGTGCTGAGGATCAAACCCAGCGCTGCCAGCATGCCAGGCAAGTGCGCTACCGCTTGAGCCACATCCCCAGCGCCCCTGCTCAAAATTTTAATGACTTTTTAAATTGAGATCAGAACAAAATAAACTAAGCTTTTACAGTTTCCTTGGTCCTGGAGATTGAACCCAGAGTCACTTTATCACTGAGTTACATATCCAGTCCTTACTACCCCTTTATTTGGATACTGGGGATTGAACCCAGGGGTGCTTAACCACTAAGCCGTATTTCCATTATCCACCCCCACTTTTTTTTGTGGTGCTGCAGATTGAACCCAGGGTCTTGTGCATGTGAGGTAAGCACTTTACCAACTGAGCTATATCCCCTTTATACTTTTAGACAGGGTCTCACTAATTTGCTTAAAGGCCTTGCTAGGTTGTTCAGACTGGCTTTGAACTTGTGATTCTCCTGCCTCAGCCTCCCAAGATGCTGGGATCACAGGCATGTGCCACCACATTCATCCCTGTCTACCCACAATTTTTTCTTAAATTTTGAGATTTGGTCTCCCTAGTGGGTTGTGGTGGCACTTGCCTGTAATCCCAGTGACTCCAGAAGCTCAGGCAGGAGAATTCCAAATTTGAGGCCAGTTTCGGCAACTTAGTGAGACCCTGTCTCAAAGTTAAAAAAAAAAAAAAAAAAAAAAAAAAAAAAGGGTTATGGGAGTAGCTCAGTGGTAAAGTGCCCCTGAATTCAATCCCCAGTACCAAAACAAAATCAGAAACAAACGACAGGATCTCTTTAAGTTGCCCAGGCTGATCCCACACTTGCAATCCTCCTGCTTCAGCCTCCCAAGCTACTGGGATTACAGGAGTGCTCCATCACACCCAGCAATTGTATTTTATTTTGAGACAGGGTCTTATTAAATTGTTTAGGGCCTTACTAAATTGCTGAGGCTGGCCTTGAAGTTGCAAATCTCCTACCTCAGCCTCCCAATTGCTGGGATTACAGGTGTACACCACTGTGGTGGTTCAAAAAAATTTTTGTTGTGGGTCTTTTCTCTGAGTACTTGCTGTATTTTTGGGGCCTAAAGTGTTCCTATCAGCCCTAGCAGCAGACAGTCCTGAGTTTGGGTTTTTTAATGTTCAGCACAATAAATGCCATTTCCACTGATCCTTGAAGTGCACTAGGTTAAAAAAATATCTATAAGAAAAATTATAAGCCATTATTTTCTCCACAAATACATATTCTACTGGAGGAGTAAAAAAGATAATATGTACCAGGAACTAACCAGAAACCTTGAAATAAAACAAACCAGGAACATGTAGGGTGAGTCATACTTACTTAAGAGATCCTGACAGTTTAGGCTGCTGAAGAAGTTTATCTGCGTGATTCAGAGCCATAAGGTTATCACCCAAAGCCAGAGCCACATAAGCACTGCAAGCAAGTATGGAGCACCTAGAACACAGAAAAGGGACAAAATCTGAGTTAAAAAAAAACAGACAATGGTTGTATTTGCTCAATAGGAAACAAGGTGCCAATTACAGCTGTAACAAGCTGGCCACCGGAAAAGAAGAGAGAAGGCCAGGACACTAACAGTAAGAATTGGAATGATGGATAAAGCTACCATCTAAAGCAGTTTGATCACTATGTAACTATCATCTTTAGCTTCCATCCAACTGACCCCCATCCCTCAAATATAACCAAATAGTTAGTAAAGAATTCTCTTAGTTTAGTGTGCAGTATTAGTTCTTCTCTGAACCTATTAAAGTCTGTAGTTCGTATATATGTATATACACACATATATGTATATATGTATATACACACATTTAGTTATAAATGGACACGATATCTTTATTTTATTTATTTATTTTTATATGGTGCTAAGGATTAAACCCATTGCTTCACACATGCTAGGCAAGCCTGAAATACAACCCCAGCCCTGTAGTCTTTTTTTTTTTTTTTTAAAGAGAGTGTGTGTGTGTGTGAGAGAGAGAGAGAGAGAGAGAGAGAGAGAGAGAGAGAGAGAGAGGGAGGGAGGGAGGGAGGGAGAGAGAATTTTTTAATATTTATTTTTTAGTTATCGGCGGGCACAACATCTTTGTATGTGGTGCTGAGAATCGAACCCGGGCCGCACGCATGCCAGGCGAGCGCGCTACCGATTGAGCCACATCCCCAGCTCCTGTAGTCTTGATAAGAAATAGTATTATCAAGAGTAACTTTAAAAATGTCACTTATATGGGGACTGGGAATATAGCTCAGTTGGTACAGGTTTTGCCTTGCATGCACAAGGCCCTGAGTATAATCTCCAGCACCATGGGAGGGGGATAGTCACTTAAACCCAGATTAAATAAACATATATGAAGATAAAATTTTAATTACACTGGTTTTGCTAAGTTGGGGTAGAAATCTGAATTTGTTTGGTTTTCTACTTAATGAACAGTTCATTTAAAACAGGTCTAGCTAAAGACTTGACACTAATAGATCACCTGAATGTTAAGCAACTGTTTCACAAATCAATCTTAAATAAACCCTTGTCAAATAGAAATGAGATCTGAATAGCCAACCACAAATGATCAGACTCAGAGGAAGGGTTTTGTGTCACATTTACAAATTACAATATATATCTTATCATTAAAGTACATTCATATAATTTCAGTCTAAGGTCATATCATCACAGTTTTCTAGTGCCCCGAAGTCCTTCACCCTTTTGGTGAAGAAACAGAACTGGGCAAATTCATAAGGAGTCAGGTGTTTACTCTTCACTTGCTCATGCCTGGCTGCTAGAATCTTAGAAAATTATCCACTAAAGGAAGTAGTTCCTCAATACAGAAAACTGAACTGATCATGGAAAAGGCACAAGGAAATTAAGGTTTATTGCCTTAGGCTACTATAGTCCAGTTGAAAGACTGTCTAGTGTGAGTGTAGGAACATTGAAATCTAAGTGGTTAGATATATTCTCTAGCATGGCATGTGTGATTAGTCAGGTACTATCATTCAACACCGTAGACTCCCAATCCACTGCTTTTCTAGTCCTACCACAAAATTGTCCTAAAAATGAATTATTCTTGATTATGACTTTTCTAAATTCTAGGTGTGTGTATAATACACATTCTATCCAGTCCTTTTGCAAAAGAAGAAAATAAAACATAACCCAAATACTACAGTTTTTTATATTTCGATATTAAGTATCTAATTTTAAATCTGAACCCTGTTCAGAGAAGAGTAATTGGAAAGCAGGTAAGAGCAGCCACTTCGAAAGGGATTTTCCTCATGAAATATTGTCGATATCCTAGCATCTCCAAAAGCTGGAGTCAATGCAAGCTTGGGGGGTGGGGTGGGGCTCTCCATGATGAAGGACTCAAGGGAACAGAGGGAGGCATTGGATAATTAGTTATCTGCTATCTTCAGAAGCACACCAGTGGTTAGGTCTGCATGGCAAGATTAGATGACTTTAATTTCTCTTTTTGGCATATTTGTAGTTATTTTAAAATGGCAATGCAGCCTGGTGCCGAGGTGCAAGCCTATAATCCCAGCAACTCAGGAGGCTGAGGCAGGAGGACTGCAAGTTTGAAGTTAGCTTGAGTAATTCACCATAAACCTGTCCCTCACCCCAAACAAACAACAAAATAAATCAAAAAACCCCCAAATAATTAAAAAATAATAAAAAAGGCTGGGGATATAGTTTGGTAGTAAAGCACCTCTCTGGGTTCAATCGCCAGTATATATATGTTAAAAAAAAAAAAAAGGTTCAAGAACAGAACAACTCAGGTCCTATATGAATGAGAGTCACAATGTTTAATTATTCATTTTTGTCTGTGACTCTGCGGACAAAAAACAAAATAAAAAAAAAACCGCACTCTAAAAGCAGTAGCACACATTGTTTATTAGACTTACAGCCATTTCTCAACATTCTGTAGTAGGTGCTTCATATATACTTACGAAAGAACATAGGCTTCAACCTTTTAACTTATATTCTGCAGGTACCCAGACCCTAAACTTTCCTGCTGGCAGAATACTCTGCTGATGGACCTGCCCTGTTCCTGGCTCCCACAGCCGGGGGACTGCCTACTCTAGGTCCTAAGGGTCTAGGACAAGGCCCACCTCAGGCAGGCTTGCTGGGAAAAGTCTGCCCTGGCCTCTCCTGACAGTAGGTGGGCTATTACTGCTCCAGTCCACTGTCAAGCCCACTTTGGGTCGAGAAATCAGTCATGTAAGATCTGCAGCAGAATTCTATTTCCCAGTAAACTCAAACTACAATGATGAACACAAGTAAAAACCTGTTTTCTTTATTTTTTACTGTAAAGTAGTATATTAAATCATAATAGGATAAAAGATTTGAATAAAATAATTATATTTAAAAATACCTAATTATGTGAATACAAAACTTCGGGGGTTGGGAGCATAACTCAGTGATGAAGTGCTTACAGCCTTGAGTTCAATCCCCAGTGCAAAATAACAATAAAACAAAAACTTTGGGTTGGCATTCTGTCCAAGGGCCACTAAGATTAAGCAAATTTCATTACCTGACACACACACCAGCATTTTTTCCTTGGTGCCCCCCCCCCTTTTTTAACAGCCTCTGGTTTTCAGCACTGGCACTGAGATAGCTCTTTGTGCTTTTATAATCCATTCCAAATTACCTTCTCTCACAAACAGGCTCCTTTTCCTCATAGAAAACAATAATTCCGGCAGACGGGGAACATTAGAAACATACATGGTTCTATCTACAGGGCCATGGAGAAATCACTTTACTTTTGATTGTTATTGGTTAACATATCACCCCCCCCAACCACCACTTCCTCGAGTCACTGTCCAATCTGCTTTACCAACCACTCAGTGGATCTGACAGTTCATCAGACTGGAAGAACTATACCTCAAGGGAAGAGACACACTAGCTTCTCCCCCCTGTGGAGGACCTGACAAAACCCCACATTCTCTCCCTACATGCTGGAGGAGCTAGCTGTAGGTCTTCAGTATATACCAACCACTAAAAGAGAAGAGGGGAAAGAAAGAAAAGAGGGGAAAGAAAGAAAAGACAGGAAAGGCATTTTTCTCCCCTTTAAGTACCAAATTATAACAAGCTACGCAAGACTGGGCATTAAAATTTGTCAAGTTGCATATCCTATGAGTTAAATGAATCTACCCAAGTATCTGAAATATTAACCCTTATTAAAAGAAGCTAAAATGAGAAAAATCCAGTCAGTTACTATTTGTCAGAGGAAAATAAGTCTACACTGAAATCTCATAGCAAACATTATTTGAAAAACTGGCTAGCCAGGTGCTCGGTGGCACACACTTGTAATCCCAGTGACTTGAGAGGCTAAGGCAGAAAGATCCCAAGTTCAAGACCAGCCTGGGCAACTTAGTGAGACCCTGTCTCAAAAAAATAAGAGTGAAGAAGCCTGGGGATGTAGCTCAGTGGTAAAGCTCCCTTGGGTTCAATCCCCAGTACCAAAACAAATAGAAAACAAACAAAAAAGAAAACCTTAAATGTTTGATTTATTTTTCACTTCCTGTTTTCTATAAACATTCTGCTTTCTTTGTTCCTTATTTAACATTTTACTTTCTAGAAATAGTTTTGTAAAAAAGAACTTTATTTCCAAACACATTCTTTTTTTTTTTTTTAAAGAGAGAGTGAGAGAGGAGAGAGAGAGAGAGAGAGAGAGAGAGAGAGAGAGAGAGAGAGAGAGAGAGAAAGAGAGAGAGAGAATTTTTAATATTTATTTTTTAGTTCTCGGCGGACACAACATCTTTGTTGGTATGTGGTGCTTGAGGATCGAACCCGGGTCGCACGCATGCCAGGCGAGCGCGCTACCACTTGAGCCACATCCCTAGCCCTCCAAACACATTCTAAATACAACAGTCCAGCACCAAGAAGCAAAAGGATCTTCAATAAATCTAGTATCCCAAAAAGCCCAGTCCTATCCCATGGAGCAAATAAAATATAAAGTCACAGAAATTTAGGTTTTTCTTTGTGTGTGGTACTGGGATTGAACCCAGGGCCTTGTGCATGCAAGGCAAAATTTAGCATTTTATAGATGGTCAGGACTTATATCATCCAATCTAATTCCTTTATTTGACAGAAGAAGAAAGAGAGGCCCAGAGAAGTTACACGATTTGTAGAAAATCAGCAGTAACCCTGTGGGATTTCTGTGGAATGGCAGAGCCATGAAGAATTACTTTAACTCAGGCTTGTGATCAATTTGATCACCAGTTCATCTAAATCAGATCCTCAGAGGCAGAAGTGAATCATGCCAAGGTGAATACAAACTGCTGATAGTGTGAAGGATGGGACACACAGGAAGGTCCTTTTTTGGTAAAGTTTATCAGATGAAGTTTCAGTAGGACCATACTTGGTCAAAAGATTATGAAGGTACAATGAGGTACAAAAGATTATGAAGGGGGCTGGGGTTGTAGCTCAGTGGTTGAGCACTTGCCTCACATACCCAAGGCGCTGGGTTCAATCCTCAGCACCACATTAAAAAAAGAGTGAATAAAGATATTGTGTCCATCATGAGGACTGAGGGATATAGCGAGGACTGGGGTATACAGCTCAGTTGGAAGAGTGCTTGCCTCACAAAGGCCTTAGGTTCAATCCCCACCACCATTAAAAAAAAAAAAAAAAGATTATGAAACATCCTGTATGTCTTATGAGATACAATGTCACTATTGGGCTAAGACCAAAAGAAATATGATTCCTTAAGTACACTAAAACTGCCTGTAATATTTATGTTATTAACCATTTGTTTGCTTCATCATCTTCCATAAACACTGGACCATGGAGGGTCCCTTTTAACTAACTGGGAAATAATTCACTGAGCGTCACTAATTAGAGTCTGAAGGAACTAATTAGCTTTCCACAATTTATACTTGAGAAGTAACTTAGCAGGGCTTAATTATATTTGGCCCCAGTGTTTCCTTTTATCAATCCTAGGGTCTCCTATTTAAAAAACCAAAAACCAAAAAAACAGACTAATTAATATTTCATTTTTATTTGGTATGCTTTTTATTTTAACTTATTGTGCACATATTTCTCATGTTGGTCTAACATTATTTTCTATCATTTCTAGTTCTGCTGTACTCTTCTAGATTCTGAGTGTTATAGTTCAGATATGTGGTGTCTCTTACAAGCTTATGTTAGACAATGCAAGAAGGTTCAGAGGTTGATATGATTGGGTTATGAGAGCCTTAACCTAATCAGTACATTCGCTGATAGGGATTAACTGAGTGGTAACTGTAGGCAGGTAGGGTGTGGCTGGAGGATATATAACTGTGGGGTATACCTCTGGGGTATATATTTTTGTCTCTGGTGAGCAAGAGCTCTTTCTGTTTCCTGAATATTATGTCCTAAGCTGCTTTCCTCCACCATACCCTTCCATTATGACATTCAGCCTCATCTCCAGCCCAGAGGAATGGAGTTAGTCATCTATGGACTATGAGCCCCAAATAAAAACTGTTCTTGTCAGGTCTTTTATCACAGTAGCAAAATAGCTGACTAAAACAAGAAGTATCCTCCATTTTAATTTTAGTAAATAGAATTTATTTTTTAACTTAATTTTTTATGTGGTGCTAAGGATTGAATCTAGTGCCTCATGCGTGCTAGCAAGTGCTCTACCATTAAGACACAACCCCGTGGGGCTGGGGATGTGGCTCAAGTGGTAGTGTGCTCGCCTGGCATGCGTGCAGCCTGGGTTCGATCCTCAGCACCACATACAAATAAAGATGTTAAAAAAAAAAAAAAGACACAACCCCAGCCCTAGAAAATTTTTATTTTATTTATTTATTTAATTTTTTTGAATTTTTAATATTTATTTTTTAGTTGGCGAACACAACATCTTTGTTGGTATGTGGTGCTGAGGATCGAACCCGGGCCGCACGCATGCCAGGCGAGCGCGCTACCGCTTGAGCCACATCCCCAGCCCCCTAGAAAATTTTTAATACTAGCTATGCAGGAGGCTAAGGTAGGACGATTACAAGTTTGAGGGCAGCCTGGGCAATTTATTGAAAAAAGATATGTTGGGTTAAATATATAAAAATTAAAAAGTTATGTTGGGTAAAATATATTAAAATTAATTAAACCTGTTTTTTTTTTTCCCCCTCAGTACTGGGGATTGAATATTGTAGTGTTCTATCACTGAGCTACACCACCAGTCCTTTTTATTTTGTGACATGGTCTTGCTAAGGCTGAGACACGGACTTGGACTTGTGATCCTCCTGCCTCAGTCTTCTCAGTCTGTTAGTACTTGGATTATAACCAAGTAGTAACCTGTGAGAAATAGAAAGACTGGTGGTCTGTTTTCAGAATATAGTATTCAGCCTAAATTGGATCCAACTGTAGCCATTTTAATTATAGCCCTTCTTTTTTGTCACCCTAATTTTAAAATTAGCCTATCATATATATTGTACCTCAGTCCTCCACTCAGGGTGAAAGGGAAACACTGGGTTAGGTATGTACAATGAGGGACTGCCCCCTCACGCAACCTTGATAGACAGATTCAGTAACATGCTTGTCTGTCAGAAGTAAATGCCTTGCCTTCCCACTTTTAAGCATGAGTTTGATTTCTTGGGACACATTGGTATTTATTTATTTTTTGGTGGTGCCAGGGGTCAAATCCAGGGCCTTGTGCATGTGAGGCAAGCACTCTACCAACTGAGCTATACCCCCAGCCCACCACATTGGTATTTCTAACAAACCCAACATAATCATCCAAAATATCGTTTCAATTCTAATTAGAATAAGATATACTTCATGTCTGTATAAATGTCAAAATATAAAAAATATTAAATATATAATCAATATAACTTATTAATGATATATTTTACATTTTTTATAGTAAGTTTTAAAATATGGCATGCATCATACACTTGAGAAATATAGTTCAGCTCTCACTGGCCTTTTTTTTTTAATAATGTGTGTTACTGGTGATTGAACCCAAGATCTTCGGCATGCCAGGATGTGCTCTACTACTGAGCTACACCCCAGACTTTTATTTGGAGGCAGGGTATAACTAAATTTTTCAGGCTAAACTGCCTCAGCCTCCAGAGTAGCTGAGATTGTAGCTCACACAGGCCACATTTCAAGTGCTTAGTTAACTACATGCAGAAGTGGTAATGGATAGTGCAACCTGCAAGTCTTAAGAAATACATGGGATTCTACCAATGAGATGCCCTGGTCCTGAGAATTTTTTTTATTTGTTCTTAAGAAACTGCCATCTCAAAGGCTGGGTGCAGTGGTGCACGCCTGTAATCCCAGCAGCTCGAAAAGTGGAGGTAGGATAGTAAATTCAAGCCAGCCTCAGTAATTCAGCGAGGTGCTATCAACTCAGTGAGGCTCTGTCTCTAATAAAATACAAAATAGGGCTAGGGATGTGGCTCACTGGTCAAGTGACCCCGAGGTGAGTCCTTGGTACCAAAAAAAAAAAAAAAAAAAAAAAAGAAAAAGAAAAAAGAAACTATTACCTCAAAAATGATATGTGAGAGAAATATGATTTATCAATTATTCATGGTTATGTTCCACACATATGTGTCTGTGTGTGTCTCTGAGAGTATGTATATATAAAGATTCCTTCCTAAATATTTATGTAAATTTTTCGAATTCAATATTTTGCCATCGTGCTATAACCCAAGCCCTTTTTGTGATGAATTCACATTAAGTTGCTGAGGCTGGTCTCGAACTTGTGATCCTCCTGCCTCAACCTACTAAGTTGTTGGGATTACAGGCCTATGCCACAATATCCAGAAGCCAGGAAAACAACAAAATGTGTGTGTGTGAGCGTGTGTATACATACACAAATATAAATATATGTTTTCGTCGTCTTTTTTTTTTGCACGTGTGAGTATGTGTGTATATTGCTAGGAATCGAACCCAGGGTCTGGACATGCTAGGCAAGTGCGTTTTTAAAAATTTAATTTAGTTGTAGTTGGACACAATACCTTTATTTATTTATTTTATGTGGTGCTGAACTCAGGGTCTTGAACACACTAGGCAAGCACTGTACCGCTGAGCCACAACTCCAGCCCCTAAGCAAGCACTCTTTACCATTGAGCCATATCCTCAGTCCTTTTTCATTTTCTGAGATAGGCTTTCACTATGTTGCTGAGACTGGTCTAGAACTTGGGATCCTCCTGCTTCAGCCTCCTGAGTCGCTGGGATTGTAGTTATGTCCCGCCAGTCCAGCACCCTATTTTTTTTTTTAATTTGAACTTTCCTGTGGTATTGGGGATTGAACCCAGGGCCTGGAGACTGCTAGGGGAGTGGTCTACCACTTAGCTACAGACTCTGTCAAAAAATTATTTTAAATTGTTAATTTTGCAAAATTTCAAAATATTTGATATTTTATCTTAAATTTTCATTTGCTTTCTCTGTTATTTTTTAGTGGATTTGGGAGTTGAGGGTTGGGCTTTGCACATACTAGTTTTATCTCCAGATCTTGTTTGTTTTATTTTTCAGAAATAGTCTAAATTGCTTAGGGTGGCCTCAAACTTGCAATCCTACTGCCTTAACCTCAAGAGTAGCTGGGCTTACAGTAGTGCACTACCATGCCTGACTATCTTAAACTTCTGAGATATAATTAGGAAATTAAAATTCACCATTTTAAGGTGTATAGTTTGATGTGTTTGAATATATGTTGCATATTAACCTTCAACCCATTTAAGATGATTCTTTTGGGCTGGGGTTGTGGCTCACTGGTAAAGTGCTTGCCTAGCATATGTGAGGCACTGGGTTTGATCCTTAATACCACATAAAAACAAAGATATTATGTCCATCTACAACCAAAAATATTGATTGATAATGGTGCTGGGGATTAAAAAAAAAAAAAAAGAAAAAAAAAAGAAAAAAGATGATTATTTCTATCACTCCACAAAGTTTCTTCCCAGTCATTTACCCTAATCATTGTTCTGATTTTCATTAACATAAATTAGTTTTGTCTCTTTTTTAAAGAGTTTTGTCTGTCAAATGATATAGTGGGATTTGCAATGTGTGCCTTATGTTAAGATATAAAAATGTTTGATACATACCCATGTTAAGCTGCTCATTAATAATTTGTTCCTATTTATTTATTTATTTATTTATTTTTGTGGTGCTAGGGATTGAACCCAGGGCCTTATGCATGCAAGGCAAGTTATTCTACCAAGCTATATCCTCAGCCCAGTAATCTGTTCCTTTTTAATAGCTTAGTAGCATTCTAATATGCAGGAGTATAACAACAGTCTCCCATTGTTGGATACCTGGGATATGTCCAGGGTTTGTCTATAGTTGATATGAAATTTTTGTGTGAACAATTTTTCATTTCTGTTGTATAAATACTTAGCAATATGATCACATTAAGGTTTAAAGTCATGGCATTTATTTAATTCCAGATAGGAGAGGGGCAGGGAAGAGAGGAGAGAGAGGAAAGAGAGATTCCTAAATGAAAGAAACTCATGGCTTTGTGTAGCTTTAAGTGGTTCAGGAACTGAAGTAATATCCTATCAGTGTCATTATGTATATATACCTTTCCTGAACCATGATTCTGATTGATTGATAATGGTGCTGGGGATTGAACCCAAAGCCTCACACGTGCTAGGCAAGCATTCTACCACTAAGCCACATTCCCAGCCCTATTTGGTTGACAAAATGAAACATTTTTCTAATTTGGGGACAAATTTTTATTTCAATTGTGAGAATACTTTTTTGAAAGCTACTTTGATTTAATAGAGAATCTCACAATTGTATGAATTGTCACTTGCCTTCAGAAAACACACCTGTAACTTGTTTAGAATGAATATTATAGACTCATCTTCATTTATGTACAAATGAAAAAAAAACTAAGAATATTCAAAGAGACTATGAACTCAGATCATAAGAAGTGGCCATCAGAGGCTAGGAGAGGTGGCAGATATCTGTAATCCCAGCGGCTCAGGAAGCTGAGGCAGGAGGATCATGAATTCAAAGCCAGTGTTAGCAACTAAGGGAGCCCCTAAGCAACTTAGCAAGACCCTGTCTCTAAATAAAACATAAAAGAGGGCTGGGATGCCACTCAGTGGTTAAGTGCTTCTGGGTTTAATCCCTGGTAACAAAAAAAAAAAAAAAAAAAAAGCCCACATCTTCAGTCCCCTGTATTTTTTGAGACAGATGAGACAGGGCCTCACCAGTTGCTGAGGTTGGCCTTGAACTTACCATCCTCCTGCTTCAGCCTTCCAAGTTGCTGGGATTAAAGTTGTGTGCCACTGAGTACAGCATGTTTTTAGTTTTTATAGCTTTGAAAATAATGACACAAATCTACCACCCTCTCCCTTTAGTACTTGTCTCCACATTACCATTACTATTATCTTTTTTTGGGGGAGGGCAGGTATTGGTGATTAAACCCAGGGGTGCTTTACCACAAAACTATAGCCCCAGCCCTTGCCATATTCCTGCCTCAGCCTCCTGAGTTGTTAGGATTACAGGTGTGTGCCATGGCTCCTGGCTCAAAATAAATTTTTAAAAAGGGCCGGGAATATATCTCAGAGGTAGAATGCTTCTGGGTTTAATCCCTGGTACTGGGGGAAAAAATCTTGAGTTTCAAAATTTGTTTCAAATACTTTCTTCATTAAGGATTCTACATAAATGCATACAATAAGGGCTGGGGTTGTGGCTCAGTGATAGAATGCTTGCCTAGCATGTGTGAGGCCCTGGGTTCGATCCTCAGCACCACATAAAAATAAATAAATAAAATAAAAATACTGTGTCCATCTATAACTAAAAAATATTTTTAAAAATGCATATAATATATGCACTACAGTATTATTTGTAACAGCAAAAAATGAAAACATTATGAATTGTTAAACATAAAGGAATGCTATATAAATGTCATTCCATATAATGAAATTCCAGGAAGCCAAGAGAAAGAATAAATCAGAGCTTTGTACCGACAATCTGTAAAGATATAAAAAAACAAAACAAAACAAACAAACAAACAAAAAAGTATAAGATAAGAGTCTGTTTCTAAAAAATAAAATGGCTAGGGATATAGCTCAGTAGTAGAGCATTCCTGGGTTCAATCCCCAGTACTCACCACCCTCACTAAAGACATAGTGTCAAACAGAAAAAGGAGGTACTAGAGTAATGTGAATGCTATATAATTATTGGTGTTAAAAATACCACTACATGGGGCTGGAGTTATGGCTTGGTGGTAGGGCACTTGCCTAGCACATGTGAAGCACTGAGTTCAATTCTCAGTACCATATAAATGAATAAATAAAGATATGTGTTCACCTACAACTAAAATTACTTAAAAAACAAAAACAAAACCATGGCGGCCTGCTGCCGCACAAGGAGGAAGAAGAGAAAGAGGAAGAGTGCCAGCAACAGCAGAGTCACCAGCAGAGAGCAACTGTTCATGTGTGAAGGAGGACCATGCTGCAGTCCCCATCTACCAACAAGTGGCTATCGTGGCCTGCTTGGGACACTGCAGCCACCTCCAGAGCACCCCAGCAACGTGTTGGCCTCCACCTCTGGACGGGGCCTCGAGGCAGCAGCCCACCGCAGCACTGCATACTCCAGCGTTGCCCAATGCCACTGCACCACCTGCCTTCTCGGCCCCATCTCTGAAAGCAGTTGCCTCCATCTTGGGACATCTCTGCCAGCATCTTGGGTTACCTCTGCTGCTGCCACCACCGTCTTTAGTTGGGACAGCTTCCATCTTAGCACACCAGCTAGGGCCTGGAAGCCTAACATCAAGATACTTACAAGTTTGATGCTGCCACTGACACCAATAGGGATGTGGCCATTTCCATCTAGAGACAATAGCCAGGACCCGGAAGACCATCACCAAGATTCCTGCAAGCCCGGTTACAGCAGAGGTATCCCTGCTAGCCTACTTCTCTTGATTCCTCTTTCACTCTTCCTATAATCTAATAATACCTCTATATTCTCACCTCCTACCTCATAAACCCCACATCCAATACTTCCCCCAGCTCTTTGTCCATCATTAGAAACTGTAGACCCCTATGCAAACCTATTTATATTGTAGATATTATCCCAACACATCATTTCTGGTTATTGTGACAAAACTGTAATTGTCTAAATAGGAGCTATATGATTTAAAGCTGCATATTATTTGCACTGGGTGCTGTGAATATTAATCTCCCCCTTAAAGGTGAGGTACTGGTAACCTGCAGACACTACAAGATTATAGAGTAGAAACTGTAATACCTCAGATCCAAACTGCTAGTAAGGAAGACACATGGACAACATGAAAAAACAAGGGAAGAAAGTGCCCCAAACAAACCAAGATGCTGCAATAACAGAATCCATTGACAGCACAGTAGACAGAGTTCAGAATGTACATAATTAAAATGATCTGCAAAGCAAAGAATGATATAAGAGAGCAAATACAGGTAATAATTGATCATGCCAACAAAGAGATAAGAGAACAAAAACAAGTAGCAAAAGATTACTTGTCCAGGGGCTGGGGATGTGGCTCAAGTGGTAGGGCGCTCGCCTGGCATGCGTGCGGCCTGGGTTCGATCCTCAGCACCATATACAAACAAAGATGTTGTATCCGCCGAAAACTAAAAAATAAATATTAAAAAATTCTCTCTCTCTCTCTTAAAAAAAAAAAAAAAAAAAAAAAGATTACTTGTCCAGAAAGAGTTTCTGAAACAAACAAACAAACAACAAACCCAGAAATCCTTGAAATGAAGTAAACAATAAACCAAAGAAAAAATTCAATAGAAAGCATCATCAACAAATTAAATCACCTGGAAGACAGAACCCTAGGCAATGCAAAATATATAATCTTAAAAACAAAGTTGACCACATAGTGAAGATGGTAAAAAACAATGAACAGAGCCTCCAAGAATGGGATAACATGAAAAGACCAAGTCTAAGAATTATCAGGATAGAGGAGGCACACAGATACAAACCAAAGAAATGCACAATCTCTTCAATGAAATAATACCAGAGGGCTGGGGATGTGGCTCAAGCGGTAGCGCGCTCGCCTGGCATGCGTGCGGCCCGGGTTCGATCCTCAGCACCACATACCAACAAAGATGTTGTGTCTGCCAAGAACTAAAAAATAAATATTAAAAAAATTCTCTCTCTCTCTCTCCTCTCTCACTCTCTCTTGGAAAAAAAAAAAAAAAACCCCATATCCGAGGAGCCAAGGAACCAGTGTTGGTCACCATAATAAAGTTTCTAAAAAAAAAAAAAAACAGAAAATTTCCCCCAAATGAAGAATGAATTGGAAAATCAAATACAAGAGGCTTACATGACACCAAATGTACAAAATTACAACAGATACACATCATAATGAAAACTCCTAGCACAGAGAATAAGGATAGAATTTTAAAAGCTGCAAGAGAAAAGTTTCAGATTACATATAGGGGGAAACAAATTTGGATCTCAGCAAATTTTTCAATCCAGATCCTCAAAGCTAAGAGATCCTGGAATAACACATACCAAGCTCTTAAAGAAAATGGATGCAAACCAAGAATCTTATATCCAGCAAAATTAAGCTTAAGATTTGATGATGAAATAAAAACCTTTCCACAATAAACAAAAGTTAAAAGAATTTACAATGAGAAAGCCTGCACTACAAAATATTCTTGGCAAAATATTCCATGAGAAGGGAATAAAAAACAACAATGAAAATCAGCAAAGGGAGGACCTACACTAAAGGAAAAGTCAAAGAGAAACCAAGTCAAGTTAAAAACCAAAAAATAAACCAAAATGACCAGGAATACAAATCATATTTCCATAATAACCCTGAGTGTTAGTAGCCTAAACTCATCAATTATTATTATTATTTTTTTTGAGAGAGGGAATTTTTAATATTTATTTTTTAGTTCTCGGCGGACACAACATCTTTGTTGGTATGTGGTGCTGAGGATCGAACCCGGGCTGCACGCATGCCAGACGAGCGCGATACCGCCTGAGCCACACTCCCAGCCCTAAACTCATCAATTAAAAGACAGACTGGCAGACTAGATTTTTAAAAAGACCCAATAATACGCTGCCTTTAAGAGACTCATCTCATAAGAAAAGACATCCACACACTGAAGGTGAAAGGATGGGAAAAAACATCACTCACATAGGTCACATAAACAAACAGGGGTTTCCATCCTCGTATCAGAGAAAGTGGACTTCAAACCAAAGTTAGTCAGAGGGATAGCAAAGGTCATTTCACACTGCTTAAGGGAATCATACATCAATAAGACATAACAATTGTAAATATCTATGCCCCAAACAATGGCTCATCCACATATATCAAAGAAATCCTTAATTTTAAGAATCAATTAGACCACAAAACAATAATACTGGTTGACTTAACATACCTGTCTCACTGCTGGATACATCTTCCAAAAAAAAAAAAAAAAAAAAAAAAACTAAACAAAGAAACTATAGTACTCAATAATACAATCAATAATTCAGATTTAACAGACATATATAGAATATTTCATCCATCGACAACTGAATATACTTTTTTCTCAGTAGCACATGAATCCTTCTCTAAAATAGACATATGTTATCCCACAAAGCAAGTCTTAGTAAATACAAAAAAACAGAGAACTACCTTGCATTCTATCAGACCATAATGGAATGAAATTAGAAATCAATGATAAAATAAAAAATTAGAAGCTACTCCAACACCTGGAGACCAAATAATACTCTATTGAATGATGCGTGGATAACAGAGGACATCAGATACAAAAAATTCTTAAGAGGTAAATGAGAACTCCAATACAACATCAAAATCTCTGGGACATTATAAAGGCAGTGCTAAGAGGAAAGTTCATTGCATTGAGGTCATTCATTAAAAGAATAAAAAGTCAACAAATAAACAACCTGATATTACTCTCAAAGCCCAAGAAAAAGAACAACAAATCAATACCCAAAGTAGAAGACAGGAAATAATTAAGTCAGAGCTGAAATCAATGAAATTGAAACAGAAGAAATAATTGAAAAAAACTGACAAAACAAAAAACTGGTTCTTTGAAAAATTAAATAAAATTGATAAACTCTTAGCCACTCTAATGAGGAGAGAGAAAACTCAAATTACTAAAATTTATGATGAAAAGGAAATACCATGACAGACACTACTGAAATACAGAAAATAATTAGAAACTATATTGAAAAATTTTTTTAATATTTATTTTTTAGTTTTAGGTAGAAACACTACCTTTATTTTAGATTTATGTGATGCTGAGGATTGAAGCCAGTGCCTCATGCAAGCTAGGCAAGCATTCTACCACTGAGCCATAACCCCAGCCCCTATTTTTGAAAATGTACGCTCCAGTAAAATAGAAAATTTCAAAGACACTGACAACTTTCTAGAGGCATATGATCTGCCCAAACTGAATTAGGAGGACATATCAAAATTTAAACAGATCAATTTCAAACAAGGAAATACAAGATGCCATTAAAAGCCTACCAACCAAGAAAAGCCTGGGACCAGATGGGATTCTCAGTTGAGTTCTACAAGACCTTCAGAGAATAATTAATACCAATACTCCTCAAATTATTCCATGAAATAGAAAAGAAGAGAACCCTTCCAAACTCATCCTATGAAGCTAGTATCATCCTGATATCAAAACCAGATAAAGATATAACACAGAAAGAAAGCTTCAGACCAATATCCCTGGTGAACTTAGATGCAAAAATTCTCATTAAAATTCTGGCAAATCACATACAAAAACATCAAAAAGATAGTGCACCATGATCAAGTGGGATTCATCACAGGGATGCAAGGTTGGTTCAGCATATAGAAATCAATAAATGTAATATATCACATCAATAGACTTAAAGACAAGAATCATATAATTAGCTCAATAGATGTAGAGAAAGCATTTGACAAATACAGCACCTCTTCATGTTCAAAACACTAGAAAACTAGGAATAGTAGGAATATACTTCAACATTGTAAAAGCTATATATGCTAAGCCCAAGGCCAACATCATTCTATTTTTTTTTTAAAGAGAGAGTGGGGGAGGGAGAGAGAGAGAGAGAGAGAGAGGGAGAGAGAGAGGAAGAGAGAGAGAGAGAGAGAGAGAGAGAGAATTTTTTAATATTTATTTTTTAGTTCTCGGCAGACACAACATCTTTGTTTGTATGTGGTGCTGAGGATCAAACCCGGGCCGCATGCACTCCAGGCGAGCGCGCTACAGCTTGAGCCACATCCCCAGCCCCCAACATCATTCTAAATGGAGAAAAATTGAAAGCATTCTCTATAAAAACTGGAATAAGACAGGGATGCCCTCTTTCACTACTTCTATTCAACAGTCCTTAAAATTCTAGCCAGAGCAATCAGACAGATGAAAAAAATTAAAGGGATACGAATAGGAAAAAGAACTCAAACTATCATTATTCGCAGAGGACATGATTCTATATTTAGAAGATCCAAAAAATTCCACCAGAAAACTTCTAGAACTAAGAAATAAATTCAGCAAAGTAGTGGGATATAAAAATCAATACCAATAAATTAAATGCATGTCTATACATAAGCGATAAATCCATTGCAAGAGAAATTAGGAAAACTCTCCCATTCACAATAGCCTTAAAAAAACAAAAACAAACAAACTTGGGAACAGATCTAACAAAAGAGGTAAAAGACTTCTACAATGAAAACTATAGAACACTATAGAAAAAAAATTGAAGAAAACCTTAGAAGATAGAAAGATGTCCCATGCTCTTGGATAGGCAGAATTAATAAATGAGCAGCCAATCAACTTACAGTTTATTTTTATTGAGTTTTTGTTTCATATCTCTAATAGAGGTGTGAAAAAGTTCTGGGTTCAGTTGAAGTTCCTGATAAAGAAACACAACTGAGATTTCTTTTCAGTGATAAAATCTGCATATTTGTATTCAACAATGCAAGCTCCTCCTTTTTTGGCTTAATGAATATCATTTATTTGGTATGAAATCTTTATACTATATGTTCCACATGTTAAGAATAAATAAATGCACATCAAATCTTGGTTTAAAAAAAAATTTTCAAGGTGGCCATACTACCAAAAGTGTTTATAAAGATTTAATGCAATTCCAATTAAAATCCCAACAACAGGGGCTGGGGATGTGGCTCAAGCGGTAGCGCGCTCGCCTGGCATGCGTGCGGCCCGGGTTCGATCCTCAGCACCACATACCAACAAAGATGTTGTGTCCGCCGAGAACTAAAAAATAAATATTAAAAATTCTCTCTCTCTCTCTCTCACTCTCTCTCCTCTCTCACTCTCTCTCAAAAAAAAAAAAAAAATCCCAACAACATTCTTCATAGCCTATTCAACAAATGGTGCTAGGAAAACTAGAAATCCATATGTAGCAAAATGAAACTAAACCTCTATCTCTCACCCTGCAGAAGTGGATCAAAGACTTAGGTACTAGAACAGAACCCTGTGCCTAACAGAAGAAAAAGCAGGCCCCAATCTTCATCATGTCAGCTTAGGATCTGACTTCCTTAACAAGACTCCTAAAGTGCAGGAAGTAAAATCAAGAATCAATAAATGGGATGGATTCAAACTAAAAAGCTTCTTCTCAGCAAAGGAAACAAACAATAATGTGATGAGAGAGCCTACAGAATACCAAAAAAAAAAAAAAAAAAACAAACAAACCAAAAAACCTTTACTGCATTCAACTCAGAACATTAATCTCCAGGATATATTAAGAACTCAAAAAACACCAAAAAACCAAATAACCCAATCAATAAATGGGCTAAGGAACTGAACCCTTCACAGAAGAAATACAATCAATCAAAAATGTTCATCATCTCTAGCAATTAGAGAATGCAAATCAAAACTACTCTAAGATTTCATTTCACTCCAGTCAGAATGGCAATTATCAAGCATACAAGCAATAGTAAGTGTTGGTGAGGATGTGGGGGAGGGGGGAGTACACTCATACATTGCTGGTGGGACTGCAAATTGGTGCAATCACTATGGAAAGCAGTGTGAAGATACCTCAGAACACTTGGAATGGGACCAGCATTTGACCCATCTATCCCACTCCCCAGTTTATACTCAAAGGACTTAAAAATCAGCATACTACAGTCATGCAGCCACATCAATGTTTACAGCAGCTTAATTTATAATAGCTAAACTATGGAATCAACCTAGATGCCCTTTAACAGATGAATGGATAAAGAAAATGTGGTACATATACACAATGGAATATTACACAACTTTAAAGAAGAATGAAATTATGGCATTTGCAGGCAAATGAATGGAACTAGAGAACATCATGCTAAGTAAAATTAGCCCTAGGCAAGCGTTCTACCACTGAGCCACAACCCCCAGCCCCTGTATTTGGATTTTTAAAGGACCTGAGCATCATGAATTTATTTATTTATTTTTTAAAACACTTTCAAAGATAGTTTAGCAGCTTCTTCTTTTTTTTTTTAAATTTATTTATTTATTTTAGTTTTCGGTGGACACAACATCTTTGTTTGTATGTGGTGCTGAGGATCGAACCTGGGCCGCACGCATGCCAGGCGAGCACGCTACCGCTTGAGCCACATCCCCAGCCCCATGAATTTATACAGAAGAAATTTGACTGCTTTTTAAAATCAATCATATTTCACTCACAAACAACATTGTTCTACTGTATATATATTTTTTTTGTCACTATTTTACTGGTAATTTGTCACAGTATTTTAAATTTCTTTCTTTTTTTGGTACTAGGAATTGAACCCAGGGTTAATCAAATAGTGAGCCATATCCACAGCACCCCCTCGCCCTCCTTTTTAGAGACAGGGTCTCACACTAAGTTGCTTAGAGCCTCAATAAGCTTTGAACTTGTGATCTTCCTGTCTCAACCTCCCAAACTGCTGGGATTATAGGCATGCATGTACTATCGTGCCTAGCTCATTTTTTTTTTTTTTTAGTGCCAGGAATTGAACCCAAGGTCTTGCCCATGCTTGATAGGTGCTCTACCTTCCCAGGCCCCATTTCCTTGCTATCTTATAACTCATATAAGAAGTAAAAATTCAACCTGTAATCCCAGAAGTGCAGGAGGATGAGGCAGGAGGACTGCAAGTTTGAGGCTAGCCTGAACAATTTAAGTGAGACCCTGGTCTTATTTTTTTTTTGGTGGTGCCGGGAGGGAACCCCTGAGCCTCTTGCATGCTAGGTAAATATTACCACTAAGATACACCTCCAACTCCCCTCTGTTTTAACCTTTACAAAAAAGTAACTTTGAAACAAACAATTTGCTTTTTATTTTCTATTTCTGCTTTCCTTAGTCCTTTTCCATCTATAAACCAATCTCCCTTGCTTGGATCATGGGAACACTCTATTTTGTAGAATGAGATGTTGACTAATTCTAGAATTAGAAAAAAAATTAACTAAATTTGTTGTAATTTTGCCTTTTTTTTTTTTTTTTTAAAAACCTTTTCCTTTTTGGTACTGGGGATTGAATCCAGGGTGCTTTATCACTGAGCTACAGCCCCAGCTAATTTTTTTTTTTTTTTTTTTTTTACGGTATTAGAGACTGAATCCACGGGCTGTGTACCATTCATATCCCCAGTCCTTTTAAAAAATATTTTATTTAGAGACGGGGTCTTTCTTTTCTTTTTTGTTTTTCTTAGAGAATTTTAATATTTATTTTTTTTAGTTTTCGGCGGACACAACATCTTTGTTTGTATGTGGTGCTGAGGATCGAACCCGGGCATGGCAGGCGAGTGTGCTACGGCTTGAGCCACATCCCCAGCCCATAGAGACAGGGTCTTTCTGAGTTGCTTAGGGCCTCACTAAATTGTGGAGACTGGCTTTGAACTCACAATCCTGTCTTAGCCTCCTGAGCTGCTGTGATCACAGGTGTGTGCTACTACACCCAGCTCCCAACTCAATCATTTTTTATTTTGAGACAGTCTTGGCTAAATTGCTTAGGGTCTAAGTTACTGAGGCTGGTCTTGAATGTGAACCCTCTGCCTCAGCCTCTCCAGTCACTGGGATTACAGATGTGTCACCTCGCCCAACTTGACTTGTCTTTTTACAAAAATGCTGCTATGTATTATGATTGGCTTAAAAAATAATATAAAAAATTTTTTAAAAATTCCAAGTTGTTGAAAGATAAATTTGCATATTTAAGGAAATTAGCTAATCCTAAACAAGTTTAAAAACCAAAGAAAAAGCAGGGTGTGGTGGCATAACCCTGTAATTCCAGGGATGGGGAGTCTGATCTCAAATTTGAAGTCAGCTTCTGCATTTAGCAAGACTGCTTGAAAATTAAAAAAAAAAAATAAACCAATGTAGCTTTCTGATGAAGTGTCTGGGTTCCAATCCCAGTACCAAAACAACAACAACAACAACAAAGGAAAGGTACCTAGCACAGGCCTATAATTCCAGCTACTTAGGAAGTGGAGGCAGGAAGACTGAAAGTTCAGGACCAGTCTCAGCAATTTATTGAGATCCTATCTCAAAATAAAACACTAAAAACAAGGGCTAGGGATGTGGCTCTGTGGTAGAGGCTACTACCATGATGGAGGATCTGGATTCGTTCCCCAGGACCATCCAAAATAATCAAAACCCAAAAGAAAATCACACTTAGGTACACAATAGTTTTATCTGTTAAATAACAAAGAGGGAAAAAAATATATATATATATATATTTTTGGAGTGGTGATTAAACCCAGGGCTACTTTACCACTAAGTTACATCCCCAGTCCTTTTTTGTTTTTTTATTTTAAGACAGGTCTTGAATTTGTGATCTTCCTGCCTCAGCCTCTCAAATTGCAACACCACTCCCACCTGAAAAATATATCTTGACAGAAAAATGACATTTTCTATACAATGACTGTTAAATTAGAAACAGTAAAGGTCAGAAGCCAGTGCATCAAGGAGGCTGGAAAGCCTAAGAACATGCATCTGGTTTAACCCTTAAGGAATTTAATTAATGATTTTTAACTGCAATAAAGTAGGTTCTAAAAAAATGTGCTTGTTTCCATAGATGGAACACTCATTTTGTTTAGATACTCACTTTAAGTTTTCTAATTCCTGTTTCCTCAATGGAGAAGAAGGTGGAGCTGCAATGAATTTGTCTCCATCATGGCTTTTACTGCTGAAATAAAGACAGGTTCTTGATTATGAAAAGAAACAACTAAATGTGATGTTTCCCTATCCCCACTTCTGTTGTTATAAAAAAGTATAAAAGTCAAAACATAGAAAATGTTTAGAAATTTGGTATGAGGTTTTTGTTTTTGGTGTTTTAAAATTTTTTTTTGTATCAGGAATTGAACTCAGGAGCACTTGGCCACTTAGCCACATCCCCAGCCCTATTTTGAATTTAAGAGACCGGGTCTCACTGAGTTGCTTAGCACTTTACTATTGCTGAAGCTGGTTTGAACTCAAAATCCTCCTGTCTCAGCTTCATGAGATGCTGGGATAATAGGCGTATGCCACTCTGCTTGGCTAGTATGAAATTTTTAAAAGAATTTTAAAAAATTTGTTATATGTTAAAGCTATGCTATATATCGGTTCCTTTTCCCTTGTACACAATGACACTTAAAAAAAAATCTCTACCTGAAAACATCTATACTATATAAAAGTAATTACTCAATATTTTCACATATTTTTGATTTTCAGATTGGTTTTTTATCAATACAGCAGAACCAAACTCATTGATGGGGTAAAAAAGAAATCTCAAAATTCTGTTTCAAATTTTCTGTAAAAATCATTTAAAATTATAATTATGTGAGATAAGTTACTATGTGTATAAAGCAGAACTTCATATAATAGTGTTTGTTACTACTAGATAAGCTCTTTTAATTTCTATAGTAGCACAATTTTTAACTTGTACTATAAAACTAGGAACAGATATTCTGGTGGTTAGTGGCTTATAGTATGTTAAGAGAAGAGTCAGAGGATAAAAAGAAATGAGAAATTTCAGAATTTAAGTATTTACTGTAATTAATGTAAAAATTTACTGTTCTGATAACCATGGTACTTCTTACAAATATCACTGTCAACGAACAGCTATTTCTTTCCATTTTCTCTTTTAAGGAGTTCTACTTAGCCTTTCTCTCTTCTAGAAATATTAGAAACATAATCTCCTTTGTTATGGTTTAAAAGAGAATTCAGGAAATTCAGGCTGAAGATTTGGGGAATTGACCTAAAGAACAATGAGGCTAACTAAACAAATCCTGAAGATATTTTGCTAAGGGAGGTAACGGGGATTACAGTACCTGCAAGTTTCACTGCTCTCATTGCTTTCTGTGTTCCCTCCTAATTGACTACTATTTTTAGAGCCATTTTCCTGCTTTGGATCTTGCTGTTCTTCAGGTAATAGCAACAAGGCATTTCTGAGACATATGGCTGCAAATTCCATACTGGCTACAGGAATGGCTGAAGACTGTCCATCACTTAAAAGAACAAAACTAAATTAGCTAAGTACATAGCATAAAAACAAATAAGACTTTTCTATTATTAGGAATAAAACCAATGAGCTGTGAGTGAAAACTCTGTCCTCTTTTCTTTCCTTTTTTGGCTTTAGGAATCAAATCCAGAGGTGATTTACCACTGGGCTACATCCCCAGTCCTTTCATTTTATGTTGAGGTTGGCCTCAAACTTTCAATCCTCCTGCCAGTCCTGGAAAAACTTTTTAAAAGCGGTTAAAAAAAAATGCATTTATTTTTTGCAAAGTCTAATTACTTCAGAAATAATAGCAACTCCAAATTGGAACTTTTACTCAAGTTCCTTTTTTTTTGATACCAAGGATGAAATCCAGGGGCACTCAACCACTGAGCCAGCCACACCCCAAGTCCCAAGTCCTATTTTGTATTTTATTTAGACAGGGAGACAAGGTCTCACTGAGTTGCTTAGTGCTTTTGTTAAGGCAGGCTTTGAACTTGTGATCTTCCTATTTTAGCCTCTGGAGCCACAGGGATTACAGGCATGTGCCACTGTAGTTCAAATGAAGGCTGCACAGGTGAAACTTCCTATATTGCTTTGGTTGCTTTGTTTGTTAGTATATACTCCTAAAACTAGGAATTAGCTTTGAAGTATTTTTTTCCCCTCAGTGTCAGGGATGGAACCCAGGGCTTCGTACTTGCTAGTTAAGTGCTCTGCCACTGAACTATAGCCCCATTGCCTGAATGTATTTGTTTATATATATACATATATATATTTTTTCGAGGGGGGGGGAAGTACTGGGGATTAAACCAGGGGCATTTTTTAAATATTTATTTTTTAGTTTTTTTAGGTAGACACATGTGTTTATTTTATTTTTATGTGGTGCTGAGGATTGAACCCAGTGCCTCATACAATGGTAGGTGAGCACTCTACCACTGAGCCACAACCTCAGCCCCAAACCAGTGGCTTTTAACCACTGAGCCATATCTCCAGCCCTTTTTATTTTTGAGACAGGGTCTCACTAAGTTGCTGAGGCTGGCTTTGAATTTTTGATCTTCCTGTTTCAGTTTCTGAAGTTGATGAGTTTATAGGCATGTGCCACAGTACCCAAAAAGTATTTTTTCATATATATATAGATTTTTTTTGGTAGATAGACACAATACCTTTATTTTATTTATTTATTTTTCTGCGGTGTTGAGGGTCAAACTCATACATGTGAGGCAAGCACTCTACCACTGAGCAACAGCCCCAACCCAGTATTTACATTCTTAAGGATTAAATGAACCAGAGGCTAGGATGCATGCCTATAATCCCAGCAATTCAGGAGGCTGAGGCAGGAGGATCTCAGGTTTGAGGCCAGCCTTGGCAACTTAGAGAGATCTGGCTCAAAATAAAATCAAAAGGGCTGGGGATATTGCTCAGTGGTAGAGAACTTTGGGTTTAATTCCCAGTATGGGTGTTGGGAGGGGATGACACCACAGATAAACAAACAAAAAACAAAAAACAACTAAAAAAGCACCACTGATAACCAGAACTATACAGTATTCATGAGGAAATGATTTCAGGGCCTAGTCCACATACCAAAATCTGTGCATGCTTAGGTCATTAGTGTAAAATAGTGTGGTATTTGCAAATAACCTATAGACATCCTCCCATATACTTTAAATTATCTCTAGAGTACTTATGATACCTAATACAATATAAATGCTACACAAATAGTTGTTATACTATATTGTCTGGGGATAATGACAAGAAAGACTAGACTTGATCAGTATGGTTGCAATAGTTTCCACTGAATATTTTCTTTTACTTTTGCAATGCTGGGGATTCAACCCATGGCCTTGGGTGAGCAAGGCAAGCATTCTACCACTGAGCTACATCCCCAGCCCTCTTATGAGTATTTTCAACCTGTGACTGGTGGAATCCATGGATGAGGAACTTACAGATGTAAAGTCATCGTGGAACCAATCCCCTACCTTCAGATATGGAAATGATCATATGTAAAAAGAGATACCAAGATGCCCTCTTCTGGATAGTCTGAATAATTGCTCTGAATAGACTAATTTCTTAAGGCATCAACAATTTCAGCATGCAAGCATATAATAAACCAAAATCATGACAAGCTAGAGAACATTCATTATGGATCTATGTTTGGAGGGCTGTTTATTAAAACAGCAATAAAACTGAGTTACAAAGTAGTCCCTCCTATAAAATAGGTAAGTCCTAAGCATACTTCTATATGTAAATACATTATATGAAATGAAATTAAGTATGCACACTTTGCAGGGCTGGGGATAATATAGCTCAGTTGATAGAGTCGAGTGCTTGCCTTGCTTGCACAGGCTGTGGGTTCAATCCCCAGCACCACACACACACACACACACACACACACACACAAAAAGTATGCACACTTTGCAAAATACTTACTTGTATACTGTATTTTGTATGGACTGTGATGCCAGAACTATTTTACGATGATAACCTTGACCAACAATAGACTGTACAATTCCCTTTTTGCTTGGAAGACCTTTAGTTTCTTGTTCAGAACTCTACAAAATACAAATAATTTCAAATAAGTTTAAGGAAATTGTAAGATTTATAAAAAATGATCAGATACTTTTCACAATTACTCTAAATTTAAGAAAGTTCTTAAGATCTGTCAGTGAGGATGCTTTTGGTGTTAAAGGAAGTGTGCCTGGTATTTGAGAAAAAAAGAGTACATGAGGATGAAAACCTGTGATATGTGCTATAATCTGTTAATATGATATTTGAGGCAATTCTATAGAAAAAAAGCCATTCAAGAATGACTTAAGGGGCTGGGGTTGTAGCTCAATGGTAGAGCGCTTGCCTAGCACATGTAAGGCACTGGGTTCGATCCTCAGCACCACATAAACAAATTAAATAAACAAAATAAAGGTATTGTGTCCATCTACAACTAAAAAAAAAAATGACGTAAAACATTTACTTAGAATGATGAATTTAGAGCATTCTACACCTCAATAACATGCTGCATGTTATGGATACATTGACATCAGAGTAAAGAACCAGGTGAGTCAAAAACACAGAGTAAAAGAAAAAGGAAGCAGTTCTACTTCCTAAAACAGGTATCTTTCTTTTTAAATGGAAATATTAAATTGTTAACAACATATGAATCATAAGAAATTATATACATCAAAGTTTATATGGACATAATTCTTGCCTTCTAGGAAATTAAAATTCCTAAACCATAAAATCAATAAACTTTTAAAGTGAAAATAGTAAGTTACATACATATATAGTATTTCAGCAATATTTTATGAAGATATATTATTTCACTGTAGGTAGCTTGATAATGCCAATTATATTTATCTTCTCCCTTCACTCTAGTCTCTAACTTACCTTCAGATGAAATCCCAACCACTCATCATATAAAAATGCCCAAATTCTCATACACAGAAACAAACTGAAACCAATCAATATGAACTTGCAGAACTAAACTCTGCCCTGAACACAAATATTTCTATATTGTTACTTATTTTTCCTTAGTTGTATTAGAGTAACTTTACATAGCTGTACTTTTATATATATATATATATTTTTTTAATGGTACTAGGGATTGAACCCAAGGAGGCATTTCAAACTCCACCCTTTTGAGACAAATTTTTAAAATTTTAGGCTGGCCCGAAACTTGTGATCCTCTTGTCTCAATCTCCTGTAACTGTCCTAGGATTACAGGCAGGTGAACTGGGGCTGGCTCCATATATGACTTTTTTAATAAATCAAGGATTCGAACAGCATGGTGGCACACGTCTATAATCCCAGCATCTTGGGAGCCTGAGGCAGGAGGATGGCAAGTTTAAAGCCAGCCTCAACAACTTAGCAAGGCCCTAAGCAACTCAGCGAGACCCTGTCTCTAAAAAATATAAAAAAGTGATGGGGATGTGAGTCAGTGTGTAAGCCCCTATGGGCTTAATCCCTGATCTCAAAAACAAAACAAAACAAAAATTCACTTAAAAAAATTTTACACAATGCTAAGAAATACAATAAAATGATTCTAATCTGAATTAATTTTGTGTAAAGGTGGTGGCTAAGCAATATTAATGAAAACAAAGAAAAAGTGGACATTCTAAATCATTACTAGACTTGCATTCCAGGTTCTCTTCCCAGTGGTGGTGATACATTTACAATGACTCATCCATACTCTCTTTCCTGATGCCTAAAGCCACACAAACTTATCTGGATGGTTATATATTAAGATGTAACAGTGAAATCTGGCCTGTGATAGAATCAAATTAAAATAAATAATAAACTGTAGCTGCAATAACAAATTACCGGAAAGTATGACAGCTCAATTTTATTTTTTATATTATTTTTTTTTGTGGTGCTGGGGATTGAACCCATGGCTTGTGCATGTGAGGCAAGTACTCTACCAACTGAGCCAAATCCCCAGCCCCATGACAAGTAAAAAAAAAATTTTTTTTAAAATATCTTTTTAGTTGTAAACGGACACAATAACTTTATTTGTTTATTTATATATGGTGCCGGGGAATCGAACCCAGTATCTCATGCATGCTAGGCAAGCGCTCTACCACTGAGCCACAACCCCGCCCCCTCCCACCTCCACAGGTCAATTTTAATGTAAAAGCTTCACACATAATTATGATACAGGGTCAGTGGTTGTTTTTTTGGTACCAAGGATTGAACTGAGGGTCACTTAACCACTGAGCCTCACCCACCCACTTTTCTTTTGTATTTTATTTAGAGACAGGGTCTCATTGAGTTGCTTATCACCTAGCTAAGTTGCTGAGGCTGGCTTTGAACTGGCGATCCTCCTGCCTTAGCCTCTTGAGCTGCTGGGATTACAGGCGTGTGCTGCCGCACCCAGCAATGTTTTTGGTAAGATTTTTTTCCTCATACTGCCCAGGTAAACACAAACTGTCTCTGCCAAGAAATCTGAAACAATATGTACCAAATAAAAAAGGAAGAAGTGACTTCATTTTAATAAGTTACTTTTATTTTATTTTTATTAATTTTTTTTAAAGAGAGAGAGAATTTTTAATATTTATTTTTTTTTAGTTTTCGGCAGACACAACATCTTTGTTTGTATGTGGTGCTGAGGATCGAACCCGGGCCGCACGCATACCAGGCGTATCCCCAGCCCAATAAGTTACTTTTAAATTTAAAACTAGTTTAAATTTGTCAGGCATGGTGGTGCATACCTGTAATTCTAGTTACTTGGGAGGCTGCACTGTGAGGTCCTAAGCAAGTTATCGAGATCCTGTCTCAAAAAATAATAAGGGCTGGGGATGTGACTCTGTGGGTAATCACCCCTGGGTTCAATCCCAATACCCCCCCACCAAAGAAAAGAAAAACTTGCTTGAATTTGTTCAGCAACTGCTTTGCTCATCATTCTTTTGGCCTGACTAAATAAAAATAATTTAATGGAATTTTATTTAGAGCTTCTAATTTTCCCACTGGGATTTTGTGCTGTGACTTTATTTTATTTGACAGTGAGTTGGAGATGTCTTTACTGTCCTTCAGGTCTCCTTAAATCTTTTGTAGAAAGAAGAAAAGTACAGTCAAAGATAGAAAATTATTTTATTTTTATGGTGCTGGGGATGAAACCCAGGGCCTTACACATCCAGGCAAGTACTCTACCACTGAGTTATACTCTCACGCTAAAATAAAAAATAAAAAGGAATGGTGATGCAGCTCTATGGTAAATTCCCCTGGGTTCAATTCCTACTGCCCCCAACCCCCCAAATAAAACAAATTTAGAACTTTCTAGAAGAAGATGGAGGACAAAGACCATGTGCCTGATGAAATTCAGAGAATAAATATCATCCTACAAATACTATTTATAAAAACAAGTAACTTAAAAAGACAATAAACCTTACTACATTTCTCTAGTCCTAGGAAGAAGAAACTCTCTAATTTTCAGAAAGTATACGAAAGGCCCTTAATACTTAGAATTGTGAATGGAATAAAGAGAAAGGCAATTTCTGGAGATCCTCTTATTTTTAAGAAGTATAAATTTTGTCAATCAGTTAATTTAAAAATTATCCAAGGGGCTGGGATTGCAGTGGTAAAGTGTTTGCCTAGCATGTGTGAGGCACTGGGTTTGATTCTTATAAATAAATAAATAAAGGCCATCAACAATTTAAAAAAAATCCAATGAGAAAATTCTCTTAAAAAGCAAAATACAATTAAAGGCATTAATAAAACCCTTCAAAGAGCCAGGTGCGGTGGTGCATGCCTGTAATCTCAGTGGCTCCAGAGGCTGAGACAGGAGGATTGCAAGTTCAAAGGCAGCCTCAGCAACAGTGAGGCACTAAGCAATTCACTGAGACCCTGTGTCTAAATAAAATACAAAATAGGGCTGAGGATGTGGTTTGGTGGTTGAGTGACCCAAGTTCAACCCCCAGTACCCCACGGCCCCCAACAAAAAAAACCTTTCAAAGATATCACTGAGGTCTCTTCCTCCTTTGATATTCTCAAATCACAAACTACTTGAGTACTGTGTGTGTGTGGTAGGCAAACATACTTCTTAGTTCTCATACTATCCCTCAGGAAGAGTTTGCTTAGCAGAAGAGCTTCCATATCCTGTATCGCCTATGGCAGGCATGTCAGTCTAAGCTTCAAGATCTCACACTTCCCCAACCTTAACACATCCAGACAGCACTCGAAGGGTGTGTGTAGGGGGGGGTAAGATACGAGGTGATACAAACATTTAATTATTCTGATTCTGATATAAATTGTCCTTCTCCTACCTCCTACTCAGTTTGAGATCTAAAAAGCATCCACCAACTGCTGTATGGAGATAATGTCAATGTAAGCTAGCCTAGTCTCATACCACTGTGGACAAATGTAGAGACAAGAGCCTGGTAATTTATAAATTCTATTACTATTTATTGAAACAGAAGTAAAATTCCAAGGCAATGAAGTAAATGTGCAGTTTAATGCAGTCTATATATATATATATATTTTTGGCAGGGTACTAGGGATTGAACTCAGGGGTACTCTACCACTGAGCCACATCTCTAGCTTTTTATTTTTTATTCTGAGTCAGAGTCTTGCTAAATTGCCAGGGTTGGCCTTGAACTTGCAATCCTCCTGCCTCAGCCTTCCAATTTGCTAGGATTATAGACATGTGCCATCAGGAAGTTCTTTCCACACTCTATTATCAACCCTTCACTAATTACTGGGTATACACAAAATATTAATCACATTATCAGATGGAATGGCCTCACCCTAGCAGCTGGATCTCTATTCCAACAGACACTGTCTTCTTACAAGCTTCAACTCTTGAATGTTGCCAAACTTACCAAGAATCAGTGTTAACAAATGACTTTAAAAACTAACTTTTCTCCCCAACTATTAAAAAACAGTAGACTATCTTTACAAATTCAATGAGGATTGAAGAGGAAATCAGGCTGGGCAGGGTGGTTCATGCCTGTAATTCCATCTACTTGGGAGACTGAGGTAGGAGGATCACATGTTCAAGGACATCCTCAGCAATTTAGTGAGACCCTGTCTCAAAATTTAAAAATAAAAAAGGCTGGGAATGTAGCTCAGTGGTAGAGTGCCCCTAGGTTCCACCCCTAATACCAGGGGAAACAAATAAATAAATAAGTAGATCTTATTTATTTAATTTATCTATCTATCTATCTATCTATTTATTTATTTATGTTTTGCTTTCTATGTAACAAGTTTCGGGGAAGAGAAAAGGGGGTTTGAAATGGCACCCAGTAGCACTCACCCCCTTATTGGCAGCAATGCAGCACTCAGCCAGCCGTAGCCAAAGGCGGGGATTTGCATGATAAACCTGAACAGCTTCAATCAGACACTCAAAGGCAGCAAGAGGCCTTCCAATGTGAAGAAGCTGAATTCCACAGTTATACAGCAACTCATACCTCTTGTTGGTTAGTAACGTACACATAGGTCTTCCTGAAAATTTTTTGCCTAGTTATAAAAATTTGATGAGAATAAATCATTAAAGTAACAGTTACATTGAAAAATATTTACTCCACTACATATTTAAATACTACTATATTTAATACCAATAACCATACTTTGAAATTGCAAGAGCTCTCACCAATGGGAGTCTCCATCCCCAAACCCATAAATATTCTCTAGAATCATCTCAGTTGTCTAAGGGACAGGGCCAGAGTATCTCCACTCATGTACCAGCTTCTCAGGCAATAATGCTCCAGGGAGACAAAGGTAAGTCACAGGAATCTCTCTCACTTCTTTGAAGCTTATGGTACCTTTCCACATTTTCAGAGCTTATAAGAAGATTCTACTCTTTTTAGATTTTCTGCTTTGTTAATTTTTTTATTATGTGCTATCACTTATTCAATGAATCCTAGTAGTAAAATAAGAGCAGGCTGGGTATGGTGGTACCTGCTGTAATTCCAGTAATTTGGGAGGCTGAGGCAAGGAGGATTTCAAATTCAAGGCCAGCCTCAGTAATTTAGTGAGAATCTGTCTCAAAAAATAAAAAGGACTGGGGATGTGGCTCAATGGTAAAGTGCCCCTGCATTCAATCCCCAGTACTGTGTGTGTGTGTGGGGGGTGAATAGGATCACTTGTAGTTTAAAATACATTTTCCAGGGCTGGGGCTGTGGCTCAGTGGCAGAGTGCCTGCCTAGCATGTGTGAGGCACTGAGTTTGATCCTTAGCACCACATAAAAATAAACAAATAAAATAAAAGCATGCTATCCATCTATAACCATGAAAAAAATTAAAAATATACATTTTCCATCAATTAAATAGGTTTTTATTATTTTAAGCAGTTGTCAATGGCTTGATTTTAAGCATTTCACATCAAGGATCCATGTAATATGAATATTAAAGAATAAATGTCAGGAATTTGCTTAAAGTTGTCAGATATTTCTAATGGTATCACATGTGAAACTCCACAAAGAACCTGTAAATAAAGCTAGTTTGGAACAGTCAAGAAAATTAATTTTAGTGGGGTGTAGTGTGGCACACCTGTAATCCCAGGAGATGGAAACAGGAGGATCCTAAATTTGAGTGCAGCCTAGGCAATTTAGACCCTATGTCAAAAATAAGATTAAAAAAAAAAAAGGTCTGAGGATGTAGCTCAGTGGTTGAGGGCTTGCCTAGCATGCCTGAGGTAACAGGTTCAATCCCCTGTACTGTAAAAAAACAAACAGAAAAAAAATTAATTTTGAGTAAATAGATATGGTTCATATTACCATGCCATATTATAGATTTTATATTCCATGAAAAACTGCATGTAGCTTAGGTTTTTTTTCTCTTTCTTTTTGTGGTACTAGGGATAGAACCCAGGGACAGTCTACTGCTGCTGAGCTACATCCTCAGTGCCTCTGCCCCATGCAACTTTTTTATTTTTAGAGAAGGTCTCACTAAGTTGCCAAGGCTGATCCTCTTGCTTCAGCCTCCTCAGTAGCTGGGATTATGGGCCTATGTCACTGTGCCCAGCTTGAAACAATTCTTTTAATCATTCAAAATTACTTCAGACATCAAGGATCCATATAATATACTTAATATTCATATTACATGGAACCTTGATGTAAAATGCTTTGTTATTCAAAGTAGCAGTATTTACGAAAAATCCCCAGAGCTTGTTGGGCAGAATCAATGTTACTTGTATGTAGGTCCACATAGCATATATTTTGACCAGATGCTGGTCAAAAATCAGTAGTTAAATATGAAATGTCCCCCAGTGCTGGGCTTACCTGGATCAGTGCTACCTGCACTGAGTTGTGCACAGACATTGTCATTTTCCTGAAGAGCCTTCTTAAAGTAGAAAATTCCCAAATTGTGCTTGCTCATGGCAAAATGGATGCAACCAAGATTATTCCAGAACATGCATCTCAAGCATTCACCTAAGAAACATACAAATAAATCTGTCTACAGAAAATATTTTACTCTTGATGTCTCTCATGAAAGAAGCAGACTCATGGGGTGAGTGTAAGTTAATTATGCAATTTCATATTTAAAACTCAGAAAATATCTGAAAAAAATTTAAATTCTATTTTTCTTTTCTTTTCTTAGTACCAGGGATTGAACCCAGAGTTGCTTTACCACTGAGCTACATCCTGGCTCATTTTAATTTTTATTTTGAGACAGGTTCTCCCTAAGTTGCTTAGGGTCTGAATAAAATGCTGAGGCTGATCTTGAACCTACAATTTTCCTGCTTCAGCCTTTCAGGTTGCTTAGGATTACAGGCATGTAGCACGGTGCCCAGCTTCTACTGTTATTTTAATTTAAACCTCTTCAAATAAACATGAGCGTGGATGACCATCTTCTCACATGTTTGGTGGGCATTCACATTTCTTCACCTGTACTATCTTATCTTGTCTTTTATCTGGTTTAAAAATTTAGTTACAGGGCTGGGGTTGTGGCTCAGTGATAGAGTGTTTGCCTGGCATGTGTGAGGCCTTGGGTTCGATCCTCAGCACTGCATAAAAATAAATAAAGGTATTGTGTTCAACTAAAAAAAAAAAAATTAGTTACAGACATTTTTCCTATTGCTTCCCAGCTGACTTGCATGTTATAGACACATTCTGTCACATCTGTTTCAAATATTCTTGCCCACTTCTATTTGTCATGTTTTGTGACTTGGTTCAATATATATGTTTGGTTTTGATCATAAAAATGTTTAACATTTTTATGTGGTCAAAATCTTAACAATCTTTTCTAAATTCTATATTTCTTAATTAAGCATTCCCCACCACAAAATTAAATTACTCATCACAGTTTTCTTTTTTTATAATTATACAATTATTTTATTTTTTAAATCTAATTAATTTTATTTATATGATAGCAGAATGCATTACAATTCTTATTACACATATAGAACACATTTTTTTCAATATCTGATTGTATACAAAGTATATTCACACTCATCAGAGTTTTCTTTTGCTATTTTTTTTAATTTTGTTTTTATATTTTAATTCTTCATCTCAACATATTTTACTTTGGTGTAATGAAAGTAATCCAAGTTTTATTTTTCTTTTTCTAAATGGCTCTCCAAACATTCTAAGATAATTTGCTGAATAGTCCATACCTTTTTTTTAAATATATATATATTTTTAAATTTTTTTGAGAGAGAGAGAGAGAGAATTTTTAATATTTATTTTTTAGTTTTCGGCGGACATAACATCTTTGTTTGTATGTGGTGCTGAGGATCGAACCTGGGCCGCACACATACATGCCAGGCGAGCGCGCTACCGCTTGAGCCACATCCCCAGCCCTTTTTTTAATATTTATTTTTCAGTTTTCGGTGGACACAACATCTTTATTTTATGTGGTCTGAGGATGGAACCCAGTGCCCCGCACATGCCAGGCAAGTGCGTTACCGCTTGAACCACATCTCCAGCCCCAGTCCATATCTTTAATCATATATCTGATTAGAATGAAAAAATTCATAATTAGGACATTTATTAGTTAACAGAAAAAACTAAAGGCTGTCTTCTGGTATAGTTTTATTTTTTTTATTTTTATTTTTTTAAATATTTATTTATTTTAGTTATCGGCGGACACAACATCTTTGTTTGTATGTGGTGCTGAGGTTTGAACCCAGGCCGCACGCATGCCAGGCGAGCACGCTACCACTTGAGCCACATCCCCAGGCCCCTGGTATAGTTTTAAATTAAGAAATAATAATGTTTTAAAAGAGAAAAGGAAGCCAGGTGTAGTGGTGCATGCCTTAATCCCAATGGCTTAGTTTGGGAGACTGAGACAGGAGGATCACATGTTCAAGGGCAGCTTCAGTAATTTAGAAAGGCCCTAAACAATTTAGTGAGACCTTGTTTCAAAATAAAACACAAACATCTGTAATCCCAGTGGTTTGGGAAGCTGAGGCAGGAGAATCAAGAGTTCAAAGCCATCAGCAAAAGCAAGGCACTAAGCAAATCAGTAAGACCCCGTCTCTAAATAAAATACAAAATAGGGCTGGGGATGTGGCTTAATAGTTGAGTGCCCCTGAAAAGGGTAGGGTGGTGGCAACTGGAAATTTAGCTCATGGTAGAATATGCCCTTATTAGCAGGCTTGAGTTCTGATTCTCAGCATTGAAAAAAAAAGGAAAGAAAAACGAAGCTTAGAAAAAGTAGGAGAGCTGGAGTTGTGGCTCAGCGGCAGAGCGCTCGCTAGCATGTGTGAGGCACTGAGTTTGCTCTTCAGCACCACATGAAAATAAATAAAATAAACGTATTAAAAAAGAAAGGAAAAGTAGGAGATTACTTCTGGGTAAGTAGCATTGTATACAATTTAAGAAAAATCTTGTTTTCCAAATATTTTCTAACAACATGCTTTATCAGTAGCAAAAAATGTTAGTATATAGAAAGCAAATTAAAGATTTCAAAATATCAATACAGGGCTGGAGTTGTGGCTCAGTGCTAGAGAGCTTGCTTAGCATGTGTGAGTCTGGATTCTCAGCATTACATCTAAATAAATGAATAAAATAAAGATCCATCAATATCTAAAAAAAACCAATACACAAAATACATGTATAACTATACAAAAATCTATCCCATTAAATCACCATAACTGTTGACTAGTTAACTATACACCTAATCCTGATTCCATTTATGTATGTATGTACGTATGTATGTATTTACTGTATGCTCCACTACTGAGCTACATTCTGAGCCCTTTTTATTTATTTTGAGACAGAGTTTTGCTGAACTGCCCAGGTTGTCTTTGAACTTGTGATCCTCCTGCCTCGGCATCCTGAGTCGATAGAATTACAGGTGTGCACAACCAGGCCTGGCCCTAAGCCTTTTAAAATTTTATTTTAAGACAGGGTCTTATTAAATTATCTAAGCTGGCCTCAAACTTATGATCCTACTGCCTTGGTCTCCCCAGAAGTGAGAATTATCGGTGTGTGCCACCATGCCTGGCTCCCATTCGTTATTTCTAAGCCAGTATTAAAAAACAAAATGAAAGAGCAAGTGAAGTTAAAGTAAAGAAGTAATGAGTCTTCTTCTGAAATAGAAGCAAGCCATAAACTAAAAGTCCTGCAGCAGAAATAGTAAAAAAATTTTCATTTTAAAAATTAGCAAAAAGGGCTGGGATGTGGCTCAAGCAGTAGCGCGCTTGCCTGGCATGCGCGGGGTGCTGGGTTCGATCCTCAGCACCACATACAAATAAAATAAAGATGTTGTGTTCACCGAAAACTAAAAAATAAATATTTAAAATTCTCTAAAAAAAAAAAAAAAAATTAGCAAAAAGGCTGGGGTGGGGTGGCGAGGGCTGTAATCCCAGCAGCTTGGGAGGCTGAGACAGGAGAAGTTCAAAGCCAGTCTCAGCAACTGCAAGGCACTAAGCAACTCAATGAAACCCTATCTCTAAATATAATACAAAATAGGGCTGGGGATGTGGCTAAGTGGTTGAGTGCCCTTGAGTTTAATCCCCAGTACCAAAGAAAAAAAAAGAACATTCCAAGGGAAACAAAAAGCAACAGGGAGTATAAGAGTCAGGAAAAAATACTAAAATTTTACAATTTTATTTTACCTGTTTTCATGAATCCTGGATGCTCAGCGATGTTTGAACTATTTAATAGTTTCACAGCTTTCCGATAATTGCCCCGTAAGTACTCAAAATTGCTTTTAAGAAATAGAGAGGGTGCAGACTGTAAAGCAAATACAAAAGTCATTCAAAATTTGTTTTCAGAAACATAATGTAAGATCATAGTTATATTATAAAGGTATGTGCTCAAGAGTATATATAAATTGGTTAAGACATGGTCACAAAAAAGTATTTTTTTCTTTTTCCAGTACTGGGGATTAAACACAGGGCATGCTGTGCAAGTGCTCTACACTGAGCTACATCCAGAGCCCCACAAAACTGCATATAGTCTCTTAAATTTTTCACTGCTCTCTCAATCTAAGAAATTGAAACCTGTCAGAAAGAAAGCACTTTGTAAATAGGAAAACTAAATGTCTACTTAAAAGTGTAAAAGGATGATTAAGGGTCTACCTTAACAAATTAATACAACATATGTGCATTAGAATTCAGTCTAGGGCTGGGGATGTGGCTCAAGAGGTAGCGCGCTCGCCTAGCGAGCGTGCGGCCCGGGTTCGATCCTCAGCACCACATACAAACAAAGATGTTGTGTCCGCCGAGAACTAAGAAAAAGAAATAAATATTAAATTTCTCTCTCTCTCTCTCTGTCCCCCTCTCTCTCACTCTCTCTTTAAAAAAAAAAAAAAAAAAGAATTCAGTCTATATGGTTGATATATATATATATATATATATATCTCTCTCTATATATATATATATATATATATCTCAATATATATATATATATCTCAACGGTAGAGTGACTTGCTCACTTGAGGCCCTCGGTTCAATCCCCAGCATTGGAAGAACAAAAGAGAAAAAGGAATTCAGTATATAGCTGGGCATAGTGGTACATACCTGTACTCCCACCTACTGAGGCAGAAGGATTGCAAGTTCAAGGACAGCCTGGGTAATTCAGTGAGACTTTGTCTCAAAATGAAAAATAAAAAGGGAAGACTGGGGATGTGGCTCAGGGGTAGTGTGTTTGCCCAGCATGCATGAGGCCTTGGAATCTCCAGCACAGCAAAATAAATAATTAAGAGGTTTGGGTATGTAGCTTCATGATGGAATACCTATGGATTCAATACCCAGTGTCACCAAAGGGGGAGGGGAGGAGAATATAGTCCATAAAGTATCAATTGACTGTTTTCGTCTACTATACTAATAATTGGAAACCAATTTAAGTTTTTGTTTTAATTTTTTTAGAGACTGGGTCTCACTATTTTGCCTAGGCTGACCTTGAACCTATAGGCTCAAGTAACCCTTCTCAAGCATCATCTCCACTGGCTTAACCAGAAGCCAAAGACAGAACAAACTAGATCTTCCATTTTAATGATTAGTAAAGCGTTTAGTGAGTTTCCTCATTTCTTAGGATACAAATATGCCTTTCAAATACTTTTCCAAATGAAAAAAAAAAAAGTTATTCGATACATGGAAGAATTTTCCAACGGAAGGCTTTGTTTGCAAACAATATAATTCTGCTGTTCCAAAGATCATATTTTGGACTGCATATCATCTATCACTTTTAAGACTTCTCTTAAGGCAGGTCCCCTAAATAGTACTTCTTTGGAGCCTAAAAGCACGCAATAGTATAGTAACACTATAGTAACACCCATCTATGAAGGCATCTGTAATCCTTATTATTTATTCACTTTATCTTGGAAACAGGCTTTCCTGGGCTGGGGCTGTAGCTCAGTGGTAGAGCACTTGCCTTGCACGTGCAAGGCATTGGTTATGAACCTCAGCACCACATAAAAATAAATAAATAAAATAAAGATATTGTGTCCATCTACAACTAAAAAAATATATATTAAAAAAAAGAGAGAAAGAAATAGGCTTTCCTTCTAAAATCCTACTTCTTCCTCAGATCTGCTTCCTGTATACCCAAGAGTTCTGTTCACTAAGGAAACAAGTCTTTTCTTTTTTATTCTGTCATTTGATGTTTATTATTTTCAAATCTCAGGTTTATGTATAGAAAGTATGAGCACTAATAAATAAAAAAACAGATCTAAAATGGCCTGGCTCCTATGGTCAGCAGGTCACATGTGGCAATGGCCCTCTTGGCATTATGTGGGCTGGTGCCCTCTGGTGACCCTCTGCCATCCCTCTGCCATCAGCCCCAGCCAGGCATTATGAGGCACATCCACCATTAGGCACCTTAGCAGCGTGTGACTCCTTCCTCATCCACCTGGTTTTGTTAACTGCTTTGGAAGAGTTTGGGGCAGAGCCCCTGGTCCTGTCCCAGAGGTACAGAATTTCCAGGGGTGAAAACGGTTTTCAAAGCTTATTCTAGGTGGCAGCACTTCTTCCTAACATTTTCCCTGATTCAGGTATAACTACTGTACTGCATTCCAATTATTTATTTTCATTGTCTCTCTACTATGACTATAGCTTCCTTTATGACAGGGTTATGCCTTTTATCAAAAATAAAGATTAAATACAAAGAAAGTTTGATAATGGCTGGCTAGCTAGCTATTTAGGATTTCCCTTCTTAACCTTCAATTGTTCTACAACACTTGTCCTCACAATTTATAATTTATGGATATATTGAGTATATTCCAGGGGCCTGCCATCAGGCAGGATTCTGCCTGAGATTTCAAACTGTATCTTCTCTGGCTTTTACAGTTCAAAATTTACAGTTTTCCTAAAAACATTAAGATTGGTTACAGTTCTGTTTCTTTCCTACACCACCTTAAAAATAGTTTTTTAGTAGAGTAATATGGTGAGGAGAATAGAAGAAAGGAGTAACTAAAGCTCAAATATTCTAGTATAAGTCAAAAATCTAAGGTATCATCAAGCCAAAACTCATTTGGAAGGGACAGGTTTTCATTATAACTTGACTGTTAAATCTTTAATAAAGGTTTTGAGTATAAAACTAAAACTCTAGCAGGGTACAGTGGTACACACCTATAATCCAGTGGCTTGGGAGGCCGAGGTAGGAGGATCATAAGTTCAAAGCTAGCCTTAGCAATTTAGCAAGGCTCTAAGCAACTTAGCAAGACCCTGTCTCAAAATAAAATATGAAAAGGGCTGGGGAGGCTGGGCGCAGTGGCACACACATGTAATCCAAGTAGCTCAGGAGGTTGAGGTGCAAAAGTAACTTAGTGCAACTAAATAAAGTACAAAAAACAAGGCTGGGGATGTGGCTCATTGGTCAAGTGCCACTGGGTTCGATATGTGATACCACAAATAAAACACCCAGCAACAACAACAACAAAGAAAAAATAAACAAAAAAACATAAATGCCTAATATTAGCAAAATGTTTAAGTAAATTGTGATTAAACCATTCACTGAATACTAGGCAGCTATTTTATTTTTTTAAACATTTATTTTTTAGTTGTAGTTGGACATGACACCTTTATTTTATTTATTTATGTGGTGCTGAGGATCAAACCCAGGGCCTCGCACGTGCTAGGTGAGTGATCTATTACTGAGTCACAACCCCAGCCGTAGGCAGCTATTTTAAATGGAGGTTTTGAAAGCTACACACAAAGGGAAAATACTTGTTACAATTTATTTTTAGTAGAACTGGGGATTAAACCAGGAGCCTTGCACATGCAAGACAAGTTTTCTACTACTGTTACACACCCTCCTGCCACCCAAGTTCGTTCGTTCTTCATGTATTTTGTGGTACTGGGGACTGAACTACTACCTGTCACGGAGCTACATCTCCACCCCTTTTTACTTTTTGAGACAGAGTCTCATTAAGTTTCTGAGCTGGCCTTGAATTTGCAATCCTCCTATCTCACTCAGCCTTCAGAGTTGCTGGGATAACAGGTATGCACCACCATGCCTGGCTCAAACTGTTATAATTTTTTGGAGGGGTGACGGTGGGGGTGGGGGAAGTACTGGGGATTGAACTCAGGGATACCAACTGAGCCACATCCCCAGCCCTATTTTGTCTTTTATTTAGAGACAGGGTCTCACTGAGTTGCTGAGGCTGGCTTTGAACTTGTAATCCTCCTGTCTCAGCCTCCTGAGCCACTGGGATTACAGGTGTGTGCCACTGCACCCAGCAAATTGTTATAATTTTAAGTGAAAAATATATTAAACTATGCATACACTATAATTGTTACCTCCCAACTTTATAATATCAAGGTTTATATCTGATAGTCTACTTAATAGACCAAGATAAATTACTGATTTGGTCCAAGTTTGAATTTGGTTCTTATGCACGCTAAGGATGTCCTTTACCACTGAGCTATACATCCAACACAAAATAAATTATTTAAAATTGATAATTATGCAGTCTAAATAAGAATGCCAAAAACTGAAAAAAGTCCAAAAGAAACTTACATTTCCAGCTGTGTTCATGACTGATTTGATTTCCCTTTTGCATGCCTTCAAGGACTTCATTTGGATATAAGCTCTTACTTTATACTGTCAAAGAAAAATGATACTATTGAAGAACTAAGAATAATTTACATGTGCTAAAGTTTTACTTTCTAGTTAAGGAAATTAAAATTAATCTTATTAAAATTAAAATAAATATTTATTTATTCATTTATTTACAATATAGTTATACTAGTTACTTACAATGACAAGTTTAAATTTTTCTTAAGTATTCTATTTTAATAGAACTCTTGGAATATACTCCAAAACACTAAAAATATGATAAAATAAAACTTATATTGAGTTCCAAGCAAAAATTTTACAAGTTAAAAAAAAATTTTTTTAGTTGTAGATGGACACAATATCTGTATTTTATTTATTTATTTATATGTGGTGCTGAGGACTGAACCTAGTACCTCAAGCATGTGAGGCAAGTGCTCTACCACTGAGCTATAGCCCGGGCCCCCCAAAATCTTATGAATTCTTATCTGCAGTTAATTAACAGTGACTTTTAAAATTCCACAAATTGATTTTATCATCCAGTATATTTCCAGATCATATATCTCAAATTTTTGTAGAATAACACTATCATCTAAAGCAAAATGTATTTGGAAGTATAAATGTACTTCTAAACTAACTTTTCAAAGCCAAATAAATACATGTGCATTGAGTTATACACTGGTTTTTCACACTGTTTCATTATTTATAAAAAGAAAATAAAGAAGATGTATCCTTTAAAATTTACCCTACCTGATGTATCTTTGATTTTGCGGCTTCTATCAGAGCTCCACTTTCAGCTTTATGATTAGATCCATCTTTGTTGGTATTATTACCAGTCTGCAGGATGATGAAACAAAGTTAACCAAAATTAAATATTTTTGGTCATAACTAACTAAATTCCAAGTGAGTTAACATAAACATATAGAAAGTATTTTAAAAATGAAGCCAAGTGCGGTGGCTTACGGGCTGTAATCCTAGTGATTCAGGAGGCTGAAGCAGGAAGATCACGAGTTTGAGAACAGCCTCAGCAACTTATTGAAATCCTGTCTCAAAATAAAAAATAAAAAGGCTGGGGGTGTAACTCAGAGGTAAAATACCCAGGATCCCCCATCCACTTACCCCCCTTCCCCAAAAAAGGCAAAACCCCAGGTCCCACTTCCAAAAGATTCAAGTTCAGTAGTCTGAAATGCACCAAAAAATTACTTAGGAGAAGCTCACAGTTGAGCATAATAATGAACTCTTTTTAAAAAGCTTGGGTAGTATCAGTGATGCATGCCTATAATCCCAGAAACCAAGGAGGTTGAGGCAGAAGGATTGCAAATTTGAGATGAGTCCCAACAACTAAATGTGACAGTTTCAAAATAAAAAATAAAAAGAGTTGTGGATGTAGCTCAATGGTAAAGGGCCTAAGAACACTGAGTTAAATCCCCAAAGCATGGTTATTATCCAGGCTATTTTTCTAAAATCAAGATCATATCACTTCCTTCTTAGAAACTCTCTGCTATAGACACTGCCAACACCACCAAATCCTAACTTGCTAGAAAAGTGTTCAAAGTTCTTCAGGCTATGACCCATACTTACTGTCCATCTCTACTCTTGCTGCTTTCCATTACATTTCTCAGGGACTACTCAATTTATTATCAGAAATTTCTGTAGCACACCAGATATACTTTTTGTGCTGTTTTTCCTGCCAGAATTGTTATCTTGCTTTGCTCCTACTGTTTCATCTGTCAGATCATTCAAGGTCCAAATCAAACATCTGAACGCCTCTGAAACATTCCCTAATCTCCTTCCTCTCTGTTCATGAATTGATATTACTCAATCTATGTCTCTCTACCCAAGATCCTTGAGAGTAAGAACTGCAGTGCTTCCGTTTTTGTCACTTTAGTACATGCAAGCATATGCTGAACTAAATTATATTTCAGCAAATATTATAAGTACTGACCATAAAAATGAAATATTTTGACTACACAATATTTAGGAATGTTTATGATTACACAACTGAAACCCCTTATATACACACGTTAAGTTGTAAAAAGCAAAACATGCTAGATGTTTATTTTTAAACCACAAGAACTGATACATGCAAAAGGTACTGACCATACCTTGTTTGTTTCCTACAAACACTTAAAAACAAAACAAAACAAACAAACAAACAAAAAAACCAACAAGGGGTAGGAACAGAAACACAAAAAGAGCTACCCCTTTAAAACCAGCTACACATACAAAAGAAATAGAAGACCAGGATCTACCCCCAACCCCCTACTGAACTATATCCCTAGCCCTTTGCAGTTTTGTTTTGAGACAGGGTCAAAATTGCTGAAGTTGGCCTTGAACTGTGATACTCCTGTCTTAGTCTCCAGAGTTTCTGGGATTACAGGCATGTGCCACAGGGCCCAGGAGGATATATATTTTTTCTTTTTCTATATTTTGTACATAAAAGTGGAATTCATTGTTATATATTCATTCATGTACACAATATAACAATATGATTTGGCAAATATCATTCCACAGTATTTCCCCTTTTCCTCCCCTCCTTCCTCCCCCTAGAGCCTTTTCTTTACTGATCTTCCTTTGATTCTCCCCCACTGAAGTCTCTCTGCAGAACATGGAAAAGCTTAATTGAAAGAAATATATGTTCTTTGTGAAGAACTTAAATAATGAAATTTTTCTCTAATGATAGCTACACTGTTTATTCAGATTATGGAGATTTTGTTTTTGAGGTGGGATCTGGCTGTGTTGCCTAGGCTGACTCCTGGACTCAAGTGGTCCTCCCACCTCAGCATCTCAAGTAGTTGACAGTATTGGCATACTTCACAATGCCCAACTCCAGATTATGGATTAATTCATTGTCTCAATTCTTTTTGTTTGTTTGTGGTACTGGGGAATTGAACCCAAGAGTGCTTTACCACTGAGAAACATCCCTACTCCTTTTTGATTTCTTCTGAGACTGGGTCTTGCTAAGTTGCCCAGGCTGGCCTTAAACTTGTGATTCTTCAGTCTCCTGAGTGGCTGGGATTGTAGGCATGTGCCACTTGCCCAGTTCATGCTCAATATTCATCCTTAGTTAGTAGAGAAATATAAATCAAAACTATAAGACACCACTTTGCACCCACTAAGATGGCTAATTTTTTTTTTTTTTTTAAAGATACATTAAGTGGGGGCTGGGGTTGTGGTTCAATGGTAGAGTGCTCACCTAACATGTATGAGGCACTGGGTTTGATCCTAAGTACCACATTAAAAAACAAACAAAATAAAGGTATTGTGTCCATCCATAACTAAAAATGAAATTCTTAAAAAAAAAAGATACATTAAGTGTTGGCAAGAATATGGAAAAATCATAATTCTCATGAATCGCTGGTGGGAATATAACACAGTGTAGCCACTTTGGAAAGTCGGGTAGTTTTCCTAAGGCTACATATAGTCACTGTATGACCCAGTGATTCTACCTCTAAATATATACCTCAAAGAACTGAAAATACATGTCCACACAAAAATTTGTGTATGTATGTTCACAGTAGCATTATTTTTAGCAAAAAAGTGGAAAGCAACCCAAATATACATAAACTGATGAATACATTTTTAAAAAATGTGGAACATTCATATGGAATAAAAAGGAATAAAGCACATGCTATGACACAGGGGAAGTTTGAAAACATAGTAAGTGAAAAGAACTCAGTCATGAAACGCCACATATTACATGGTTCCATTAATATCTAATGTCTAGTTCTAAGCAAATTCAGAGAGACAGGAAATACAGGAAATAGAGTAGTGGTTGCAAGAGCTGTGAGGAGGCGGAAATGGAGTGACTGATAATGAATACAGGTTTTCTTTTTCAGGTGATGAAAATGTTCAGATTAGTGATAATAAAACACTGAACTTTAAAATGGTAGTTTACTGGGTCTGGACAATGGGAACCTTAAAAAAAAAAGGTAGTTTATGTAATTTACATCTCAATAAAGCTGTTAAGATAATATTTCATAACCACAAATATAATCATACTTTTAAATTTTAGTCTGATTATCTCAGAACACTCACCTCATTCTTCCCATTTTTGTTATTGTTACCCTGTGAAATCATTTTTTCTAGGACGGCAAGAAGATGCAATGCTTTCTCAGCCTGGTAAGTTAAAATGTATAGGTCTACAAGCAAAAAACACACTGCTTGGGCAAATTTTTCTTCTGGTGGGGAAAGAAAACAAACAGGAAAAGTCAAGTTGAAATCCAAAGGGAAGCACACATCTCAGACCACCCTCCAAAATAGGATACAAAGCTCTAAAGAGTAAAACCCTAAATCTTTATTTACCGAAGTGAATGCACATCACCCACAGTTATGAATGAAAGCAATTTGCTATAGCAGCAATGCCATTCTATCAGGCATCTCAAGGCTTCTCACTTTAGGGATTTAGGGACTGTATCTTCTTTGGTAAAGTATTCACTAAACACTAGCAGATGTAATGAAGAATATTATTACTTCAGGTGAGAAGAAATCCAAATTTCAGTACCTGTTCTGCTAATTGTTCAGCTTTTTAGACCTCAGCTGGCTGGCTTATAAAATGGGAGAATGCATGAAGTCAAGGATCTCTTGAAGTTCCTTTTTTATTTTTTGGTATTAGGGATTGAACGGAGCTTTATCACTGTGCTACATTCCCAGCCCTTTATTAAAAGTTTTTGAATTAGAGTCTTGCCAAATTGCTGAGGCTGGCCTTGAACTTGTGATCCTCCTGCCTCAGCCTCACGAATTGATGGCATTACAGGTGTGCACCACTGTTGCCCAGTTTTCAAATCCCTTTTAACTAAAAAGGTCTATGACTCTTATGAAATGGATTTCTTTTCTTAGAAATGGAAAAAAGAAACAATTGCTTGCAGAAATAAAGGATGCAAGGTGTGAACTGCAGTATATTAGAAAACAGAGACTGCCAAGAGGAAAATATAAAGACAAGCCTTCAAAGGAAGGATACAAAGAAGACAGAAAAGATAACTTGGTGTGACACAAACTATTTTATTTTCCTTTCCAAAAAAGGAAATAAAAGGGAAATGTAAAGTCTAAAAGATAGCTGCTATAATCAAGAGCAGAAAAATTCAAAAGCCTTTAAAGAATGAAATCCATTTAAAATTTGAAATTAACATCTCCAAGGATTCCTCAGCACATCTAAGACAGAAGACATTACCTAGGTTACAATGCTTTACAGCTCTGCCCTGACTACTACCCCTACTCCTGCCTTTTCTTGTGATATTAGTGCTCCTGGCTACTTCTATCTTTATTTTCTATAGGTTCTCCTCACCTAAGCTCCAGTCACAATAGCCTTTCTGCTGTCTTTTTACCATCACTCACCTTAGGTTCTCTGGCTGAAATGCTTTCCTCCTCAAGAATTGCATGAGTCACCTTTCTTTATTCAGATTTCTTTTCAAATACTGACTTATTCCAGAAACTGTCTGATTACCTTATCTAAAATTAAACATCACTAATCTCTAAACTCTTACCCAATTTTAGCTTTACTTCACAAAGCATCCCAACTACCTCACTGTGTGTGTGTGTGTGTGTGTGTGTGTGTGTGTGTGTATGTATTGTATTGCTTTTTCTATCATTACAAATTAAGCTTAATGAGGGTAAAGACTTTCCCAATTTTGCTCATGGCAATATCCCCAGATCCCAGAACGTTGTCTGTCCCATTGCATTGGGTCATATGCACGATAAATATACTATATGAAATATCTGAATAGGACCAGGGTGTGGTGGGAGGTGCTTGCAATCACAGCAACTAAGGAGACTGAGGCAGAAGGATTGTAAATTCAAGGCCATCCTCAGTAACTTAGCAAAATAAAAAAGAAAGGGCTGGAAATTTAGCTTAGTGGTACAATACCCCTGGGTTCAATCTCTAGTACCACCAAAATAAACAAACAAACAAAAAAATAGAAAATGAGTAGATATAATTCCAATTTTTGATATTCTAAAAAAGGTCAAACTATAGAGATGGCAGATGATACAAAAATGAGCAATGGCAGGGCGTGTGTGTGAATGAGAACACATAGAACTTTCAGAACAGTAAAAACATGTTAAGTAATACTATAATGGATACATTTATCCAAACCCACAGAATGTATAGCACTTGGAGTGAACCCTAAGGTAAACTATGGGCTTTGTGTGATTATGATGTGTCTACTTACTTTCATCAACTGTAACATATTTACTGGTACATTTACCATAGAGACACACTGGCAGTGGTGGGGGGGGTATAGATGGGTGGGAGAAGAAGGCACATGGGAAATCTTTGTACTTTCCTCTCAATTTTGTTATGAACCTAAAACTGCTCCAAAAAAAAAAAAATTATTTTTTGGTACTGTGGATTGAACTCAGGGACACGTAACCACTGAGCCATACCCCCCAGCCCTTTCTTGTATTTTATTTGGAGGCAAGTCTCACTGAGTTGCTTAGTGCCTCGATAAATTGCTGAGGCTGACTTTGAACTCATGATCCTCCTGCCTCAACCTCCCCTCCACCAGCTGCTGGAATTACAGGCATGCATCATTAAGCTCAGCTTTTTTTTTTTTAATTTAAAAAGTAGTAAGATAGAAAAATTATAATAATTTTCAAAAAAAATGATGGATTTGAATACTATTGATTGCTGTATTCTCTTCAGCTACAATATATATTAACAGAATTTTGTTAACTGTTTTGGGAATTCTACAAAACACAAATAACCGTAGCTTTATAGAAAAACACAAGTGAGTCATAACTTTGACTATTAGCTACATATAAGAAACTACCTGATGCTTAAACAATCCTTCCTATTTGATCTCTCTCCTGCTCAGCCTGCCTGTTCAGTCACCAAGTTTGTCAGGATAGGAGGAAAGAAGAGAAGGCCCTCAAAATGGCCCTCGGGAGCCATAGTAACCAGCTGCTCAAACAGCTGTCAGCAAAAAGGGACCCCACAACTCTTCTCAAAGCACACAGGAGTACGTTCATACCCTATCACTTGTTCTGTGGTAACCACATCAGAAGGTGTTCAAAATTAGGAATTCCCACTTATATTACGAATTTAAAAGAAAGGAACTCTGGAGGAAAAAAGGCAATGTGAATCAAAAACAACATCAGACTGCTTATGAGCTAGAACTCAAAATTAGCTTCTCTAATAATGACCCCCTGGGTCCACTATTCCCTATGCTGTTGTTTTCCTTTGCTCTGACTATTCTAACTTGATTGAGGTCAGCAATAATAGTCAAGATAACTAAAAAGCTCACATAGTTCTATACTACTTATGATTACCTACAAAAATGTCAGCAAGACAAAAATGAAATACTATTCTCTCCTCTAAAATTCCAAATGCTCCTTTAAATTAAGCACAAAAGTAAAAAAGAATCCAGTTCACCAAGGTAGTGAGTGTTTAAACAGCAACGTCTTTCCAACATTTTCCAACTATTTGTAACAGTTATATTTAAAAACTGACTAGAAAGAGGTGCTAAAAAATAACCCTGGAATAATTTAAATGTCATATAATTTTTATCTATTCTATTAAGAAAAATGGACACAAGTTTCTTTTTTCTTTAAATAATGACATGTGATTCTCTTATAAATATTATCTAGGTAAAAATACCAGAAAATTTTACAAGTATGAGAAGAAAATTTGTGACTTGACAGATAACATACCAAAAGGTTCTATGAACTGATAAAGTTTTTCACCAACTGATATTGCTTCTGTATACTGCCGTAGGTGATAAAGAATGACTGCTTGATTATAGTACAGCATGCTGTTTTCAACATCATCTAATCCATCCATTTCTTCAACAGCTGAGTGGACCTATAAAACAACCAATGGAAAATGTGTTCTAACAACAGTAAGAAAATAAAAAGCAACAGTGAAAGAATTTATATGAATAAATAAGAACATAGAGTTAGGTACAGTGGCACATGCCTATAATCACAGCTACTCAGGAGGTTGGGGCCAGAGGATCACCAAGTTCAAGACCAGCCTGAAAAACTTAGTGAGATCCTGTCTCACAAAATAAAAAGGATTGGGAACATAGCTCAGTGTTAGTGCACCCCTAGGTTCCATCCCCAGTATAGTCAAAACAACAAAAATTAGGAACATAGGTCAACATTCCTTTTTCTCTTAAGAGTACTAGAGTTTGAGCCCAGCACCTCAAATATGCTAGGCAAGTACCCTACCACTGAGCCACATCCTCAGCCCTTAACGACATTTCTTTTTTTTTTTTAAATATATTTTTAGTTGTAGATGGGCATAATAACTTTATTATTTTTGTATGTGGTGCTGAGAGGCAAACCCAGTGCCTTCTGCATGCTAGGCAACTCGCTCTACCACTGAGCCACAACCCCAGTCCCACCATATTTCTTTCTTTCTTTCTTTTTTTTTGGTGGTGCTGGGGATTGTTCCCAGGGCCTTGTGAATGCTAGGCAGGCATTCTGTCAACTAGGCTAAATCCCCAGCTCCCCAACCATATTTCTTATTTGAATTTTTTACACTATCAACAATAATTATTCTCATATGCTAAAAATTATTTTACTCATCTGTTTCAAACAGAGTAAAATTCTGTTACATCAGTTGTTCTAATGGGACTTTGTTAAGTATCAGGCATTGTGAAGATATGTTCCATTTATTAACAGTCCAATTTTCTAGCCTCATGAGTAATAAGAGGCTATATAGAGGGGCTGGGGTTGTGGCTCATGGTAGAGCACTCACCTAGCACATGTGAGAGCCTGGGTTTGATCCTCAGCACTACATAAAAATAAATAAATAAAATAAAGGTATTGTATCCAACTACAACTAAAAAATAAAAGAAATAATAAAAAAGCTACATGGAGAGTGGACAAAACTCAAAATGATCTTTCCCATAAAAATGCAATGCAGTGTGCATAATTTGATTCCATTTTCTAAAAACATAAAATTTACACATTAAAAAACAATAGCTAACCATTTATGTGTCAGGCTTGCCACATTAAAATCTTTTAGGGATGAGAATGCAGCTCAGTGGTAGACTGCTTATTACCTAGCATGTGCGAGATCCTGGGTATGATGCCCAACAACCCCCCCCCCAAAAAAAACAAGGAAAAAAATCAGTTTTATAGGTTAATCCTTGCCAGACCTCCAGAACACAGATATCATAATTTCTACTTTATAAATAAGGAGATGAGCACAGTAATCTTATCTCATCCAACACTATATAGCTAGGAAGTATATTTTCAGGGGTGTGTGTGTGTGTGTGTGTGTGTGTGTGGTGCTGGGGATTGAACCCAGGGCCTGTGCATGCCAGGCAATTTCTCTACTTCTGAGTTATGACCCCAGATCTTTTTGAGAGCTCAGGCTGGCCTCAAACTTGGTGATCCTCCTCAGTCTTAGCCTCCAGAGTAGATGGGATTTCAGGCATATGCTGTCACCATGCCTCTTATTCTAGGAGCTCTTATTATAAAAAAAAAAAAAAAAAAAAAAAAAAAAAATAGTTTCAAGGCTGACCTTGTACTCCAAGACCAAACAAATCTTTTGTAGAAAAAACTGTTTATGGGCCATACTGTGCATTACCTATGATATCAGCCAAGATAATCTCAGTACTAATACTGGGGTAATAATGAAACCTGACAATGTACAAATTTATGAAGACTAGAAGCAGTTAGAAAGACAGCCTGGTTCAAACTTTGCTCTTAAAATCTTGCTCCTCCCCTTACTAGCTGTACAAAATTAAAATTATTAAACTTCCTATACTCTAAGGTTAAAGATGAAATAACAAGTTCCTATCTCAAGGGTTGAATATGAGGACTGTATGAAATAAGACATAAAAAAGCACTGAATAAATAATCTGGTATCAAGGAAGCATTCACTCAATGTTGGCTATTAGCCTCATTTTCATTGAAAAAAAATATTTTTTTTTTAAACTGGGGATTCACAGGTGCTCTACCACTGGGTTATGTCCACAGTCCCTTTCATTTTTTGGGATAAGGTCTTGCTAAGTTGCTAAGGTTAGCCTCAAATTTGTAATCCTCCTGCCTTAGCTTCCTGAACTGCTGGGATGATAAGTATGTGCCACCACACACAGCTTTGTTGAAAACTTTTAACAGGACTTAGAAATGACTTTAATCCTAATAAAGAATTATGAAGAACCTGAAGGAATCACTTATTTCTCAGTGCACCATATTTTAGGACAATACTATACAGTATAAAAAGTACTCATTATTGTAGGACAGCAGCTCAAATGGATCTCAAGATACCCTAAAAAAAAAAAACCCAAAAAATAAAAAACAAAAAATGACACCCTGTAGCATTTAGCAGTAATTAAAAACGCCAGCTTCAAAGTAAAAAAGGAATTGGGTTTATGTAGCTCTAGTGCCTAAAAAATTGTCTGACAATTTAAATTTACGTAGCTATCTGTCCCTTAAACTTTCCCACCCATTTTAAAACATACACACACACACACACACACACACAGGGAAGGAGGGAGGGAGGGAGGGAGGGAGGGAGGGAGGGAGGGAGGGAGGGAGGGAAGGAGGGAAGGAGGGAAGGAGGGAAGGAGGGAAACAGGCAGGCGGGGGAGGGAAGCTATTTTACAGGGCTATTGAGAATAATACATGAGACATTACATACAAGTTCTTAGCATAGTCCTGTCACAGTACTTCATATATGGCTAGCTGACCCTATCAATACCATCAGTATTATCCCTCATAATATCAATGATCTAGCCCTGTGATGGGATATGATAAATACTGCTGTTATGACCAGAACACTGACCAATTCCAGCCCAAACCAATTATTAATTAATCACCTACTGATACAAAATACTAAAACAATTTGACATTATAATTTATATACACACATATACTATATAAATATCTTTATATATATAAAGATACATTCTTACATATACACTCTCTCTCTATATATATATATCTTTATATGTATATAAAGATACAACCCAGATAGAGGCTAAACAGATTCCAAAGATACATTAATTAAAAAAAAAAAAAATACACTCAGGAGCTAAGATTTTTCATATAATTCTACTTGAATTCTTTCTTAAAATCCCAAAGCTCATTTAAATTTGGTATATTAGGCTACTCTGTTCAAGTTAATTAAAAACTAAAAAGAAAAAATACAACATACCTTTAATTTCCTGGAATAATTTTATACAAATAAAATTAATAACGACAAATGCTTCAGATTCATTAGAAATTGTGCTGGCAATATAAGACAAGAAATCACATTTGTTTTCCTTAACTATTTGTATTTTGCAAATCAACACAATACTTTCTTATAGTTAAATTCATTTGTGTATCACCTGATTCTTCAGCTGGTTAAGTGTTTGTCTCAAATTATCTGTTGTTGTTTGGTTACTTTTAAAAAACTCAGCTACTGCTGTATTCAAAATTATTTTATAATCATCTTTGTTTATATCTTGTAGACAGGCAAGGTGTTGCAGACAGGCATCATAATTTCCAGACTAAAAAAAAAAAAAAAAACCACACATACACACACAAAATTACATACCAGCTTTAAGAACATTATTTCCAAATATATTTCACTAAGCTTTACTTTAAAAATTCTTTAAAAAAATAGAATCCCCCCCAAATATACTAATTAAATTCATTAGATAAAGCAATATTTATGTCAATTATGAATCTATACTCCATTTGTGTACAATGTCAAAATGCATTCTACTGACATGTATAACTAATTAGAACAAATAAAAAATTAAAATTAAAAATAAAGAAAAAAGAATCTACATTTCCTAGGAATCAAACTCTGACACTGACACATTATACCAACAACATATGTATGTACTTACTAGCTATACTGGTATGTATTGGTAGCAGGGTTAAATAACTAAGTCTAGGCAAGAAAAGTAATAAAATTACTTCAAATTTTAATTTCTAGTAAATATACTTTGAATATGCCAGTATCAAATTCTTTGACTTATATACATATATATATTATATATATACACACACATCCTAATAGCAAGTAAAGTTTTCTTTCATATTGTTTAAGGTCAGAAAAGCTAAAATTCTGACAATAAATTTTGGGGGTTCCACTTTTAAAGTACATTCAAGACAAAGAATTGAACAGAGTAGTGGAATGAAAAGACTGACCAACATATTTACAAATCTAAATTTAAAAGACTTAAAAAACAACAGAGCGAGAGTTAAAACATGTTTAAGAAAACACAAAAGCATGAGAATGGCTAAAATTACTTCCATTCCTTTTACCATAGTTAGTTAAGCTCTAACATGTTGTAAAATTAAACCTACTTCTCTCTAAACTTAACTCAATTATTACAGGAAAAAAAATTTATAAATTTAAAAATTCACTGTGAAAAGATTCATAGTTGATAGTCAATTTGAGCAGACTGAAAGAGAAGCCATTTCTTACTGTGAAAGCTTGGAAAGCACTGGTGGATAATTCCTTCTCTTGATCAGTGATCCCAGAGGACTGACCAGTTCCTTCATGTTTCTCTGCTCCCTGATCTGCAAACATAAAAGTATTATATTTTTTGTTATTGTTGTTTTGTTTGTAGAAATGAAAGTTGTACAATGAATTAGTCAGTATTTCTCTTTCTCTTGTGGTGCTGGGGATGAAATCAGGCCTTGAGCATGCTAACCATGTGCTATATCACTGAGCTATACCTTCAACCCCTCCTTCTATTCTTTTTTTTTAAATTTTTAAAAAATTTTTTAGTTGTAGATGGACACAATACTTTTTATTTTATGAATTTATTTTTATGTGGTGCTGAGGATTAAACCTAGGGTCTCCCATGTGCTAGGCAAGTGCTCTACCACTGAGCTACAACACCAGCCTGCCCTCATTCTATTCTTTTTTTTTCCCCCAATATTTATTTTTTAGTTTTCGGCAGACACAATATCTTTGTTGGTTTGTGGTGCTGAGGATCGAACCTGGGCTGCACGTACCATTTGAGCCACATCCCCAGCCCCCCCCCCCCATTCTATTCGTAATCAAGTTGTCAAAGTTAGAACTCCATCAACACTGGTAATTAGTGTTAAGTGAAGCCACTCTTTGGAAAACTTGAAAATGCCTCCTTGGCAATGGTAGAATACAATAAAAACCTGCATGCCTACTGAAGTAAGGACTACAAGTTGTTGACAGAGACATTCAGGCTGAGAATATGCTCCCTTAAAAATATTAGATCCGGAGGCTGACACTGTGGCTCAGTGGTAGAGTGCTTACCTAGCTTGAGGCACTGAATTTGATCCTCAGCACTACATAAATGCAAAATAAAGATGTTGGGCCACTTAAAACTAAAAGATAAATATTAAAAAAAATTAGATCCATCACTCAGCAATATTAAAAAATCTGATGATATTCAAGAAACTATGCCAGGTCCTGGAGATAGAAGGAAATTACAAATACACCCACAATGACTTCAGGAAGTTTGTAATCTAAGTGGGAAGCAGTACCGTTTAACAGTTAGAAAATGATACAAATAAGTGCTCACAGTTAATTTCTAGTCAAAGAATGCTTCTCCAGGCTTAGAAATCTAAAAGTCAGCTGGGCACTGTGGCGCATGCCTGTAATACCAGCTGCTGAGCAGGCTGAGGCAGGAGGAGGTCAAAGCCAGCCTCAGCAAAAGCGAGGTACTGTATCTAAATAAAAAATACAAAATAAAATAAAAATAAAAAATAAAAAAATAGGCCTGGGGATGTGACTCAGCAGTCGAGTGCCACTGAGTTCAATTCCCGGTAACCCCCACCCCACCCCCACCCCCCGCCAAAAAAAATCTAAAAGTCAACAATTCACAGTTTCCTTAACTCAATTAAATGTCTATATACATCCTGATTAAAGATTAATGATTCTGAAATGTGCATGATGGCACAGTTCTATAATTCCAGCCTACTTGGGAGTCTACGGCAGGTGTATTACAAGTTGGAGAAGGGGAAGGAAAGGTAACAGACAGGAAAATAAAAATGACAAAATTTTGTTATTTGCATGTATGACAAGTAACAAAAAACCCCACTATTACGTATGCTTAAAATACACCAATAACATAATAATTAAAAATGGTATTCAGGGACTTGGGTGTAGCTCAGTGTTAGAGCTCTTGCCTAGAACACATCAATCCCTAGGACCACATAAAAAAGTGACCTTCCCCCATAAGGAAGGGTAATAAATTGAAACTAAATGCACAAAATTCTTGGTTGGCCATCCAGTTATCTCCATACCATCTTCTAAAACATATGCTCTCCAGATTAGACCTCATTCTTTAATGGGATTTCTGGGCCCAATTATTAGATTGACTTAGAAACAGAGATCAAAGGGAAACATACCCAACAATTTGCTAAGGAATTGAAGATTTTAGACTTCTACTTAAAGCAGAGTGGCGCAACTAACTACAGCTCTCATTATCCCCTAGGAAATGTAAAAGTCTCCTAAAATTCTCCAAGAAAAGAAAGAAGCCAATTTCAATACAAACAAGCTGGACTCTAAGGCTGATAAGAGACTCAAGTCCCATTTTTATTTACATTTCAGAGAACTAAGAAATGTAAATAAAAATGGGACTTGTAGATAAATAACCTTTTACATGTAAACTAATCATTATTTTACCTACATTCTTTTACTTCAGGATAAAAATTTTAAAAAATACACTTCAGTAAGATTTTTTTCCTTATTATGTTTGTACATACTTCAAGTTTTCTGTAAGAAATGGGTATTAACTTTTGTAATCAGTTTTTCAAATGTTTTAAAACACCCACTATTTATAACTGCTGACTTCTTACCAGATAGAGTCTGCACATAATTCCACAATGTGTCTTTATTTGTCCAAAAGTAGTCTCCATTACCAATTGAAAGTGTATATGACCGTTCATCCATAAGCTTCACTTTCCTTCTACTCTGGCTTAACAAACATGGCTGACCTTCTAGGTGTGCAGAGCTCTTCGACCCACAAACCTTGACACTCTTTAAGCCAATAGACTTCATTTCTAACCAAAGAGTTAGTTGCCTCTAGGTTTCAACAACGTAGACAAGAAATGCACCACTTTTTCAAAACTGAGAAAGTCAGTTAACTGAAAGCACAGGTACATTCCAATACAGAATGTTAACAATTCAAATTTGATTGGAGGATGACTATAACCTATGCAGTCAAACTATGGCCCCAGATGTTGAAGAAAAGATTTTCCAAAGAAAAAAGGAAATGTGAAAAGACCTAAGGAATCAACTGCTATTGCCACACAATACTGATAATACTTTTTGTGAAACATTCCTTTCCAAAATAGTAATAAAAATAATTCAGGCTCATTAAAGTCCCCATATAGGTTAAGGTTAAGACACCTGAGATTAACATACCTCATATGTGGTTTCTTTCATTATTCCTTTTTTTTTTTTTGTACTGGGGACTGAACCCAAGAGTGCTTTACAACTGAGTTGTATCCCCAGCCCTTTTTTAAAATTTTGACACAGGGTCTAAGTTGCCCAGGCTGGTTTCAAACTTGCAATTCTCCTACCTCAGCACCCTCAACCCCCTGGAGTAGCCTGGATGACAAGTGTGTGACACTGCACCTGGCTCACATGTGGTTTCTATAACCTGAAGAAGAAACAACTTATCAAAACCCCACATATAAATGGCTGACTTCTACATAGCACAGAGAAATAACATACAATCAAAGAAACTATCTTCTATAGCCCCAACCTTTTCTTATTAAGCCATCCTAATAGTCCAAATTCTCTGGCAACTTAAAACCTAGGATTTTGTGTCCCAGCTCCAGCTACTTCCTCCTTTCAAATAACCATAAAAAGTAAAGTCAAACAAGTCATCCTACAAGTTTGTTGGTATTTTGTTAGTCAACAAAATGATATTGGTTTCACTCCACTCTTCTATGTTATACAGGAAAATAAATGTGAACCTTATACTGCCTCTTTCACTCTTTGTCTTTGGTTGGTGCCTCTCTACTTTGGGTCACCTCTCCCTTTAGAACTTGGCTGAAATATAACTCTGGGTGTAGGATTTGCTGGCTAATCCAGCTCCAAGAAGCCATACAACCCAGAAAGGGTGAACTGGGATGAGTTTTAACTAAGTGGGAAAAAGAAACAGGAGGAAGCTGGATAAGTAAATCATCTCTCCTTTCTCTCTTCTATGCACTGAAGTTTCTCCTCAAAAAACTTTCCAGAAAAATACCACATGCAAATGACCTGCATCACCCTTCACCTTACTTCTCTCCCTTACTTTCAGTACTCTAGATTTGCATCTTAAAAAAAAAAAAAATTGGGTTCTGCCTCCAAGAGGACATGGGCTGAAATACACACCTTTCATCAGTGGATCCTCACAAGTTACAATCTTTTGAAGTTAAGGCTATTAGGATTCCCATTTCACAAATGAAGATGCTGAGTTACTCACCTAAGACCCCTTCCCAAGGAGCACAGCTTTCTGTTCGTCTACTGTACCAAAGTCTGCTAATTTTACTCTAAACTTCATTTTCCACATTTGCCTTTGTCCATCCTACCATGACCCTAAAGTAATATTAGTCAGCATTTAAAAATATTAGTGCCTGGGCTGGGGATGTGGCTCAAGCAGTAGCGCGCTTGCCTGGCATGCGTGCGGCCCAGGTTCGATCCTCAGCACCACATACAAAGATGTTGTGTCCGCCAAAAACTGAAAAATAAATATTAAAAAATTCTCTAAAAAAAATATTAGTGCCTGAAATGATCTTATTTAACCTTTTACCAGTTCTGTAAGGTAGGCATTATTATCATTCTCATGCTACACATGGAAAAGTTCCTCAGGGAGATTCTATTCAAGAGATCTTCCTGCTGTTCTTTAAAACATTTTCCAATCAAGAGTGTTGTATATTTCTTGCTCCTTCTACCCCACATAGTTCTTTTTTTTAAAAAAAGAGTGAGAGAGAGAGAGAATTTTAATATTTATTTTTTTTAGTTCTCAGCGGACACAACGTCTTTGTTGGTATGTGGTGCTAAGGATCGAACCCGGGCCGCACCCATGCCAGGCGAGCGCGCTACCGCTTGAGCCACATCCCCAGCCCCCCACATAGTTCTTTATCATTACAGTCTCTCTTCAAAATATCACCTCTAGAGAGCCCTTCTCTAATCAATCCATCTAAAAAACGAGGTCCTTGCTCTCAGTTATCTTCTATCTTTTTATTAGCCCATTTTCCATTGCTAAAACAAAATACCTGAGGCTGGATACTTTGTAAAGAAAAGAGGTTTAATTAGCTCAGTTTTGGAAACTGAAAGTCTAAATTTGGGCAGCCATATTTTCAGTCACGTTTTTCTTTTTTTTTTTTTTAAGAGAGAGTGAGAGAGGAGAGAGAGAGAGAGAGAATTTTTAATATTTATTTTTTAGTTCTCGGCGGACACAACATCTTTTTGTTGGTATGTGGTGCTGAGGATCGAACCCGGGCCGCACGCATGCCAGTCGAGCGCGCTACCGCTTGAGCCACATCCCCAGCCTCAGTCACGTTTTTCTTTCATACTACTTAATAAACCCCATTAAGATATAGACTTTGTCTTGTTTCCTGCCCAGTGCCTAAAGTAGTAGCTTGCAAAGAAGGCTGAATACAATAATATTAGCTGGTCTCAGGTGGTCCTGCATTTTCAGTCTTGCTTTACTTAAATTCATCTTCTACTACACACAGTGTGATCCAGTCACTTACCTTTTTCTTATTTTTAAAAATTTTTTGTGGTGCTGAGAATAAAACTCAGGGCTTTACATATGCTAGGCAAATGATCTATACTAAGTTCCTAGCACCTTGGTCACTTACCTTCTTAAATCCTTTCATGGCCCTCTTTTGTTACCTAATGAACAAGACCCTCCATGACAAGGACCCTCATCTCAGGAACTCAAAGAGGAAGCAGCATGTAAAGCAGACTCTGAATGAGGAAAGTGTTCACCAAATGGAGAAGAAGGTTACTACAGTTCAGAAGCTCAAAAGAACAGAACACTTCATAAGAAAGTCAGTCTGGTGTGAAGAGCTTGATGAGTTTAAAAAAAAAAAAAAGCTGCTAGAAAGAGACTCTAAAGAAGCTCATAAACCACATTAAAGATTAAGGATTTAATGCCTAAAAGGTGGGATAATCTTAGAACATTTACAGGCAGGGAAATGCCATCATCCAAGATTGTTTTGGGGAAAAAAAATAGAGTGCAGCAACAAAGAGAATGGATTCAATAAGAAAAGACAAGAACCAATCAGAAGGCTACTTAATGAGAAACACCACATTAAGAGATAAAGTCTACAACCACACCAGGTGAAATGGAGATGGAAAGGAGCAGAGATTTAATGGAATGACACTAAACATTCATCTACTTTATACAAATTCAACTTTACTATCTACAGAACGGTTTGTTATTATGTGGCCTATAAACTTAAAACTGTAAAAGAAATAGTCCCCCAATCACAAAGGACCTTATTTTCAAATATATAGATTTACACTCTCACCAAATGTAAATGTAAATATGATAGGTCTGTCTCTAACAGAATAAAGAGCAGGTTTTCAAAAGCAGGTACTGCGTTACATCCATTTCTTCAACACCTAAGGCAGTGCCTACATTATTTATGAATGAATTCACCAACAGAAGGCTTTTAAATTGAGGAAGGACTTGAAAAGTGGATGGGTTGTAGGTCTAAAAGGATGAGTCTGGTCAAGTAAGTGCAATGGGATGGGCAGGTAGGAATGGTAAACTTGGGGAACAGAGGTATGGTCCTAAACTAAAAAGGAGGATGTTGGTCCCCTTGTCCAATCTTGGACACGCCTCTCTGTAACTTTCCTCCCCATTTATCTCTCCCTATTCGATATGGCTGGCTTCTTCATTCTGCTCAATTATCATTTCCTCAGGCCTTTTCTGACCAACCTATCTAAAATTCTATAGCTCATGCTACTATCCTCACTTTTTAAATCGTTTTCCTGTTTTCTTTTTAGCAGATTAATGAAGAGATTCTCTAAATTTTCGTCGGGGGGGTGGGTAGTGGTAGTGGTGCTGGGAATTGAACTCAGGATCTTGTGCATGCTCTACCACTGAGATAGGACACCAGCTATGGAGACCTATCATCTGTTCCTGTATTAGGGTCAGATGACTTGTATTTCAAATCAAAGTTCATTTGTCAGTTGTTGAGGTAAGGACCCACTAAAATCTACAGCCATTTAGATTTCTTTTTCCCTTTTGCAGTACTGTGGACTGAATCTGGATGCTCTACCACTGAGCTACATGGCTAGGTTTTAATTTTTTTTTTTTTTTATTTTAAGAAAGGGTCTCATTAAATTGCAGACGCTGGCCTCAAATTTGCTATCCTCCTGCTCTAGTCTCCCAAGTAACTGGAATTACTGTGCATGAGCCATAGTATGCAGGGAGATTTTTTTCTTTTCTTAAATTAAACAGCACTGTAAAAAAGTGTGGTGAAGGCTGGGGTTATGGCTCAATGGTAGAGCGCTCGCCTAGCACGTGTGAAGCACTGGGTTCGAGCCTCAGCATCACACAAAAATAAATAAAATAAAGGTACTGTGTCCATCTACAACTAAAAAAATAAAAAATAAAAAAAGTGTGGTGACCACTTTTAAGTTCTGTCGCTTAAACTCCTTCCAATAAAACTCCGATGCCACAGAGACTATTAATTTCTTGCAGGGAACATGTGCCTGACTTTTGTAAAAGTTGCCTGGAAAAAAGTTTTATAATCCTTACTGAGGAAGATTCTAAGACGGGGAAAATAATTCACCAACAAAATCGAGATTATGTAATTAATCTTTGAGGAACTGGAGAAAAACAGATCCTGAGCAGAAGGTATCAGCACAGACACTGAAACATCATGCCTATTTAAAACAGTGGTTTTCACTATTAGTTCCACAGGATATCGCTCAAGTGGCTGAAACAGCCCAGGTGACATAAATGCACCTGTGTACACCGGGACGAAATCCTTCGTCTGCCTTTCTCATTGGGAAGTCGAAAAGTCTGAAGCGGCAAAATAAATTTACGTCATTTAGGTCAGAGTTATTTTGGAGACCCAGGGCAGAGGCGGTCAGTAGGGGGTTTCACGCTTCGCTAGAGTAGAAAACTATTGGACCTGGGGCCCAAAGACTCACGTAAGCCACCGCGAGGCAGAGGTTGGAGGAAAGAAATGCACGCCCCCAAGTCTAGTCGTCCTGGAATCCCCACCCCTAGTCCCCACCCCGGGCGCCGCCGACTCCGCGCGCAGGATCTGCACACCGCCGCGCGTCCCGCTGCCTCACAGCACCCGGCGCCGATGCCTCACCTGCAGCCTTGTCTGCAGCCATCTTCCCTCCTCGGCTCGGGTTCTTCCCTGCAGGTGGCGTGGCCCCGACTCCCGCCGCCGGGCTGGCCGCTGTCCTGGACCTCCGAGGTCAACTCTGAGCCCACCGCAGTTCCGGGCCCCCTTGTTCCGGCCAGGGGAGTGGGCAGACCGCGGGCTGAGGAAGTGACGAGGGCTAGTTCGCGTCGTCTAGCAACAGGATCAGCGTCCCCGCCCCGCCTGTGCCTCCCGCCATCCGCAGCTTCCGCCCTACGGCGTCTGGGTACACATTACTTCCGGGGGCTGCGTCCAACCGCGCCTGCAACGCCAGCGTGGGAACTGCGGATGGCCCCGCCCCACGCCGGCGTTCCCTTCTCGCCCCGCCCCCGGCGGGGCGGGCGCGCGACCCGACATGACGTGCGCGCGCTAGCTCACATCTCTTGCGAGTGTGCCAAGTAGAAGCGAAAGCAGCTGTGCCAGACTCTCCTTTGCTTATTTTTAAATTTTTTAAAATTTTGTTTGCTTATTTTAAAAAAATATTTTTATTTGTCAATGGATTTTTAAAAATTTATTTATATGCAGTGCTGAGAATCGAACCCAGGGCCTCACACATGCTAGGCAAGACCTCCATCACTGAGCCACAACCCCAGATCCCCTTTGCTTATCTTGCCTAAAATACCAGTGTTAAATCTTTTGACTCTCATTTTACATCAAATCATGTGCCAGGCACGGAGCTTTCTTTTGGTCTAGACTATTGCATTAATTTCTCACAACAACCCTAAGAGGCGCTATTGCAGTTCCCCGTTAAAAAACAAACACGTTTTAATTTTAGAACAGTTTTAGATTTGTAGAAAAGTTGTAAAGATACAGCTCCTGAGTACTCCGCATCTAATTTCCCTATTGTGAACGTCTTAATTATTCAATTACTATAGTATGTAGGTCACATCTATGGAAAGTTTGGTGCATCACTATTAACTCCACACTTTATTTGGATTTCACCAGTTTTCTGTTCCAGGCTCCCAGCATTTATTCAAATCTCTGCCCTCATCTTCTAGGGATGGAACCCAGTGCCTCGCAGATGCAAGGCAAGTGCTCTACCGCTGAGCCACATCCCCATCCTTTTCCCTTGATTTTGAAAAGTACTTTTTTAGAAGAATGAATCTCAATTTGGGTTTGTCCAATATTTTACCTCATGGTTAGACTGAGGCTACGGGCTTTAAGAAGAATGTCTACAGAGGTAACTGGCCATTCTCATCACATCAAATCAATGGTATATGCTATCAAACAACTTGTCACTGATTATGCTACCCTTGATCATCTTTTTGAGCTGTTTGCTAGGTTTCATTGTAAACTTACTTCCTCTTATCCTTCCACACTAATCTTTGGAAGCAAATCACCACACTCAGGATAGGAAGGAGGATGTAGAGTGCTACTTCCTGCAGGGAGGAATAGGTAAATACATTTTCTTCTTCTGAGGAGATTTGCCTCTTCTCCTCCTGTGTAGTAATTTGCTCAATCACATGTTTATATGAGTGTGGACTCATGGATTTATTTATGTATTTATTTGCAATGATGGGGATCCAACCCAGGCCTTGTGCATGCTAGGCAAGCAAGTGCTTTACCACTAAGCTACACCCCTAATTTTAAACTTAATGTAAATAATCATGCTATATATATATTTTTTGTACCAGGGATTGAACCCAGAGGCGCTTAACCACTAAGCCATCCCCAGTCCTTTTTGTATTTTATTTAAAGAAAGGGTCTCACTGAGTTGCTTAGGGCCTAACTAAATTGGTGAGGCTAGCTTTGAACTCAAGATCTTCCTACCTTAGCCTCCCGAGCTACTGGGATTTCAGGTGTGTGCCAGCACACCCAGCTCATGCAATATATTTTATTTAGGGTCTTCATTCTTTTCCATGCAGACATCCATGTTCTTTTTAAAACCACTAAGATTTAGAATGCTTTTTAAACAATATATAACTGAAACAATATCTCCCAACTCCTCATTTCCTTATCTGGTTCAAGTGACCAACTCTCTCTCTTTAAAAAAAAAGATCATTTATTAAAAAAAAAAAGGCAGGATGAATTTTAAATTTTTTCTTGTAATTATCAATATTCAGAGGAATGAGTTGATAGCCCAGCAATCTCCAGGACTATTTCCTTTCTAAGAAATTTATTCTGAGCCACGGCTTTTTATATATTCAATATTTTTTATTTATTTTGAACATGAGATGGTTTTCCATTTATTTAATTTTTTTGAGAGAGAGAGAGAGAGAGAGAGAGAGAGAGAGAGAGAGAGAGAGAGTGAATTTTAATATTTACTTTTTAGTTTTCGGCGGACACAACATCTTTGTATGTGGTGCTGAGGGTCAAATCCAGGCTGCACGCATGCCAGGCGCGCGCTACCGCTTGAGCCACATCCCCAGCCCCCCCCCTCTTTTTTTTAATATTTATTTTTTAGTTTTTCTGCAGACACAACATCTTTGTTTGTATGTGGTGCTGAGGATCGAACCCCGGCTGCACGCACCCCAGGTGAGCGCGCTACTGCTTGAGCCACATCCCCAGTCATAATTTATTTATTTATTTATTTTAATTTAAGGATCTCATCAAGATGCTGAGGGTCTCACTAAGTTGCTGAGGATGGCCTTAAACTTGTGATCTTCCTGGTTCTGCTGCCTGAGTCCCTGGGATCACTTGTGTGTGCCACTGCACTTCTTGCCTAAATTTTTTTGGCTAGAATTTTCAGTACAGTCTTGAGCCTAAATAGTGAAAATGGATATTCTTTTTTTTTTTAGGTACTGGGGATTTAACTCAGGAGCACTCACCCACTAAGCCACATCCCCAACCCTTTTTTGTATTTTACTTAGAGACAGGGTCTCCCTAAGTTGCTTAGTACCTTGCCATTGGTGAGGCTGGCTTTGAACTCTTGATCCTCCTGCCTCAGCTTCCTGAGCTACTGGGATTGCCGGCATGTGCCACAGTGCCTGGCTGAGAATGGATATTCTTGTCTTATTTCTGAATTTAGGGGAAAGTATCCAGTCTTTTAGTACTAAATATTATGATAGCTATGGGATTTTTTTTTGTAAATGTTCATTTTTCTTTTTCTTTCTTCTTCTTTTCTCTCTCTCTCTCTCTCTTTTCCTTTCTTTCTTGTTGTTGTTTATGTAGTACTGGGATTGAATACTGGGTGTGTGGTATTAAACTGAGGAAGTTCCCTTTTATTCCTACTCTGTTGAGTGGCTTTTTTAAAAAATAAAAAAGGTGTTAGTTTTTGTCAAATGTTCTCTGGCTTTTGAAATGACTTTTTTTCTCTATTGATATAATGAATTATAATCATTACTTTCTGAATGTTAAACCAGGCTTCTATTTTTGAGATAAAAACTCACTTGGTTATGGAACATAATTCTTTTTGCATGTTGCTAGATTTGGTTTTTGTGTATTTTGTTGAGAATTTTTATACCTATATTCATAGGATATATTGGTCTGTAGTTTTCTTTTTGTGTGATGTACTGTCCTGCTTTTGGTATCAGTATGTTAAACCAGACTGATAGAATATGCTGGGAGCTTTTTATAGTATTGTTCAAGCCTTTTATTTCCTTGTGAATTTTCTATCCAGTTGTTTTATCCATATTGAAAATGAGGTATTGAAATCTCTAGCAATAGATGTTGAATCATCTATCCTTCCCTTCATTTCTGCAGTTCCTGTTTCATGCATGTTATTCTTTTATAGATGAAAATATATTTATAAGGGTTATATATTTTTAATGGATTGATCATCCATTTATCGTTATAGTCTTTTTTGGGGGGCTACCAGGGGTTGAATTCAGGAGCACTCCACCACTGAGCCACATCCTCAGTCCTATTTTTGGTATTTTATTTAGAGGCAGGGTCTCAGTGAGTTGTTTAGTGCCTTGCTTTTTGCTGAGGCTGGCTTTGAACTCTCAATCCTCATGTCTCAGCCTCCTGAGCCACTGGGATTACAGGCTAGTCTTTATCTTTAGTAACTTTGTTTTTAAAAGTTCATATTGCTTGATTTCACTATAGCCACTTCAGCTCTGTGTGTGTGTGTGTGTGTGTATCTATGTGCTTGTGAGATTTTTTGCATGATACATTATTTTCAACCTAGTTTTATTAATATTTATTTTTTAGTTTTAGGTGGACACAATGTCTTTATTTTTTATTTTTATGTGGTGTTGAGGATGGAATCCAGTGCCCCGTGCATGCCAGGCAAGCGAGCTACCGCTTGAGCCACATCCCCAGCCCTCAATCTAGTTTTTTGGTTTTGTTTTTATTTTTGTTTTTGTGGTACTGCTGATTGATCACAGGCAAGTGACTCTACCACTGAGCTACACCCCTGGTCTCTTTCAACCTGCTTTTAGTCTATTTTGAATCCAAAGTCTGTCTCTTGTAGACTGTATATAATTGGATCTTCCTGCTTTCTTCAGTCTGACAATCCCTGTCCTTGACTGGATTGTTTAATTCATTCACATTTAGTGTTGTTATTAATATAGTTCGATTTCCATTTGCCTTTTTTCTTTTTGTTTGCTGTGTATCTCATGTTTTTCATTCTTCTCTCCCTTCCTTCTGCTATTCCCATTACATGTATATGTTTGAGTGCTTAATAGAGTCCCACATTTTCTTTATTTTTCATTCTGTCCTTCAGATTGCATAACTTCTATTAATCTGTCTTTATGTCTGCTGATTCTTTCTTCTGCCTGTTCATAGCTACTGTGGTGTCCCTCTCTTGTAAATTTTTCAGTTCAGTTATTGACATTTTTCAACTTCATATTTTGTTTCTTTTTTGTATTTTCTTTTTAGTTTTTTGAACACACTTAAAATGGCTACTTTAAAGTCTTTGTCACATCTGTCATCTGGTTACTCACACATGCTAAAACCATAGCCTGTTTTTTTGTTTTGCATTTTTTCCCCCAGTGTATGAGTCATGCTTTCTTGATTGCTTGTATGTCCTATAATTTTTTGTGGGGGAGAAACATTTTTAGATAAAAATCTTAGTAACTTTGTGTCCTGGCCCCTTTTCTCTAGTGATTGTTATTGTTTTTGTTTGAAAATTTGTCTTAGCAGCTGGTTCTATTTTAGTGTTACCTTTTCCCACCTGTCAGCTCACCATGTTAAGCCTCTCCCGTTGCTCCTCAGGGTAGCAGCTCGCATGTCCCTGGTCATCCTCGGATGTTGACAGTAGTTCAGTAGTTTTTACTACTTTCTTCATTTCCCTATTATGGGAGTCCAAAGTATATTTGTTTGTTTGTGGTGCTGGTGATTGAACACATGGGTGCTCTATCTCTGAGCTACATCCCCAGCCCTTTCTAATTTATTTTTTTTATTTTGAGACAGGGTTTTTCTAAATTGCCTAGATTGGCCTTGAACTTGATCACAAATTGAACTCTGCAGTCAAGGCCTTCCTGCCTCAGCCTCCTGAGTCACTAGAATTTCAGGTGTGCACCATCACTCTCCACCAGAATACATATTCTTACTAGAACATAAAATGAAACTTTAAACCCAGGGCTACATACCTGTAATCCCAGCCTCTTGGAGACTGAGGCAGGAGGATCACAATTTCAAGGCCAGCCTCAGCAATTTAGCAAGACCCTGCCTCAAAATAAAAAATAAAACAGACTAGGGATGTAGCTCATTGGAAAATGCCCCTGGTTTCAATCCCCAGTATTTATATATATATATATATATATATATATATATATATATATATATATATATATATATATATATTTTTTTTTTTTTTTAAAGATACCTTAAGACTCTTTCCCTTTAAAAAAGCATAAAAGTGTATGTAACAACTATTGGGTAAGGTATTCATACCATGCTATACTGTTCAATTTTTTTTATCCACTGACATTTGTAGAACTATGTCTTAAACAACAACAATAACAACAACAACAAAAAAACTTTACTTTTAACTGACTTCAGACTTAAAGAAAAGTTGCAAAAATAGTTCAGTGGCCATATGCTTTTCACCCAGCTGCATCTTACATAACCTAAGTACAGTCATTAAAAAGAAACTCAAGGGCTGTGGCTGTGGCTTAGCAGTGGAGTGCTTGCCTAGCATGTGCGGGGCCCTGGGTCCGATTCTCAGCACCACATAAAAATAAATAAATAAAGGTATTGTGTCCAACTACCACTAAAAAATAAATATTTTTTAAAAGAAAAAAAAATTAAGGTGGTGGACTCCTGTGATTCCAGCAATTTGGGAGGCTCAGGCAGGAGGATGGAGAGTTCAAAGCCAGCCTCAGCAATTTAGTGAGGCGCTAAGCAACTCAATGAGAACCTGTCTCTAAGTAAAATATAAAATAGGGCTGGGGATGTGGCTCAGTGGTCCAGTGCTCCCGAGTTCAATCCCCAGTACCCCTCCCCCACAAAAGAAAATCAACCTTGGTGTAATCCTATTGTCTAATGCACAAAACTTACCTGAACATCACTAATATTTCCACTGATGTTTATTTTTCTGTTCCAGGATTTCACACAGCATTTAGTTATTGTTTCTCCTCAGTTCCTTCTAATCTGACAGTTTATCAGTTTCTCCTCATTTCTGGTAATCTTGACTAGTTTTTTTTTAAATGTCTATTTTTTTTAGTTGTGGGTGGACACAATACCTTTATTTTATTTGTATGTGGTGCTGAGCATCGAACCCAGTGCCTCACACATGCTAGGCAAGCGCTCTACCACTGAGCCACAACCCCAGCCCGGTTATTTTTTTTTATTTGCTGTATTGGGGTTTGAACCAGAGCCTTGCATATGCTTAGCAAGCACTCTACCACTGAGATGCATCCCCAGCCTGACCTTTACTTTTTTTGAAAAGCACTAGTCAGTTATTTTGTAGGATGTCCTTTGGATTAGGTTTGTTTCATGTTTCCTCATGGTTAGAATGAGATTATGCATTTTTGGGCAAGGACAGTACAGAAATAATTTTGTGTCCTTCTTAGTATGTCATATTAAGGAGTTGATGATATTGATATGCCATGTTATTTTTGCTGGTGATATTAACCTTGAGCATTTAATTAAGGTGATGTCTGTGTGGCATCTCCACTCAGAAGTTATTTTTCCATTGCCATTAATAAATATCTCAAAGTGGATAATTGTGGGAAGCCATTCTCGCATGTGATTGGGCACTTCCCTGGTTGGGTGTGAGGCGTTCTGGCCAAACTGTGTCGGAGCTTTCCCCACCCTCTCCAGGTGCAAGAGCCTGTCCATGTGGGGGTGTGACTGACCACTGACCCTGAGGCCAATCACTGACCCTGACCTTGGAATGATGCCCCCCTCGACCTTCATTAGATGGAATTTTCCCCTGAATTTCTTGTTCCCCAATAAAAGGCCACTTCCTGGCGTGCTCTCTCTCTCTCTCTCTCTCTCCTGCTAGCCCTGAGTAAGCCTTGCTGCCCTACTGGGTGGTTTGAGGTGTGAGCCAGAGAGGTGAGAGCCGTCTGGACCTGGTCATAGAAAAAGGTAATTGAGTCTGTGTGTTTTATTTTGATCTCACTAGTTAACTTTTATGCCACGAACCTCTTTAATGAAACCAGTGTGCTGGTCGCCTGGTGGAGATAATATAGGATTATTCAAATATCCTGTTTCTCCTCAAATTTTTTACCCACTTGAAATTAGCATTCATTATTTCTGCAAGAATTGGTTCTCTAGTATTTGCCAAATATTGATTTTTCTATTTTCCTCTTTCCTCCTGAAAAGACCCCCGTTTCCCTGTCCAAGGAGAATCACACCAAACACTGGCTGCAAAAAGCACGAGGGATTTATTGGGGGACACAGGCGCCTGCGGGTGCCCAGCAGAACCTCAGCCGGAGCTTTGGTGAGCTGGCACACCGGGCTTGGGGATACAGAGATTTTTATAGGGTAAAGGGGCTGTTTTTGCGCGGGGGAAACAATAGGTTTCTTATTGGTTAATTTTAAACCCAGCATATAGATTACCTAAAGGGCAAAGTTGTTTTTCACTGTATGTTACTAAAAAAGAACCACATAAAAGCTACATATTTGCACTCTGGTCCTCCTGTTCCTGCTCATTCAGGCATGCCTAGGGACCTGGTCCTTTGTCCTTTCCCAACCGGTTACACCTAACTAATTATCTGAAAAATACCTCTGGTGCCTGCGTAGGTTTGTGACATGCCTCGGTGGTTTTGCAACTAGGCCTGAGGTTGTTGGGCTGGGGTCTTTCACTCCTACAGAATTGGAATTCTTCTGTAAGAATTCTTTTCCATTTATTTGTTGATTTTTAGGGATTGCAATCCAACACTATCAGTATTTTAATATTGAGATTATTCTAATGTTGGCCATTCAGAACTCCGCATCAGGCTGGTTCCTGTCTTTCTGGCAAGTCCCCATCCTTTTGTGATTCCTTATCTTGTAGCACCATAATAAATTCTGGACTCCTCTGTTTTCTCTGTTCCAACCCTTGAATCAATCAATTCTCCATGGAATCCTGGTTGTTTTCCCTGAAGAATGGTGTCTAGAAGCCAATATCTGAGTTCTAAATGTGTTCATTGCTACTAGAGTCTCTTTATTTCTTGGCTCTTTCTGTGGAAAAAGCTAGAAAATGCAAAGCAAGGTAGCAAGGCTTGTAATCCCAGTTACTCAGGAGGCAGAGGTGGACTGCATATTTGACACCAACCTGGGCAATTTAGCGAGACCCTGTCTCAAAATAAAAATAAAAATAGGGCTGGGGATTCAGCTCAACAGTAGAACATTTGCCCAGCATGCATAAAGCGCTAGGTTCAGTTTCTAGTACTCTTTAGAGGGAGGGAGGGGGGGAGGGGGGAGGGAGGGGGGGAGGGGGGGAGGGAGGGAGAGAGAAAGAGAGAGAGAGAGAGAGAGAGAGAGAGAGAGAGAGAGAGAATGTATTTATACTAACACACATGCACATACATGCATGTAAACATCCCCCACAATTTCTCTTATATTTCTCTATTCTCTGTATATTAAAAAAACCTTGATTTTATGCCCAGACCTCTGATTTTAATACAATACCACAGGATTCCTTGTTTGTAACTTTTCCTCTCCAATGGTGAGAAAGCAGGCTCTCTCTTGTATACAATATGTATACTTACCTATTCAGTTGTAGTATACACATAAAGTAGTGCTGGAATTACCAACTCACACAGAAAACATATTTACCAACCAGATTACAGCATTGTGTAGTTTTTGTCTCTAACTTTGCAGTATTCAGACAAGATACCGTTTTCTAAAATTAATAAAGGTAGTTCTTTGTTTTTTCACCCACTCAGGGTGATAATATTCTTTTGTTTAAAATTTACTTTTTGAGGTACTGGGGATTGAACCCATGGGTGCTTTACACTGAACTATATCACCAGCCCTTTTTATTTTTTATTTTGAGACAAGGTCTGGCTAAATTTCAGAGGTTTGAACTTGTGACACTCCTGCCTTAGCCTCTTGAGTCACAGGGTTTACAGGAGTGCACCACCTGCCCAGTCAATATTCTTATTTATAATACAGTTATAAATCAGCATGTTACTGTTTATATTCCATGTAGTCCCCTCACCCCATTCATCTCCATTGGTTTGACTAATTTATTTTTTTGAGAGCCTGAAGGGAGTATGTAGTATTAATATGGGTCTAAAGTCAGAGCTATATAAAACAGGTTTTTAACTTTTTTTTTTTTCAGTGCTTGGAATCAAACCCAGAACCTCACACATGCTAAGAAAAAAATCTAAGTATTAAAAAATCTAAGTATTAATCTAAGCTTAAAAAATCTAAGTATTAAAAAAGTAAGTGTTGTTAAAAAAATGTAAGCTGGGTAACACCACTTGCAATCTCAGCTTCTCAGGAAGTTGAGGGAGGATCAAAGGCTCAAAGCCACAGGCTGGGGGTGTGGCTCAGCCATAGAGCACTTGCTTAGCACGCGTAAGGCACTGGGTTCGATCCTCAGCACCACATAAAAATAAAATAAAGATGTTGTGTTCACCTAAAGCTAAAAAATAAATATTTAAAAAAACTAATAAAAAAGGTATTGTGTCCAACTAAATTAAAAAGTAATTATTAAAAAAAAAATTCAGTCAGCCTCTGCAACCTAGCGAGGCTCTCAGCAACTTAGTGAAAACTTATCTCAAAATAAAAAAAATAATACCAATTAAAGAAAAAGGTTGTAACTCAGTGGCAGAGCACTCCTAGGTTCAATCCCCAGTACTGCAAAAAGAAAAGAAAAGAAATGTAACTCTATCATCATCCTTTTCTTTTCTACCCTTTTCGCAACCAGCTCTTATAAGCAATTTAAGTTTCTGAGAACTATGCTTTCCCCCTACATTTTAAAAAGCAGTGATATAGCCAGGTAAGGTGGTTCATGCCTGTAATCCCAGCAACTTGGGAAGCTGAGGCAGGAGGATCCCAAGTTTGAGTCCAGCCTCAGCAATTTAGTGAGGCCCTAAACAACTTAGAGAGACCCTTGCCTCAAAACAAAAATTAAAAAGGGTTGGGGACGTGGCTCAGTGGTTAAGCACCCCTGGGTTCAATCCTCCATACTGCCTAAAAACCAAACAAAACAAAAAACAGTGATATTAAAAAAAAAAAAACAAAACTAACAAACAAGCAGTGATATAGCTGGGAATGCCTATAATTCCAGCTAATTGGGAAACTGAGGCAGAAGGATTGCAAGTTTGAGGCCTGCCTGGGCAAGTTAGTGAGATCCTGTCTAAAAAAAAAAAAAAAAAAAACAATGCTGGGGGTGTAGCTCAGTGGTAGAGTGCCCCTGCACTACTGCAAAAAAAGAAAAAAAAAGTTTTATATAAACATTTCTGATGTAGACTGTCAGCTACCTATGCCAACATCTCTTCATTATCCTAAATTATACAAACTCGGATTTTAGTTGGATGCATAACCAACCACCCAAATAAAACACTTCCATTCTCCTGGTCTCCCTTGCAGCTGGGTATAGCTTTATGACCAAGTTCTTTCTCATGAGCTGCAAGAAGAGTTGAATGGCTACTTTTGGCAGACTGCTTTAAAAGATTGCTGGCACATCTCTTTTTCTCAGTCCTCTATTTTGCTGCTTAGAATACAAATACAAATATAAGGGATCTGCAACAGTTATCTTAGAGCATGTAAAGGAGCCTAGGGATGGAGGAGTAGAAAGCTTAGAGCACCCATGTTCTTGATGATTTCTTAGGATTTTCATTACCAGTTTCAGACTGTGTGTGTGTGTGTGTGTGTGTGTAAAACCTTATCACCTGCCGCAGAGAGGAGCTAGACTGCTTGGCTGTACAATCCACATTAAAGAGTCTAATTTGTTTTCTATTCCACAAGAATCCTCCATCAACTCATGTTCAATGTCTTGAAAACCGTTGTTCTTCATATGCTTTGCCCTTTTGTTTTGTTTTCTAGACCTTTACTCAAATAGTTACCTAATGTTCTATGATATATACCTTCTACAATGACCCTTGAGAAAGTTTCCAATCTTTTACTATTGCAAAGAGAATTATGCTGGACACAGTGGTGCACGCCTATAATCCTAGCAGTTTGGGAGGCTGAGGCAGAAGGATGGAAAGTTCAAAGCCAGCCTCAGCAAAAGCGAGGTGCTAAGCAACTCAGTGAGACCCTGTCACTAAATAAAATACAAAATAGGGGTAGGGATGTGGCTCAGTGCCCGAGTGCCCTGAGTTCAATCCCCAGTTACCCCCCACTAAGAGAGAAAATTATAACCAACATCTTTAGACATGTACCTTATCTCTTATTTCATGATAACTGTGTAGACGTATGTCCATAGAGGGTTCGGATGGAAGAAAAGCCAAATACAGACTCTTTTAGGTGAATTGAAGAGGATTTCTTTCTTATGGTCATTTATTTTTCCAGAATCTACTATCACTCCAGTCCAGCTTCCTTCAGAAAACCCCAGTTTATTAGGCAGGACTGTACCTGTCCAAATCCCAGTTGTGAATTATTTTGGGTTCTTTCTTTGTGCTTTGAACTTTAGGGCCATTGCAAGTTAAGGGGTAAGGTTAAGTAACTGTTGTAAATATCCCTGAACTGTCAATGATAGTTAATAATTTCCTTGAACCTTCTATATAGAGAGGAGGCTGAGCTATCTTCAGGAGACTCATTCTCTCACCCACTGCTTGGCAACTGTATTGATGAATGCTAACAGTTGACTCCAATTGAAGGGAAGCCAAGTTCAGTTACCCTGTTGGGTAAATTAAACAGATTTTACATGCCTCAGGGATCCAGAAGGAAATGAACAGAGTTAGAAAACAACAAATTGTTCAGAGGTATTCTTTGAAATGCAGAGTTGCAAAATTAAATTTAAAAATTGTGGGTCGCAGTGGCACATACCTGTAATCCTAGCGGCTCAGGAGGCTGAGACAGGAGGATCACTAGTTCAAAGCCAGTCTCAGCAAGAGTGAGGCGCTAAGCAACTCAGTGAGACCCTATCTCTAAGTAAAATCCAAAAAAATAGGGCTGGGGATGTGTCTCAGTGATCGAGTGCCCCTGAGCTCAATCCCAGGTGCCCCCCCATCCCTCCAAAATTTGGAAATTAAAAAAAAATCTAATTATGGGTGTGAGTATGCTTGGTGGTGGAGTGAGTTGTAAATAGTTATGACTAGGTAAGCTAGGATCACAGTAGGCCTTCAGTACTGCCAACTCCTAGACCCAGCCTTCTGTGTTTGTGATCAACCTGGATGTGTGCTAGGCCAGGTGACTCTTATCATACGTGGAGTTAAACCATATACAATAGGACTATGGAGCACCATTCAAACATTCTCAGCAAAAGCGAGGTGCTAAGCAACTCAGTGAGACCCTGTCTCTAAATGTGGCTACCTGAACCATCTTTATTCATTCCCCTCCCTGATCTCAGGTAAACACTGGTCAGAACATTTCTGAATTCAGAACAATGCACCTGGAGCAAAGCTCAGTGCCACATGGTCTCTGGGATCATCTAACAGATCTTTAGATGAGCTTAAGGTTCAAGCTACAAGCATCTAGGGTCAAATACCTAGAATCATATTTACACTTTTTCCTCTGTTGCCCATTTTCCATAGCCACTGCTGCCACCTATTCCAGGACCTGACATTCAGCCTCAGAATTGACCTTGGAAGTGCCCTCCACGCTGCCAGGTTCTCTACGTACCTTCCACACTTGTGGCTTGCATTACATATTGAACAGCACAGGGCTCATACCTGGATGACTGCTGTATTCTTCTAATTGAAAACATAAACTTACCATTGGCCACTAGGTGGTACCATTGCACAAATTATGTGACAGGGTAGGCATTTTAAGATGGTGTCTTTGAAAGTGAGCTGATCAAGAGTGTTAAACTTTAAACATTGTGGATCCAATCCCAATATGAATTTAAAGAATTTAGCTGTCTAATATCACATGCAACTGTATAGTGTCACTGGCTGGGGTATCTCAATGTCTCTGTTCAGTACGTATTTGTTGATTGCCTATTGTGGCATTAGTAATTTTCTATAAAAATAACTCCTCTATTATCTATTTCTGTCTGGACTACCAAATATCTGCACATGGGTCTCTTGTTTTCCCTCCTTAGTCCAGCTAGTCTAGTCTCACAACTTTGCCAACTGTGGGTATATCTTCTACTTTTGTCCTCTGATTTATTAATAAAGTAGAAGGCGGAGCTGCGGGAACTGTGGGCCTGAGGAAGTAAGGACTGGGTAGATCATGGCCAGGGTGCACCACTGAGTGGAAAAATGATAAAGTATGAGGTCTTCAGGTATGACTGGATGTTGTCATGCTTGACTCACCTGGCAGGACTTTGCATTCTCTGGTCTAGGCAGGATGGTGGAAGTGTGATTCTGTCATTTCTCTGAGTTCCATGGCTCCCTCTCTTTCTTCTGAACAGAAGTTCTGCATGCCCCTGTGCCTCAAGGCACTGAGAATGGGGACAGTCCAGGCCCAGAGAGCAGGCTAAGGAGGAAGAAGTCCAAACCCAATGAGAAGCCAGGTAGGTGCCCACAATCCAGCCAAAGGGGGCAGTGCTGAGTCCCCAAAGCCTGATATGTGTGAGGGCAGCTGGTCATTTGCTGCAGGGCGCCGGGGTTATATGAACCACAATAAAGAAAACTTGATGAAATACATCAGTCACCAGCACCCCAACCATCCCCAGCTCTTCAGCATTGTCCACCTGTCTGTGAAGTCCCCATCTTCTTTGGGGACAAGCAGCATGGTTTTGTGTTTAGCCACACCTTCTTCATCAAGGACAGCCTGGTCGGGGTGGGAGCTTGCAGTGCTGGTACAGCATCATTATCATCATGATGTGTTTATCTCAACAATTCCTGGCCCTTGCTGCTGGGAAAGATCTGAGGGATCATCGGTAAGCTCCAAGCCAAAGCCCTCAAGGTAACTGAGGCAGAGCAGTTTGGGTGTCCGCAGCCAGCCCAGAAGATGAACACCCTTCCTGAACCAAAGGATTGCTACTGTTGCCAGCTGACTTTGTTGACAAGCAACATTCTGGGGGCATCTTCACACCTCCTCTGCCTGGCTCTAGAAAGCCAGAGGCAGCCAGCTGACAGAGAAGCTCCTGGAGGGTGTGCCAAGGGAGAATACCTAGGTCCAGATGGAGAAGTTCGCCAACTGAGAAGAGGAATCAGAAAGCGGGGAGAACTTGGGCTGAAGAGGAGGAGAAAGCCTCTTTGCTGCTAGAGAGTGTGGAAGGGCAAGTGCCTGACAGATTTGTCCTTACTCTCAGACTGTGAAGGTTGACAACTTCAAATGCTGTCAGTGATCAAGACCCTTCAGCACATGATACAGGTGCTGAATGCCCCTTATTTTTGCCTGTTGTCCTGGTATGGGAACCAGGTGCTTTGGAAAAGCACAGCTATGGGCCTGGTCTAACCAGTATTTGAAGTTCTTTGGGCCATGCTGTATCTGCATCATCCCATACAGCACCCAGTACCAGGAGGCCTGCTGGTGCATCTTGCTGGGGCTTAGTCCACACATGCAGATCCCTTCCCACGTGCTGTCTTCAGATTGGCAGTCATCATGGAAGTGCATAAAGCCACACACTCTACCTTCCACCTGGTCAGGTGCCTGGACAACCAGTCTCTTAGCAAGTATGAGTTTATGGTGAACAGTGGGAGCCCTGTGTCAATGGACAGAGATTGAAACAGCTTTGGCCAACTAGGACCTGTCTGTGGATGTGGTGGCCCAGTGCCTTGTCTGCCTCAAGGAAGAGTGAGTGGATGAACAAAGTGAAAATCCTCTTTAAATTCAACAAGGTGGACATGCAGAAGCTCTGGAGCATCCTTGGTGTCTTTGAGGAGGACAATGTCAAGCTGCTGCAGTTCCAGATGACAGGCCTGAGCAAAACCTGATCATAACACACGTCCCTGGTCTGCAGCTCCACAGCCTCACAGCCTGTGTGTGTTACCTTCTGAAAAATGGTAGTGCTAGTCCAGGGACTGTCCTCCAGATCCACAAAAGGAGGGACTGCTGTTGGTTTTCTGAACTGCTGGGATGGAGCCGTGTCCTGGCAGGGAATGGAAACTGCTGGAAGCTCTGCTTGAGTTTTTTGGAGTGTTTCTTACCACTATCGCATATCCATCAAGTTGTCCCATCTGAAGAAGGCAGTGGAGACCCATAGACAGTAGCATTGTTTACAGTGTGCACCCAGGAGGGAGATAGTCAGGGGGACTAGTATCTTGTGTCTGTCAAGGATCTCAGTATTGACAGGAGGAACATGGTGGGCCAGTCCTTCCACACTCTCTAGCAGCAAAGAGGCTTTCTCCTCCTCTTCAGCCCAAGTTCTCCCCGCTTTCTGATTCCTCTTCTCAGTTGGCGAACTTCTCCATCTGGACCTAGGTATCCTCCCTTGGCATACCCTCCAGGAGCTTCTCTGTCAGCTGGCTGCCTCTGGCTTTCAAGAGCCAGGCAGAGGAGGTGCAAAGATGCCCCCAGAATGTTGGATGTAGCCCAGTGGTACAGCATTTGCCTACTATGCATGGGGCCCTGTGTTCAATCCCCTGTATCATAAAAAACCAAAACCTAATGTGGGAGGTACCTGCTGGTTTGTGTCCTGTTTAACTTTTGCAGGGAAACAAGATGAGAAACTAGCAAGGTGCAAAAAGATGCTTAGTGTTAACGTGCTTTTTGTTTGTGGAATTAAAAGTGAACCTTGTTCTCTGATCACAAACCTCAGATATATCTGTAGATAGTAATTTATATACATACTACAGAAACTATATAAGACTGTGGCTTTCTTCATGGAATAGCAAAGAAAATGATAGTGGCAGAAATTAGCTAGGTGTAAAGTTACAAGACTATCACCCTGATCCAAGGTCAGAAGGAGATTGAACAATGGATGATATCAGGATTGAAAAGCAATGGTGAGATGACTCCTTGGCTGCCAAACTGCACAGCTGGCCTACTAGTCCCTGCCAAGAAGTGGCAGTGTGGCTGCAAAGTGGTGGCCCTGAGTCCCTGGCTAGGTTGGAGTGCAGGTGGTGAGCACGGCCTGTGGCCAGCCATGTGGAGTCTACCATGCAGGCACCGTGAGCCAGATCCTAGGTGAAGCCAATGTGCACTGAATTATCATCCTTCGGGGCACCTGCGGCAGAAGGCCACTCCATACAACACTGCAACCCATCGAAGAATCTCAACCTCCTGCTTCCTGACCTGCCATGAGAAAATGAAAGTGGGGCAGATCAGAATGAAAGTCCAGACTCAAGAATTAACCAGTCTGGGTGCAGTGGCACATGCCTGTAATCCCAGCAGCTTGGGAGGCTGAGACGGGGGATCACAAGTTCAAAGCTAGCCTTAGCAACTTAGTCAGGGACTAAGCAACTCAGTGAGACCCTGTCTCTAAATAAAATACAAAATAGGGCTGGGGATGTGGTTAAATGGTACAGTGCCCCTGAATTCAATCCCTGGTTAACACTACCCCACTCCACCCCTGCAAAAAAGAGGAATTAACCAATAATGTTAGTATGTTTCCAAACTCTGATCAGCATAAGTTTGGACCAATAGCAGTGAACTAAGTGCTATATAAACCCCTAAACTAGCACACTCTAGCAGGTTACCTTCTATGGATTCCCCTCTTGCTTTGCAAAGTTCTGTTCCTGTTTCTATTATTCAGTAAGCCCTACTCTGTTTTTTTTTTTTTTTTTTAGTATTTATTTTTTAGTTATAGGTGGATACAATGGTGCTGAGGGTCAAACCCAGTGCCTCACGCATGCTAGGCGAGTGCTCTACCTCTGAGCCACAACCCCAGCCTCAAACCCTACTCTTTCACTCAGTCAGTTCTGTGGATTTCATTCTTTGAATTCATGAGACCAGAACCCTGAAAAAAGAAGACTTGATGGTGAGCTTCTGGGGTCTGCTGCAACACTGCAGGCATGAACCACCACTAAGTCCTGCAACACTTCTTGGCTGCAGAGGGCTGTGGCTTATGCAGACCCCACCTGCCAGAGAAAGTAGTGAATTGAGTCTTAAAACTCCAGTTTTGATGGGACAACGGAAGGGATCATGGGCCATGTGGAAATGAAGGAAAGTTATGACAATAAGAATTTAAGAAGTCACGTTTAGAAGCACAGGTCTAACACTATCCTGGAGAAGCAGGTGCCCTGAGCTTCAACAAGATTGCCTTTCTTCATGGTATAAATATAATGACTGCTATTTTCAACTAGGCTTCCTTTTCTTTATTTGTGAATAAAGAGATTAAAGTAGACAACACAGGAAAATGTTGAAGTGGAGCAAAATGATTACTGGGTTTCATCAATGGGGAAAGTAGGTTGACATTGCATAAACACAGCCTTGTGAGTTACATGATTTTATGGAATCTCTGTGTCTTTCCTTGCCTTTGAGTTACTTTTTTTATTTTTTTGTGGGGGGGATACTGGGGATTGAACTCAGGGACACTCAACCATTGAGCCACATCCCCAACCCTATTTTGTGTTTTAGAGACAGGGTCTCATTCCGTTGCTTAGCACCTTGCTTTTGCTGAGGCTGGCTTTGAACTCACGATTCTCCTGTCTCAGCCTCCCAAGCCGCTGGGATTACAGGCATGCACCACCATGCCTGGCCTTTGAGTTTCCTTTATAATTCTACAAATTATAGATGATCATTCTTGTTCATAGCTGTGTAAATAAATTTTGATTTGTAGAATTACAATTGAATTCTTTCCCCATAGAATAGCCAATTTTGCATCAATTTGTAAATTCATTTTAGCATTACTGACTGCATATATATATGTGGTTGGTTGAATTGGCCTTTGAACCAATTATACCATCTTATTAGTCCTCTAATTTGTTAATAAGTTAAATAAAATCTTTGACCTGTTCTCCTTTCATACTTGTATGAGTCATAATTATGCTTGCTTTAAAAAATCGTCATTGCTGGGCACTGGGATACATGCCTGCAATCCCAGCTATTGGCTGAGGCAGAAGGATCCCAAGCTCAAGGCCAGCTTCAGCAAAATAAAAGTGGGAGGGGCTGGGTTGTAGCTCAGTGGTAGAGTGCTTGCCTAGCATGTGTGAGGCACTGGGTTTTGAACCTCAGCACCACATAAAAAATAAATGAAGGTATTTTGTCCATCTACCACTAAAAAATATTTAAAACAAAATGAATGGGTGAGGCAGGCTGGGGATGTAGCTTAGAGGTAGATCACTTGTGTAGTATGTGTGAGGCCTTGGATTTAATTCTCAGAAATACAAACAAATGAATAAAACACATTGGTCTTCAACAATAATAGCTAAAAAAAATCACAACTTATTTAGCAATAAAAGTATGAAATTTTTAGTAGACTGGGATGGCAAAAATGATTAATTGCTTTCAAAATGGCTTAATTTAACCTATGGTTATAATTATACATCAGTTATAAATGGATTAAAAAGATCAAATCCTAGAGAATAGTGGCTTTGCCAAATGCCTTAGGTTTGTGCTTCAAGTCATGAAGAAGCTAAAGGTTCAAGGTGCTTTTTGAACAAAAAAATTTCTCAGCCAGTCTTGCCCTTGAGACTATTCCAAGTTAAAAGTCTCTTCCATCACAGGAAACTTAAGACAGTATGCCCTGGTTTGGGCCTGTACCATCCATGTCACTCACTGAGGGTTTTCTCTTGACAGAAGTAGCTATAGTTTACCACACTGAGGAGGTCTCAACCAAGACCACATTGTAAAAAATGGTGGTGGAGTAAGATTTGGGGCTGGTGGCCTTGAGAAAAAATATATGTATGGGAGAGAGGATTCTGGAAGGAGTCATGAATCTGGAATAAACCTTCTTCTTTCCTTTGGTGGTGTTACTGTTTTGGCAGTGCTGGGAATTGTAGCCAGGGCCTCACATAACAGGCAAGAGTTTTAACACTGTGCTACATCCCCATCCCTTTAGTGTATTTCTTTCCATTTTGGGGAGGGAGTACTGGGGATTAACCCAGGGTGCTTAACCACTAAGCCAGGTACCTGGTCCTTCTTATTTTTTGAGACAGGGCCATGCTAAGTTGCTGAGGCTGCCTTTGAATTTGTGAGCCTCCTGTCTCAGCTTCCTGAGTACTTGGGAGTATAGGTGTGTGCTACCATGCCCGGCTAGTATATTTCTTTAATGACCTAATCCTATAACCTTGGAGATAAAAAATATTTACAGGAGACAGGCATGAAGAAACTTGCCAATAATCCAGCTACTCAAGAGACCAAAGCAGGAGGATTGCAAGTTTAAGGAGAGTCTTGCAACTTAGACACTTTCTCAAAATAAAAAGGATAAAAATAAAAAGGAATGGGGGCTGGAGATGCAGCTCAATGGTAGATAAATTCTCAGTACCAAACACACATTCACACACAAAGAAATACAGAAGTTGATGGGGCTGGGGATGTGGCTCAAGCGGTAGCACGCTCGCCTGGCATGCGTGCGGCCAGGGTTCGATCCTCAGCACCACATACCAACAAAGATGTTGTGTCCGCCGAGAACTAAAAAATAAATATTAAAAAAAAAATTCTCTCTCTCTCTCTCTCTCCTCTCTCACTCTCTCTTTAAAAAAAAAAAGAAAGAAAGAAATACAGAAGTTGAGTATTAAGATACTTGGTTCCTCTGCAATCAGAACTTAGCATTAAAGCTAAGTGTGTAAGTGTGTGTAAGTTTTTATTTGGGATTATGGCCCCAGGTGACATGAGTGAAAACAGAGATGGAGGAAAAATGAATTCAAGGATACATCATGAAGTTGGACTATCCCTAAGGGTATATTGTTGATCAATGCTCTGAGAAGCCTTATGAAATTAACTTCAAAATTGAGGCTAGGGATGTAGCTCAGTGGTAGAGTGCTTGCCTAGTGTTCATGAGGTTCTTAGTTCAATCCCCAATACTACCAAAACAAACAAACAAACAAAAAAACACCCAGCTATGTGATAAAGGAATGAAAGGGGAAACACTTATCCAACAGGTACAGACTTCTGTTAAACGAAAGTTGCTCCCTGAGGCCTTAGCTTCCCCACATGCAAGGGCTGAACTGGTTTAGAGAGGCTAGGATGGGAAATGAGAAGTTTGTGGGGTTTTTGTCAAAGCCTGTGTGTGAGTGGTCATTGCATCCAAGGCTTAAACAAAGGTGAGTCCAAGACAGTAGTGTGTGAGTAAATACTTAACAGCCAGTTTCCAAATACAGAAGGAAGCTCTGATTTGTAGCATTTGCTAGTTTACATTGATAAACATTCCCATGGTGGCAATTCCAAGTTACCAATGTGCTGTCATTGAGCATAGAGTTGGAAAGAGATGTGCACAATAGGCTTTTTTTTTGTAAGTACCAGGGTGATCATTTAATCACTGAGCCACATCCCTAGCTGTTGAGAGCCACAGCCAAAGGGGCCCCAGCAAACTTCCAGCTGCCAGCAAACTTCCAGCTGCCGGCTGATGATTGGCTCACAGTGGCCCCAGCAACATCTAGCTGATTGGCTCCTCTGCGGTGATGTTCATTGGGCTGTTTCCCTGCCCTTCAGACTACGGAACTGCTCATTGGGGGACTCCTTTGGCTCCGCCCACACGACCCAGCCAATCGGCCTCAAGAGCAGGAGGATTGTTGGAGGTGGTTGGTTTTGTGGTGGGAGAGGCTTGTGGAAGCCGGTGGTGGCAGTTGGGCTCTGAGGGTTTTTTCCTTTGGAGCTGTTTTGCTTGGCATTTATAGTTCTAAAAATAAAGTTAGTTTCTTTTGACAAGTGGCTCCTGAATTGTGCCCAGCCAGACTGCGGCATTTGGTGGCTTGCACGGGGAGCGACTGAGGGTAAGTGATAAGGTAAACTGCTCGCCCCTGAGGGCAGGGTGAGAGGATGGGTAGCCATTTTAAGATTCCTCTTTTGTTTTGCTTCACTTTTGTTTTAAGTTGCCTGTCCCTGGAGATGAGTGAGACGGAAGAAAAACCGCTCACATCTGAGGAAAAACTATTTACGTCTGAGGAACAGATAGGGAGAAAGGACGGATGCACATGTCAGGAGGATAGAAAGGCTATAATGATTTTTTATTGTTCCCTTTTTATTTCATTCTGTCTCGGTTTTGTTTGGTGTTATCTTGTTGAGTTGTATTATAGTAGAAATATGGGATCAGAAATTAGTAAAAAACAAACTGAAAGAGTGTTAAGTAAATTGTTAGAGGAAGGAGGCATCCCAGTAAAATCAAGAACAGTCAGGGCATACGTTGATACAATACAAAAATGTAGCCCATGGCTTTTTAAGGAGGAGTTGTTAAATATATCACAATGGAACCATCATGGTGAAGATTTAAAAAGAATAGAAAAGAAAAGCCCAGGAACTCTGCCAGTTGGTACATTGCCATTGTGGAAGTTGGTATCTTGTTTGCTTAGTCCAAAGCCTTCAGTTCAGACAAAGGTAGAGGAAGGAGAAGACATATTGATTCAAGTAAAAGAGAAGGTCTCTCAAGTTAGTCAGACAGAGGAAAAGATTCAAGTAAAAGAGAAGGTCTCTCAAGCTAGTCAGACAGAGGAAAAAATTCAAGTAAAAGAGAAGGTCTCTCGAGCTACTCAGACAGAGGAAAAAATTCAAGTAAAAAAGAAGGTCTCTCGAGCTAGTCAGACAGAGGAAAAAATTCAAGTAAAAGAGAAGGTCTCTCGAGCTAGTCAGACAGAGGAAAAAATTCAACTAAAAAAGAAGGTCTCTCGAGCTAGTCAGACAGAGGAAAAATTCAAGTAAAAGACAAGTTCTCTCGAGCTAGTCAGACAGAGGAAAAAATTCAACTAAAAAAGAAAGTCTCTCGAGCTAGTCAGACAGAGGAAAAAAATCAAGTAAAAGAGAAGGTCTCTCCAGCTAGTCAGACAGAGGAAGAAAGTTTAGAGCAGAAAAAGCCATCAGGGGAAAAGTTACAACAGGAGACTGCTACTAACACCTTTCTATCACCAGAGGGCATAAGTGTCCAACCAACAGCTCCACCTCCATATGCTAGGAGGCCCCCAACCCCCATAGTTGAGAGATGGGATCCTGAGACAGGACCTCAAAGATTAGCATGCCCTGTACCCACATTATCATGGAGAAAGGCATTGGGTTCCATTGCCAAAAAACGGACAGGGGGGCCCAATGCTCCGGGGCCCATGACCACAATTATACGTGGCACTGGAGGAACCCAGCAACACCATCAGGGTAGTGCCCAGGACACATTATCCATTAGATCCCTCACTAGACAAACCAGAGGAAGCGCAGGATTGGACATCTGTGCCTCTGCCAGAGCAGTACTAACTCCAGAGATGGGAGTTCAAATCATTCCCACAGGGGTAAAGGGGCCTCTTCCCCAAGGAACACTAGGCTTATTATTGGGAAGAGGTTCTTCTACTCTAAAAGGACTTATGATAAGTCCTGGGGTAATTGATCCCGATTATGAAGGTGAAATAAAAATTATAGCCAGTTCTCCAAGGGGTATAGCAGTAATTTCACCAGGAGATAGAATAGCACAGTTACTAATAATACCCAGCCTATATGATAAATTTTCCAGTCGCACTGTAGAAAGAGGTTCCAGGGGATTAGGCTCCACAGGTGTAGATTGGGCTACGCTTTCTTTAAATTTAGATTCTCACTCCATGCTAAAACTAAATATTCAGGGACATGAATTTAATGGGCTACTGGATACAGGTGCAGACCTTAGCATCATCTCTCGTCAAGAATGGCCAAAACATTGGCCATTACAACAATCCACTCAAACGCTTCGAGGCCTAGGAGTGGTGACTAATCCCTATAGAAGTGCAATGGTATTAGATTGGAAGGATCCTGAAGGATGTGAGGGAACTATACAGCCATATGTATTGGATCATCTTCCCATAAATTTATGGGGACGAGATGTCGTAGATCAATTAGGTTTGACATTAACAAATAACATCAATCAAAATGCACCCACTATTATGACTAGACAAGGTTTTAGGAAAGGAAAAAGATTAGAAAAACAAGAACAAGGTATAGCAGCATCAATACAAATAGATCAAGGAACAGACAGACATGGGTTGGATTTTCAGAAAGGGCCACTGAGACAATAAAAATTACTTGGAAATCAGAAAGACCAGTATGGGTTCCTCAGTGGCCCCTGACTAAAGAAAAGATACAAGCAGCCCATGGCCTGGTCAAACAACAATTAGCGGAAGGACATATACAACCTTCTGTATCTCCCCATAATACTCCCATTTTTGTCATCAAAAAGAAATCTGGTAAATGGAGATTATTGCAAGATTTAAGAGCCATTAATAATGAGATGGTTATTATGGGACCTGCTCAATCGGGGATTCCTCAATTGTCTGCTTTGCCAAAAACTTGGTATGTTTTAGTTATAGATATTAAAGATTGTTTTTATTCAATTCCAATTCATCCTGAGGATAGTCCACGTTTTGCATTTACTATCCCTGCACTGAATCATGAAGGTCCTGATCAGAGATATGAATGGAAAGTACTCCCTCAAGGGATGGCTAACAGCCCAACTATGTGTCAAATTTATGTTAACAAAGTAATCCAGCCACTTAGAAATCAAAATCCTGAACTACAAATATTTCACTCTATGGATGATGTATTATTAGCACACAAAGCTAAAAACACATTGCTAGAATGTTATGCCACACTTACAAACTTATTAAAAAATTATAATCTAGAGATAGCAATAGATAAAGTACAATTAAATTTTCCAATTAATTATTTAGGAGTTCTATTATCCTCAACCATGGTCCGTCCACCAAAAATTCAAATACGAGTAGATCAACTCAAATCACTTAACGACTTTCAAAAGTTATTAGGAGACATAAATTGGATAAGGCCTTATCTAGGTATTCCAACAGGAGAGTTGGGACCTTTATTTGATATCCTAAAAGGTCCATCAGATCCAAATTCACCCCGAATGTTGACGCCTGAAGCAAGAAAGGCATTAAAAATCATTGAAACATATATGGAAAATATGCATTTGGATAGAATTGATATAAGTTTGCCTTTATTATTTATTGTACTATCAACAAAAAATATTCCTACAGGAGTATTTTGGCAAGAAGGTCCATTATTATGGATACATTTATCTTATTCTCCTAACACTATTCTTACTAGGTATCCTGAGGCTGTAGGACAATTAATACTCAAAGGAATAAAAACAGCAAAGGCAGCGTTTGGAATTTCTCCTAATAAAATTATTACTCCATATACTATGAATCAAATTGATGAATTAGCTAATGAGTTAAATACTTGGGCAATAATCATGTGCAAATCTAATGTTTCATTTGATAACCACTTACCATCTAATCCTTTATTGTCTTTTTGGTCATTGCATCCTGTAATTTTTCCAAAAATGGCAAGAAAAACACCTATCATGAATGCTCCAAATATATTCACTGATGGATCAAATAATGGTACAGCAGCAATAGTTACACCTGATCGAACTTTTACATTTTTAGTACCCAAACAATCAGCTCAAAAGGTAGAGCTTAATGCAGTATTACAAACTTTTGTGATGTTTAAAGATTCTGTATTTAATTTATTTTATGATAGTCAGTATATAGTTAATGCTATAGTATCCCTTGAAGATGCTGGTAGGATTTCCCCTTCTTCTACTGTTTTCTCTTTGTTTTCCACTATACAAAGTTTAATCTGGGACAAAAAAGATCCATTCTTTATAGGACATATCAGGGCACATACAGGATTGCCTGGAGCCCTTAGTTTGGGCAATGATTTAGCAGATAAAACTACACATGACGTCCATATTTTCTCTATACTAGAAGAAGCTATAAATTTTCATAAAAGGTTCCATGTCAATGCTAATACTTTACAAAAGCGTTTAAAAATAACTAAGGAACAAGCTAGACAAATAATAAAACAATGTCAAAATTGTGTGACCTTTTTACCACAAGTTAATCTTGGAGTCAATCCTAGAGGATTGATACCTAACCATATTTGGCAGATGGACGTCACACACTTGCCAGAATTTGGAAAATTAAAATATTTGCATGTTACAGTTGATACTTCTTCTGGATTTTTGATGTGCTCCCTTCATGCCGGAGAAAAAACTAAAGATGTTATAGCTCATTGCTTACAAAATTTTGCCACTGTGGGCATTCCAAAACAGTTAAAAACAGATAATGCCCCTGGTTATACGTCTACTTCTTTTAAACAATTTTGCTCATCATTTGGCATTACTCATATAACAGGAATCCCATACAATCCACAGGGACAAGGCATAGTTGAAAGAGCTCATCAAACTATTAAAATGTACTTATTAAAGCAAAAAGACAGAATTGGGAAGGGGTATATATTCCCCAAAGATAAACTTAAAATAACCCTTTTTACTCTAAACTTTTTAAATTTGGATTCATCAGGACTTAGTGCTGCAGAAAGGCATATGTGTCCAAAAAATGTACATAAGCCCAAGGTACTTTGGAAAGATATTCTAACAGGACAATGGAAAGGTCCTGACCCAGTAATTGTCTGGAGTCGGGGGTCTGTTTGTGTGTTTCCACAGGAAGAACAGCAGCCGATTTGGATTCCGGAGAGATTAACTAAAATCCTGACCCAGTGATTGTCTGGAGTCGGGGGTCTGTTTGTGTGTTTCCACAGGGAGAACAGCAGCCAATTTGGATTCCAGAGAGATTAACTAAAGCGAATTCTACAGACCAAAAAGATGATTTGGCTCAAATCAATAACAGCTGATATCCAAAACTCCAATTTGGCTATCCTTACATCTGCGACAGAACCAGGATGCTTTTTTCAATATCTGTTTTATTATTGCCCTTTCCCATATCATGAAGTTCTATTTTGTTTTTTGAGCTCATACAGACCTAGGTTAATGTTTTGCTGATCAGTTCTATTTTTTTTTTTTTTGACTATAGAGTTTTTAAACATTGCAATGGAGATTTCACCTGTAAAAAGTTATAAGGCCTTTACCATTATGTTATGTGTTGTATGTATTATATTATGTGTGCACACTTGTGTTTTGTGTTATATGTTTGAATGTACGTATGTCCATATATCATATATGATAAGCGCTCATAAAAAAAAAATGGATCCCAAAATTTTTTTTTTTATTCACGTGATTTAAATGGTTTAATTTAAATTGGGTAAATAACTATTAAGAATTATTTTAATATATAAACAAAAAAGGAGGTTAACAGATCTGTTTGTTTACTTTCACCTATCCTTTTCATTATATTTAATAATTCTTTTCAAGATAATGTAAATTGTTAAGAAAATTATTTTCTTTTAGTGCCTTCTAGAATGTTACACAATTATTAATATTAACCATTATTGCCAAAATTCCTATCTTCATCCCAGTGCCGGTGAAGATAATGTAAATTGTTAAGAAAATTGTTTTCTTTTAGTGCCTTCTGGAATGTTACACAATGTTTTCTTTAGCCATTATTGCCAGAATTTCTATCTTCATCCCAGTGCCAGTGAAGACAATGTAAATTGTTAAGAAAATTGTTTTCTTTTAGTACCTTCTAGAATGTTATATAATTTTTTCTTTAGCCATTATTGCCAGAATTCCTATCTTCATCCCTGTGCCGGTGAAGACAAAGATAAAACTAATCTACAGTTTCTGCAATAGCCATCACTGAACCGCTTACAGAACTTGCCTAAACTATGTGTCACTTGTATGCATTGTAAACTCACTTGTATGCATTGTGAACTATCTGTTGGTGCAGCGACTTGTGGTAGTGTTGGAGTATTTTTGCTGATGATGTCATCGGTGGTACAATTTTTCCAACAAGAGCTGTCAATTGGCTTGGTATATCTTCCTCCCTTCTGCTTGTCATGATCGTTCAGCTATTTGGGGGCCAACAGAGGTGAGGCAAAGAACCTCACCCCCCCCTGCTGGTACCTCTCCACAGCTGTGGCTGTATACTGGACCGGTAGTCAATGACGGGTAAGATCCAATTACAATGGTACCAACCTAAGACAGGAGGCTGACGCCCTGAGGTCAGCTCATCTGAAGACGGGTAAGGACCATATGTAGTATTGGACAACCTAAGGCAGGCACGGTCCCTAAGCCACATGCTTGTTGTTTAAACAGAGAGGGGGAGATGTTGAGAGCCACAGCCAAAGGGGCCCCAGCAAACTTCCAGCTGCCAGCAAACTTCCAGCTGCCGGCTGATGATTGGCTCACAGTGGCCCCAGCAACATCTAGCTGATTGGCTCCTCTGCGGTGATGTTCATTGGGCTGTTTCCCTGCCCTTCAGACTACGGAACTGCTCATTGGGGGACTCCTTTGGCTCCGCCCACACGACCCAGCCAATCGGCCTCAAGAGCAGGAGGATTGTGGGAGGTGGTTGGTTTTGTGGTGGGAGAGGCTTGTGGAAGCCGGTGGTGGCAGTTGGGCTCTGAGGGTTTTTTCCTTTGGAGCTGTTTTGCTTGGCGTTTATAGTTCTAAAAATAAAGTTAGTTTCTTTTGACAAGTGGCTCCTGAATTGTGCCCAGCCAGACTGCGGCACCTAGCCATTTAAAAAAATATTTTATCTTGAGACAGGGTCTCACTAAATCTTTAGGGCCTTGCTAAATTGCTAGGTTGGTTGTGAACTTGCAATCCTCCTGTCTCAGCCTCCCGAATCACTGGGATTATAGGTGTGCACCACTGCGCCCAGCTCAATAGGATTTTTTTTTTTTTTTTAAGCTGTAAGGAACCAGCTCTGGTTTACTTTCATTAAAGAATCTGAAGTTGTGTCCAAAACTTGCTTGATTCCCTGTGATAACTCTTTTATTTTCGGTACTGGGATGCTTAACCAATGATCCACATTTCCAATCTTCTTTTGTATTCTATTTAGAGATAGAATCTCACTGAGTTGCTTAGGGCCTCACTAAGTTGCTAAGGCTGGCTTTGAACTCCTGATCTTCCTGCCCCAGCCTCCCAAGCCACTGGAATCACAAGCATGTGCCATCATGCCTCACTTAACTATAGTATTTTTATGACATACATATACAGTGGTCCCTCAGTATTCACAGAGAATTGATTCTAGGACTCCTATGCAGCAACAAAATCCTCAGTCCATTCTATAAATTAAAAATTAAAAATGGCTGGGGATGTAGCTCAGTGGTAAAGCACTCCTGGGTTCAATCCCCAGTACCAGGGTGTAGTTGAGGGACTTAAATATAAAATATCTTGTGATCAGCAATTTTACTTCAAGACATATTCCCTTGAAGTGATAATATATATTCTTCCAAATACTTACACATTGAGTATACATTATACTTATAAGTATTTTTTTATATACTTATAAATACTTGTACAAGCTGGACATTATGGTGCACACCCATAATTCAGTGACTTGGGAGGCTGAGACAAGAGGATTACAAATTCAAGATCAGCCTCACCAGGTTAGTGAGACCCCAAGCAAATTAATAAGGCTCTGTCTCAAAATTAAAAAAAAAAAAAAGTAAGGGCTGGGATATAGCTCATGGAATAATGGATCTATTATCAATCAATCAGTGGTAAAGCACTAAATGCACTATGGAGTTCAATCCCCAGTAACATATACATGTACACACACACACGTACAAACACACACACACACAAGAGCCCAATTGTTTTAGTCAGGTTTTTGCATCTGTGATCAAAAGATCTGACAAGAACAATTAGAGGAGAAAAGGTCAATTTTGGCTCATGGTTTCAGAGATTCAGTCCATTGTTTTAGGACTAAGATAAGGCAGGACATCATGGTAGAAGGGAATGGTAGATACAGAAGTTCAGGATTTGGCAACTAGATATTTTTCCCATCAAAGAGAGAGAGCTCTGCTCATCAGGGACAAAATACATACCCAAAAGGCACACTCCCAGTGACCTACTTCCTCCAGTCAGATCCTACCTGCCTATTGTTACTGTCCAGTTAATCCATATCAGTGGATTAATCCACAAAATAGGTAACACCTCTCATAATTATTTCACCTTTGAAAATGCTTGCATTTTCTCACATGTAAGTTTTTTGGGGGATACCTCATATCTAAATCATAACACTGCACCCCTGGCTCCCCAAAGCTCATATCCATTTCAAAATGCAAAATTTGTTTAGCATATTACCTAGTCTAGTCTTAACAGTTTGACTGTTATCTAGTCTTAACAGTTCCAGAATTACCCAAAAGCTCAAATCTAAAACCTCATCTGAAACTCAAGGCAAATTCTTAGCTGTGAGAGTAATATCAAAAGCAAATTAAGGGCTGGGACTGTAGCTCAGTGGCACAGCGCTTGCCTAGCATGTGTGAGGCACTGGGTTTGATCCTCAGCAACACATAAAAATAAACAGATCAAATAAAGGCATTCTGTCCATCTACAACTACAAGAAATTTTTTTAAAAATTAAAAAAAACCAAGTTAAATATATCTAAAGATACAAGTTAAATATATCTAAAGATGGCTCTTAAGCTATCTTTTCTATTGTTTCTGTGCAAAGTATTCAGCATATCTTTAGTGTAATGTCCTTAAGAAACACAACTTCAAGGGCTGGGGAGATAGCTCAGTTGGTAGAGTGTTTGCCTTGCACGCACAAAGCCCTGGACTCAATCCCCAGCACCACACACACACACACACACACACACACACACACACACACAGAACCACAACTTACTTAGCCCCAGTTTTACTCATAGTTTTTTGGCCAAACTTCAAGTTTTTCAGATATTTCTGCTTTGTTTTCTACTCCTGTCATGGTAAACTTGGGTTAAAGCCACCAGCAATATCCATGCCACTGCCTGAATGCTGTGTTGCTTTAAAATTTCCTCCACCAAATTAATTAGTATATCATTTTAAAATTTAGCCTCACAAAAATCTCAGGCAAGGGCAAAATGTAGATGACATTTTTGTCAGAACATAATATGAATTGCCTCTAGACAAATTTCTTTTTTTTAATTTTTAAAAAATTTTTTAGGTGTAGATGGACACAACACAATGCGTTTATTTTTTTATGTGGTGCTGAGGATCGAACCCGGGTCCCTCCCGTGCTAGGCAAGTGTTCTACCGCTGAGCCACAACCCCCAGCCCTCTAGACAAATTTCTAATAAAGTTCTCTGAAACCTCATGAGCCCAGTCTTTACTGTCTACAGTCCGATTGACATTCTGGTTTTCTGTGTTCTTACCAGAATTTCCCATTAAACTCTGCTTACAACATTCTAAAGCTTTTCCAGCCTGCATTTCTAAACTTTTCAAAATGTATCCCCCCTCCAACCAGCTCCAAACGCTTCTGAACCACATGTTCAGGTTAGTCACAGCAGTGACCCCATTTCGGGTCCTAATTTCTGTTTTAGTCACCTTTGTGCTGCTCAGACCAAAGACCTGACTATGAACAATGTAGGTGAGGAAAAGGTTATTTTGGCTCAGGGTTTCAGAGGTTCAGTTCATGATTGACTAAGTCCATATTTCTGGGCCTGAGTGAAGTAGAACACATGGTGAAAGGGCATGGAAGAGGCAAACAGTTCAGGACTTGGCAACCAAGAGGGAGAGAGAGGGAGAGAGAGGGAGAGAGAGGGAGAGGGAGAGAGAGAGAGAGAGAGAGAGAGAGAGAGAGAGAGAGAGAGAGAGAAACTCTTCTCAGCAAGGACAAAATATACACTCCCAACACACACTCCCAGTGTTCTTCTTCCAGCCACATCCTACCTGTCTATAGTTAATCCCTATAAGTTAATTAATGCACTGATTAGGTTATACCTCTCATAATGTGATCATTTCACCTTCAAAATTCTTGAATTTTTCACACATGAGCTTTCAGGGGACATCTGTTCTTAGTTCAAGTCTTCTTCTTTGGGAACTACTCAGACTTCCTCTGTGACAATCCAACTTTCATTCACCAGTTTTAGTATTCATTTATGATTTTCTGAATCCTCTCTAATTTAAATAGACTTGTTTACACTCAGACTAGAGACTGTTTAAATATACTCTTATCTTACTCCTAAGTAGACACTGGTTCCTTTTTTTTTTTTTTAAAAGAAACTACTGATATTCTGAGTATATACCTCCTGATCATAAGAGAAGCATTCAGGCTAAGAAAAAGTTTGACACAAAGAATTAAAAAATAGCAGGGTGCCTCTTCTTTCTGTTCTTTTCTGTTTTCAAATGAAAGCTGTGTCTAGACATGGAACTAAACACACAATTGTTCATTGTAATTATTTCTATTGTTTATGGGGATGAATCAGTCTGGTGGGGGAGGATTGATTAATGAAGAGGTTAACAGTATTTCCTCCTTCCCACTCAAGCACAGATTGGAAAAAACACAGCTTTGGACATGTAAAATAATGTTTTCAAGGCCTTCATTAAAGCCCATCATTTGATTTACTTTCATTGTGGTGCTGGTGATAGTGGGTGTGGATTCATGGTGGTGTTTGTTATTGGCTGAGGAGACATACTGAAAATAAAATGCTACAGAAGAAAGTGATTGTGCTTCTTTGACAACATAGCAGCACAACTTCTTGGCTACATGCAGTACTAACTTTAGCTTTCTAAGCTTCTTCTTTTTAGCTTTTCTTATCTGAAAAATGGGGGTAATATATTACTCAATCCTTTTTTTTTTTTTTTGGTATTGGGTATTGAACCCAGGGATTCTCTACCACTGAGCTACATCCTCAGCCCTTTTTACTTTTTATTTTGAGACAGGGTCTCACTAAATTGCAGAGGCCAACCTTGAACATGTGATCCTCCTGCTTCAGCCTCCAGAGCAGCTGGGATTACAGGCATGCACCACCATGCCCTATTCAACCTATTGTTAAACACACTGAGATATTTGAAGAGTTTGGCTTCTCCTAAGAACTTGGCAATGTTTGTTATTATCATCATGATACCTGAGTGGTTTTAATTGGGGTAGGTTTATTGCAATGACAAATTGTTTTTCAGTGCTTGAGATTGGACCCAACGTCTCTCCTAAGCTAGACAACTGTTCTACCTCTGAACTGTGTCCCCAGGACTGCAGTGACAAGGTTGTTAAGAGAAAGCTTACAACAGCCAAAATGCTCAGGTCTGAAATTTTGATCCTATGGCCTATTCTCTCAGTGTAACCTCATCCCTTTCCCACTGTGAATGACACTGTAGCTTCAGATGTTGTCAATTGGAAGACAAATGGTCTTATATTATAACAATGCCTCCCCCCTGAAAAAAAGAGAGAGAACAAATGGCCTGAGGATGTGCTCACTGTCCTGACCTGCCTGGAAGGGACAGGGGTGTAGGCAGCAGAACACTTAGCCGTAGAAGGATGGCTAACGGTCTGGCCATCACACCAAAATGCCTGGGCTTGCCAGGTGTGGTGGCAAACACATACCATACATGAGGCCGAGCCAGGAGGATTGAGAGTTCAAGGCCAGCCTGGGCAATTTACTAAGACGGTGTCTTGAAATAAAACATTAAAGGGCTGGGGATATAGCTCAGTGGTAGAGCACCTCTGGGTTCAATCCCCAGTACAAAAAAAAAAAAAAAAAAGGAATAAAAAAGAAAAACTTAAAGCCAACCAAAACTAGACATGCTGGGCCTGCCATATTATGAAAATAATCTTAGAGAGTTTCTCAAATCTAAGGGCAAATTCTAGGTGGTGAGGGACAAACCCTTGTGTAGAATATATGCAAATATATCATTAAAATAATCCAGTTACCTTTACCTTGTTAGCATAGTAAAGCCCACAGCAGAAAAAATTATCTGTTAAACTGACTTTTAATTGTTTATTTTGATAAAGAAAACATACCACCCACCGTGTGTGTGTGTGTGTGTGTGTGTGTGTGTGTGTGTGTCTGTGTGTGTGTGTGTTGCTGGGAATTGAATCCAGGGCCTTGTACATGCGAGGCAAGCACTCTACCAACTGAGCTACATCCCCAACTACACTTTTTTTTTTTTTTTTTAACTTGCAGTGCTGAAGATCAAACCCAGCGCTCTGCCACTGAGCTGCACCTGCAGTCCATTTAGGCCTCTCTTTTAACCAGGCTTTCTTGGGAGCTCTCCTGGTCTGGTCACTAGGTGGCGCCTGGGTGGGCTCCAAGAGAGGAAAACAGGGAGCCTGAAAGACATCTGATTCAGTGTTGCTTGCTGTCAGATGCATTGGTAAATGAGATTAAGTTGTCCTGCAAGGAATTCACAAAATGTTTTAAAACTTTACTTAACAACATTTTTAAAAACCATGAGATTGCATTACAAAAACTTGATTTACAGTCTCTTAATAAATTGCAAGATCTTGCAACCCTGGACCAGCAGTCTGAGAAAACAACCTTTTGGGGTGCAGAGCCCCCTTCCACAGAACTGGTAATCTCCAGTGCAATACAACCTCAAAGCTCACAGGCTCTCCTGCTTCTCCTGTTTGTTCCCCTTTGGTTCCTGTAATCTTCTGATTTGTATAACTCTTACTTGGTCCCATCCTTTCCTTTTTGGATGTGAAGGCTGAGGTTTTGCAGAAAAACACGGGCTGGAACTGCAATCTTGTCTCTCACAGCAGGACTCTCGGGCATGTCTTATGTCGTTTCTTACACATTTAGTTGCTTTCAGAGAAGGGTTATAGCTGAAAAAATGAGTAAAACATCTGAGCATGGTGGCACATGCCTGTAATCCCTACTATTCAGAGGACTGAGGCAGAAGAATCACAAATTCAAGGCCAGCCTCATGAATCTCTAATAAGACTTTATCTTAAAAATCTCTAGTGAGGGGCTAGAGCTGTAGTTCAGTGGTGGACTGCTTGCCTAGCACGTGTGAAGCACTGGGTTTAATCCTCAGCACCACATAAAAATAAATACAGATATTGTGTCCATCTACAATTAAAAATGTTTTTAAACAATCTCTAGTAAGACTTTATCTAAATAAATAAATAGGGTCAGGGATGTAGGTCAGTGGTAGAGTGTTGCCTAGCACTAGAGAGGCCCTGAATTCAACCCCCAGTACTACAAAAACAACAACAAAAATAAGTAAACAAAACAAAAAATCACAGATAAGACATGGGAGAGATACTTGGAGAATTTTAGGGACCATTTTGGTGACTAAAGTAAGATACGGATGAAAATGGAATTTGTAGGTCCACTTTTCTTTGTGAAATATATATATATATATATATATATATATATATATATATATATATATAATTTATATATGTAACTTGTATATATGTAAATTTTATATATACATATATATATAAATTCAGGTTTACACACATACACACACATTTGGGAGGAGAATGATATATGTTCAAGTATAAAAGATTTAAACAATACAGAAAAGTACAAAGAAGAGGGCAAAGATTCCCCAAATTCAACTTTTTATTTATAACTTCCATTAACATTTTGGGGGCTGGGGATGTGGCTCAAGCAGTAGCGAACTCGCCTGGCATGCGTGCAACCCGGGTTCGAGCCTCAGCACCACATACAAACAAAGATGTTGTGTCTGCCGAAAAACTAAAAAAATAAATATTAAAATTCTCTCTCTTCAAAAAAAACATTTTGGTATACATTCTTTCTACCCTACTCTGTGTATGTGTGTGTGTGTATGTGTGTGTGTATATATATATATATATATATATATATATATATATATATATATATACTTAATAAAGCATGATCTGGGCCAGGGAATACCCAGGAGTGTGGGGTTTTGGGGTTCCCACATAATCCTCATCAGTTTACCTCCAACTAACTCTCAATATGGCTAATCTAGAAATTTTTAGATCATATTAAAGTGCCAGGCAAATGCTCACCCCAAATCAGTTTCATTCAGATTGCTATTTACACACCCCACCCACTGACACAGATATTCTGGAGCAGCCAGGGTGCATGTTTGAAATTTTCTTTTTTTTTTTTTTTTAAATAAAGGCACCTTTTCTTTTTTTTTTTTAAGAGAGAGTGAGAGAGGAGAGAGAGAGATAGAATTTTTAATATTTATTTTTTTGTTCTCGGCGGACACAACATCTTTGTTGGTATGTGGTGCTGAGGATCGAACCCGGGCCGCACGCATGCCAGGCGAGCGCGCTACCGCTGAGCCACATCCCCAGCCCCCATGTTTGAAATTTTCATGAAAGAGAACATAGAAATTGCATGATAACTTAAGTTTTCCACCAATAATATTCTAGAATATCTGTCCTTAGCTTATAAGTAATGACTTAAAGAAAACAACAAACAAATCTCACCTTTAAGAATATCTTCAGCATCTTCAAGACAAGCTAGTTAGTCTGTTAAACAGACTTTGCTCCATCTGACTGATGACTGGAAAGACGGAACCAGGTGATTAAAGCCCACTGTGCACATTCTAAAGTCTGTGTGATTGCTCACAGTAGGCATTGTGGGGAAGAATTCCTTTCTCAATTATTGCTGCCATCATGTTGCATAGCAAGCCACCCCTAATCTCAGTGATTTAAAAAAACAAATATTTATTTTACTCTCCCTGCTCTCTGCACTGCATTGCACATTGGCCAGGCTTGTCTGGGCTTGGATTTGGGTCTGCTCCATGAGTTTCTTATTCCAGGACCCAGGCTGCAGAGGCAAAGGCTGCCTGGGACATTCTTTCCTCATGGCATAAGGCAGAAATGTAAGAGGTCATGCCAAATTTCACCAATTCATATAAAGCCTCTGGGTAGACAGTCACACCCATCCAAATTCTATTGACCAAGCCCGGAGGGAATATGATGGAGAAGCATACTCTACTCATAATAAGCCACAGTAATGGTGGAAAAGGAAGAAAAAAAATGTAAGACAAAAATAGTATGTGCTATAGGGACCACTTGGGATGGAAAATAACATGAAATTTAGGTTCAGTCCTGCTGTTGAGGCTCATAAATGCAATTTGGACTCATGCCCCTCAAGAGCCCCAATAGTTTCATTTAGTGTATCCCTAAAGATCCTTGATGAAGTCTCCTTTCTGATCTGTCTTATTCTGTCATTATACTGTATATGCTTTATGCTCTTTACCGTTATGAAGACCCCATATGGGTATTTAAAAGCAAAAAGTTTAAACTGCCCTATACACTTTTTAAAATATTTTTTTAGTTGTAGATGGACACAATACCTTTATTTTGTTTTTATGTGGTGCTGAGGATCGAACCCAGTGCCTTCCACGTGTGAAGTGAGCACTCTACCACTGAGCTACAACCCCAGCCCTGCCCTATATATTTTTGAGTGTTGAAAAAAATTTTTTTTTTCTTTTCCTTTCCTAGCCAACGCTATGCTGATCAGCAAACATCTCTGAAATTTCCCTGTGAATAAAAACAAAAGTATTGTTGCCAGGCAACAAATAAAAGGAGAGTATTATTTTTATGTTTTTTGGAAGGTGTTGTAAGTATCTTGCTCCACAGTTTCCATGGAGAATCCCAATTATTGAGATTAATTGAATGCTACAAAAATTGAAATCAAAACAAAGAGACTAGCTTTACCTAAGCAAGAGGACAACTGGGAGAAATAGTTAGATTAAACCTTCTACCACAAATCAAATCAAGGATTATCCCATGGTATTGTCTCAAGTCAAATCTTTTCTGTGTATCAACTAACTGCTTTTCTAATTTATGTGTGTGTGAGTAAGATATGGAGAGTGAACCCAGGACTTCGTGCATGTGAGACAAGTGCTCTACCACTGAACTGCATTCCTACATCTTTTTATTTTATTTTGAGAAAGGGTTTTACAAAATAGTACAGGCACAGTAGCACATGCCTGTAATCCCGGGAGCTGAGAAGGCTGAGACAGGAGGATTGCAAGTTCAAAGCCAGCCTCAGCAAAAGCAAGGTGCTAAGCAACTCAGTGAGACCCTGTCCTTAAATAAAATACAAAATAAGCCTGGGGACGTGGCACAGTGGTCGATGTCCCTAAGTTTAATCCCTGGTACAAAAAAAAAAAATTACCCTGGCTGACTTTTTTTTTTTCATTTTTCATTTTTTTTTTTTAGTTGTAGATGGACACAATACCTTTATTTTGTTTATTTAATTTGTTTATGTGGTGCTGAGGATTGAACCCAGTGCCTCATGAGTATTAGGCAAGTATTCTACCACTGAGCCCAAACCCAGACCACCCTGGTTGACTTTAAGCTTGTGATCCTCCTACCTCAGCCTCCAGAGTAGCTGAGATTATAGGTGCATGCCACTTTACCCAGCTACTTTTTGAATTTTAATGCAACAATATTTTATTAAAACCACAAGTGACAAGCACACCATTTCCAGTAGAAATTGCTGCTGGATATTTAGGGTGTATATTATAAGGAGAAAAAGTTATAATTTTTCCTCATCCATCTTTTGTTCAGATTCTTCTTGGTTTCTCTGTGACATTCTTTCCCTCCTGGGATAAATCGGATACCTGTTGCGCGAAGTTTTCAAGGCCTCTGAAGAGAGGGTCAGAGAGTGGTATTCATTAAAATATGTCAAGGGGACATATTTTGGGGTAGTATGTTCTGCATCCTATTAATAAGAACTATATCCCAATACTATAAGGAGTAAATAAGGAATGATTATAAACAATCATATGTCTGTTTTATTAAAATGGCAAGGTGACAATTTCTAAAGTTCTAATTGGTTCCAATATCTGCCAGGTGTGGTGGTGCATGCCTGTAATCCCATCAACTCAGAAGGCTGAAGCAGGAGAATCTCAAATTCAAAGTCAATCTCAGAGAGTGAGGCATTAAGCAACTCAGTGAGACCCTGTCTCTAAATAAAATACAAAACAGGGCTGGGGATGTGGCTCAATGGTCAAGTGTCCCTGAGTTCAATCCCCAGTACCAAAAAGAGAAAGAGAGAGAGAGAGAGAGAGAGAGAGAGAGAGAGAGAGAATATGAATATCTAAGATATTTCAGAAAACATAGGAATTGTGAAGAGGGTGAAGTTCAGGGAACAGTCCTACCAGATATTAAAACACATGAAAGATAAGAAGCTGTGGCTCTGCTGAAATAATAAAACAATCAAACGCCATAGAATATATCGGTATGATAAAGAAAACATAAAAAACAATTGGGGGAAGATATATGAATAGAAACTAAGCATAGGAAAAGAGGCTCGATATCATTTTCCATGAGGGAACATAAAACCACAGTGAAATACCACTTTATACTCTCTAGGAAGACTATAATTAAAAAGTGCCAGGAGCTGTGGCCCATGCCTGTAATCTCAGAAACTCAGGAGGCTGAGGCAGGAGGATCACAAATTTAAGGCCAGTCTGGGAAATTTAATGAGACCCTGTCTCAAACAAAAAATGAAGAGATGGGGATGTAGCTCAGTGGTAGAACGTCCCTGGGTCCAATTCCTAGTGTATATATATATATATATAAAAAAGACTCAGTGGTAGAGTATGTTTCTATCATGTGCAACATCCTGGGTTTGCAGTCCTCAGCATTGCAAAATAAATAAAGAAAGAAACAGGTACAGGGCTGGGGCTGTAGCTCAGTGGCAGAGTGCTTGCCTGGCAAGTGTGAGGCACTGGGTTTAATCCTCAGCACCACATAAAAAATAAACAAATAAAATAAAGGCATGCTGTCCATCTACAACTACAAAAAAAATAAATAAAAAACAAAACAAATCAACAACAAAAAAAGAAATAGGTACAGACGAGTTAGCAAGGTTATAAAATGGATGCAAACAGGCTCACACACTGTTCGTGGGAATGTAAAATGGTACAACCACTTTACAAAAGTCTGGCGGTTCTTCAAAAGGTTGACATAGGGTGGTCATTCGACCCAGTAAGTCTACTCTTGGATACATATAACCAAAATAATTGAAATGTGTTCACACTTGCTGGGTGTGATGGCACACGCCTGTAATCTGAGCGGCTCGGGAGGGTGAGGTAGGAGGATCTTGAGTTCAAACCCAGCCTCAGCAACTTAGCAAGATCTTGTCCCTAAATAAAATATGAAAAAGGGCTGGGGATGTGGCTCAGTGGTTAAGTGCCCCTGAGTTCAGTCCCCCTTACCAAAAAAAAAAAAAAAAAAAAAGAAAGAAAAAAAAAAAAAGAATGTGTTCACACTCACAAGTGTTTATAGCAGTGCTGAGATTGTAGCTCAGTGGTACAGCACATGTGTGGGTTCAATCTCTGGTACTAGAAAAAAAAGGTTCATAGCCACATTATTCATAGTAATCAAAAGTATTACACCGATGAGTTGATAAATAAAATGTGGTCTACTTGTATAATGAAATATGATTTGGCTATTAAAAAAAGAATGAAATAGAGATATAATGTACAACACAAACTATAAAAGCATTAAGGTAAGTAAAAGAGGCCAGTTACAAAAAACTCATAAGAAATATAAGACGAAATAAGTTGTGTCCGGTTACTAGCACAAAACTCCTAAAACTCTTGGAATTTCTAGAGTGATGAGGGTGTCTTTTGTCATACCAATGAAATAACTAGTGACTGGGAGCCCCTAGATAGCTTCAGGAGCGGGGCTGGTAACCAGAAAGATGAAGGTACAATTAAAAGGTTGGAAGTTTCAGCCTAACTTTCATTTTTTAGTATTTTTTTTTTAGTTGTTGATGGACTTTTATTTTATTCATTTATTTATATGCAGTGCTGAGAATAGAACCCAGTGCCTCACACATGCTAGGCAAGCGCTCTACCACTGAGCCACAACCCCAGCCCTCAGCCCCACTTTTGACTCCCCACCCCCACTCTGGGACAGTAGAGGAACAGGAAATTGAGTTTATCACCAACAGTCAGTGATTATTTATTTTTATCTTTGGTACTGGGGATTGAACCCAAGGGTGCTTTTACCACTGATCTGTACCTTCAACCCTTTTTTACTTTTTATTTTAAGAGAGGGTCTCACTAATAAATTCTGAGGCTGGCTTTGAACTTGCTGGATACATTTCCAAATTAATTGGGACCCAGTCATGACTAGTAAATCAAGCAAATCAAGAATTCAATCCCAAGACTTTGTTTCAGTTGCTTTGGCAAAGGGAGGCAAAGATAAATTAGAGGTAGGGATGGAGATTACAGTGTGTAGGAGCTGGGGTGAATGGAGACTGGGGAAAGACTAGTGAAATAAGGAACACTGACACACTCATCAAATCTAGATCTGAACTCTTCTTCCTCTACTTTGTTTTTGGAGGGAGACAAACCAGGCCGACACAGGAACTCTAAATGTTCATGTCTAATTTACCATAGTGTTTTCACCTACCTTCTCTGGATTCTACACCATTACAACCAAGCAAGCCAGTTCTCCACCTGAACCATTAGGGAGGAAGCAGGCTGGTTTTATTTTGGAACATGAATAAATGTCAATCAACTTAGATGCCTGCCAAACTCTCTTGTGGGTCAAATATAAGAGAATATGACTTAGAGGGGATTAAGAAAAAATCTGGATAAACACTTCTTTTATAATATTTATTTTTTAGTTATAGGTGGACACAATATCTTTATTTTATATTTATGTAGTGCTCAGAATCGAACCCAGTGCCTCATGCGTGCTAGTTGAGCACTTTAACTCTGAGCCACAGTCCCAGCCCCTGAATAAACACTTCTTTAATCTCTTCTGAGAATAAAAATTGTGAGCCTATCCTGGGAACTTTCTATTTAGTAATAAGATGTATAATAGTCCATGTTTTCTTTTCCTAATATTTTATTTTTATGAGTGATGTACATGTAAATTTAAAAAAAACAAAATAACATCAAAAGCTCAAGTGCACCTTTCCTTGCCCTCTAATCCTACTCTTTAGGAGCAATGGCATTCAATACTTGTGTTTATTATTTCTTTTATTAGTTACATATTTCTAAATAATATGCTTACTATATTAATTTCTTATTTATCAAACTTAGATATTGTTTATAACCTTGTGAATCAATCAACTTCAAGTTAGAAGTAAAACTCTCATCAGATTACTTAAATTACTATAAGTTATTAACAGGTTGAAACTATAATTTTTACGAGGGTGCTTTTGCCATCCAAGGAACATTTGGTAATATCTAGAGACAAAGTTGTCACAACTGGGTGACCTATTGATATCTCATGGGTGAAGTCTATTTAGGGATGCTGCCAATCATCTCATAATACATGGTTACACCCTCCAACCCCAACAAATTATCCAACCCAAAATGTCAATAGTGTTGAAGTTTAGAACCCCTGGGTTACAAGATCTTAGAAGGCTAACCAGGGGGAGGTGAGGCAACCCTCGGATTAGAAATTGCAGGAAGCCACTACCACCTCCACAGCCCAGGTGGGGTGGCTTGGCAGGACCAGAAAATCGGGAGCCATAGAGGAGAATCAGTTACCCAAGACAGAGGAGGACAGAGAATCTCCTGGTTTGTCCTTCACTCCAATTCTCCAGTCTTCACCGACTACATCCCATTGGCTGAACTCACCCAAATCTAGTCATCATGGTCTGGGAAGTAAATTTTATAGACGTAGCCGTGAGCAATATGATCCCAGGAGGGAAAAGACAGGGAATGAATTTGAGAGCAAACAGGTAAATACCCAGCACACTCTCTCATTACCGAAGATAAGAATCAAATTTTCAAGGGCTGGGGTTGTGACTCAGTGGTAGAATGCTTGTCGAGCACGTGTGAGGTGCTATATAAAAATAAATAAATAAAATAAAGGTATTGGGTCCATCTACAACTAAAAAAAAAAATTAAAAAGAATCAAATTTTATTTGATAGCCTTCCTTTTCCATATTTTAAAGTCAGGTACTATTTAACAATGAAAATACAATCTGGTAAAAGAATCATTAGGCAATTTTATCATTTCGTGAACTTCTCAGAATGTACTTATACAAACCTAGATGGTAGCCTAGATATGGCCTACCCTAAAAACTTGTACAACGTGTTACTTTGCAGAATATCATAGGCAATTGTAACACAATGGCAAGTATTTGTGTATCTAAACACAGAAAAAGTAAAGTAAGAATAGTAGGCCATGGAAATTTTTCAGTTCCATTATAATTTTATGGGACCACTGTCCTATATATGGTCTGTTGTTGACCAAAATGTCATTGCAAAGCTGGGCGCAATAGTGCACACCTGTAATCTCAGTGACTCAGGAGGCTGAGGCAGGGGGATCTCAAGTTCAAAACCAGCCTAAGCAATTAGAGAGGCTCTAGGGAAATTAATGAGACTCTCTCTCTCAAAAAAAAAAAAAAAGTCATTATGAGGTGCAAAATGGTATATTTAAAGTTTCTAACCATAATATATTAAATAACTTACAACATGGATAAACAATGTTTATCCATGTTGTAAGTGTTGTTAATCATAGTAATACTCCCTTTCTTATATGTCATTTTGCTTTTCTTGGAGTTAACGATCGCTTCTTTTTCCTTTGCCTCATTTTCTGTGTGTATATTACTAGTTATTTCCAAGTTGCCCATTATGTCTATGAAACTTCTTCAATACTGCTTTTTTTCTGGTGTATTTCATCAAATGCATTAGAAAGTCTGTGAGTTCTTTTGGTAACCTCCTTCCTAGAACCCTTTTTCCTTTAGACTCTGCCACTGCAACTTATTTTTAAAATGGACATGTTTCTTTCTATTCCTCTCTCCCTGGTCCTCCCTGATCTCTTCCTCTGCCCTAATCTCAGGGGAAACAATATTACCTTTCTTCCACATTTTAGGCAGATTTATCTGTGCTTGAGTACACACCCACCATGGGAAGGGTACTAATTCAGACTTTGAAGATGGTACCAGAAAATCTCAGAAATTACTATCTCCCCAATTAACAAGTGAATTACAACTCTGACAGAGAACACATGGAGGTCGCCTTTGAATCACCTGTTTAAAAGCCTCCTGTTCCTGCTGATGGGCAGAATCACAGCCTCTGGGACAGGAGTTTCCTGTGTTTCTCCTTTGCTAGCAAAGCAATAAACCTTCTTCTTTCTTTCTCTCAAAAAGTAAAAAAAAGAAAAGTAACTCATGCTATTAGTAAGAGAGAATAATGTTAGACGGCCAAAAAATATCCAATGTTCATCATTGTTTTAGGTTGAATTCTCAGAGCAGAAACTGAGGCAGGGATTCTTGTCCTAAAGACATGTTGACATTGTGCTTTCAGGAAAAATCTGTAAGGAGGTGAGGGAAGCAGAACAGAGCAGGGAAAGAGGCTAAAGAAAGATGGGGTTTCACGGCCTGATTCCCTGGAAAGTTCTAGAGTGTGAATGACACCAGAGGTTTCCCCTTTGAGGGGACAAACAAAACATAAAGTAGATCCCTGTTACATTTCCCCACTGTTAATTTCTACATTCCATTTCTATGGGAAAATGGGCAATGACATCTCCAAGCTGCTTCCTGCTGAAAGAGGACAAAGTTGGGGATAGTAACCCAAAGTTCTTGTTCTCTATCATGTGGGGTGTTTGGCATCAGGGCAGTCCAGAGGTCCACAGAGGTAGAAGGCAGGTGACCGGACAAGGCATACATAGGGCAAGGATTGGGCTAAGTCAGCAGTAAACAAGACAGCAAAGCATTATTTTTTTGTAAACAATTACAACAAACACAATTAGTATTTCAGCCAGTCTCTGAAAACCATGAAAACAGAAACTCAAAATCATATCAGTGAAAAAAAAAACAGAAGCATGAATTTCTTTTTGAATAATAACTCCCCTGTCCATTGTAGACAGTCTTGATGTGACTGTAAATCTAGGTACCGGCCTTTGCATCGTGGAAGCTGTAGGGGTTCCTGGAGACTGCTGGCATTAGATCCTTCCTCTTACTGCCCAGGTACAGCAGGCCCAGGCATGTGACCTCATCTCAGCCAATTTGACACTCTCTCCTGGGATTATGAATCTTTCAGGAGTGATACAAAGAATGGTTCATTAAAATTCATTGATTTCAGCACAGACTCCTCCTGAATCTTTCTGTTCTTCCTGCCTCTTCTCCTTTCTCTTCTGCTCTTCCTCCTCCTCTACCTCTCAAAGCTCCCCTTTTTATATGTTATTTCTTGCTAAATTGGCCAGGCCGACCTTGAGCTTGTGATCCTCCTGCCTCAGTCTCTGAGCAGCTGGCATAGCAAAGCCTATCCCTGTTTCTTAACTTCTAAAGCCTTGGTTCCTATGCATTTCCAAGTTATTTGGCTGGCTAGCCTTTTGCAAAGGCCCCAAGTCTTCAGTAAATCTTCTTTTGCATAATAAAACTTGAGAGGAAACTCAAGTTCTCCTGCTTATAGAATCAGAAGTGACAGAGTTAACTAACTTTCTGGGGGAAAAAAGAAAACATCTGGGACTAGACAACTAATTCAGAAGAGTGTAGACTCAGGGCTTCTGATTCAGCTTTTCTTGCTCCAGTGAAGGGGTGAGAAGTCATAGACGACCTCCTCCTCCTCTTCCTCCTCCTCCTCCTCCTCCTCTCCCTTCTCCTCCTCCTTCTTCTTCTTCTACTGGAGATTGAGCTTGGGGGCACTTGACCACTAAGCCACATCCCCAGCTCTATTTTGTTTTTTATTTAAAGACAGGGTCTCACTGAGTTGCTTAGCATTTCACTGTTGTTGAGGATGGCCTTGAACTCATGATCCTCCTGCCTCAGTCTCCTGAGCCACTGGGATTACAGGTGCGTGCCATTGGCCCGGCTGTCATAGAGCTTCTTACCTGAGTAAGCTATACTTTGATCTTACGTGAGATGCGGAGCCAGTTTCTTTTCTTAGAAAGCCAGTGTCTGGCTTTCAGTTTCAAAATATACTTCTCCATCTGAAATCTCCCCTCCGCTGGCTTCCCCACTACCCCTTTCTTCTATGTTCCTGCAATAGCCCTGAAAATAGAGTGATTCAGCTGCATGGAGACAGCTGCACTTCCTAATAAAAATATCTTCTGGAGGAAATAAAGCTTTCTTCTGCGTAAAAATTTTCTCCAAAAATTGTTCAGTTTTTGGATCATAGGGAAGAAAATGAGCTCAACAGAAAAACCAAAATAGATACACATGATCCAAGAGAAATCTAAAGACCACCCTCTGGTCTGAGTTACCAGGCAACTGTCTCTCCAAGGATGCTATCATTTTGATTTTACACAATAATCAGTTGCCTGAATTTCTGACTAAGGATGTCTTGGGTGATAATGTATTCATCTTTTATAAATCATAACGAAGTATAAACAGAAATTTCTCCCTTGCTGGGAATACTCATATCACTGTTTTTTTTTTCCCCTTTCTTTCACCGTATCTTTGTTGCATGTCTTCAAAGCAAATAAGTTCTCATTTGCTTGGAGTATTTTTGTTGGATCCTGATGAGAATGGGAAGGGATGGGGAACCAACCACTTAGGGCATTGATTTTTAGCTGCTTTAGCTTCTGACCTTGTGGTTACTAAGATATTCCATCTACAAGGAGCAAAAGAAAAAAATTCCACATTCCAAAACAACAGTGATGGGAAACTCAGTCTTATGCTTAGAAACAAAGTCATTGCACATAATTAAACAAACTATTGTCAGGAAGTTAAAGAACTGGACCAAGAAAAGGTACATGGGAGAGTGTTTTATCAATATTTGTATAAAAATTTCTTGCATGAACAGTTATGTATTTTGGTTCTTGTGCATAAAGTCTCAGAATTACAGAAAAATGCATGCTGATATTCTATTTTCTTTTTGGCTGTATCATGATATGTTACATATGGGGATCTCTATTCCCTAAATAGAGATCAGGGAATAGGAAGGTGAGGCTAGATTCTTCTTCTTCTTTTAATTGTCGATGGACCTTTATTCTATTTATTTATTAACCTATTTATTTATTTATATACGGTGCTGAGAATTGGACCAGTGCCTCGCACATGCTAGGCAAACGCTCTACCACTGAGCCACAAACCCAGCCCAATGAGGCTAGATTCTAAAAAAAAAAAAAAACAAGGAAAGCCAAGGGTCCACTATGTGCCTCATTTCCCTTTGAATATCAAAATCTAGGCATGAACTTGACACAATGAAGATAATTTTCAATGTAATTGGAGGGGAATTATCTACAGAAGATTGGAGATTAAATAAATCATCTACCTCTAACCCTTGGTTTTATAGTGAGGGAATGGCTGTGATTTTTTTTTTTTTTTTTTTTTGGTACAGGGATTGAACTCAGGGGCACTCAACGATGGAACCACATCCCCAGCCCTATTTTATATTTTATTTAGAGACAAGGTCTCACTCAGTTGCTTAGCACCTTGCTTTTGTTGAGGCTGACTTTAAACTCACGATCCTCCTGCCTCAGCCTCCTGAGCTCCTGGGATTATAGGTGTGTGCCACCATGCCCAGCTGGCTGTGACTTTTTACCATCCTCCAGCTAGTTGGGCAAAGAGATGGGATCACTGTTTGGCTTGTCTTGCTCTGTGGTTTATGCCTCATATTCATGTGACATTATGTGACATTCAGCTGTCAGACCTGGTTTGGCTGTAATGATGGTTAAAATGTTCAAGCCCTTATGAACCATCTGGTAAGTAGCCACTGCCTTAAACCCACGGGCACAGACGATGTCAGGATTCCATTCCATTCCCCATCCCACCAGCAGCCAGCATCTGTAGCTCTTTGGCAGTTCATCTCAGGAGGGCTGACCTTTAGCTAACCACAGGCACAGAACACCAGAAGTGCTTGGGGATTTTATCCCTGTCCTCTAGAGTCCTTGAACAATGATTGACAGGTCTGGTGACTGGACTCCTTTCTCTGGCTGAGAGAACTCTGTGGCATAATAGCATGTGCTCCGGAGCACCTCACAGGATCAAGCTAGAGCTGGCATCTGTGGGGCTTCACCTGAGCTGGCATCTGTGATGGTTTCCTGTGTTGACTTGACTAGGACACGGGGTGCCCAGATATTTGGTATTATTTGGTGGGTGTCTGTGAGGATGTTTCTGAATAAGACTAGCATTTGAATTTGTAGACGGAGTAAAGCAGATGGCCCTCCCAGGCTGTGGGTGGGGAATCATCAAATCCTCTGAGAGTATGGAGAGAAAAAAGATACAGAGGAAGAAGGAATTTTCCCCTTTTGCTTCCTGCCTGCCTGTTTGAATGGGGACATTGGTCTTTGCCCTTGGACTTGTATCACACCATCAGCTCTCCTGGTTCTTAGATGTTTGGACTTGGTCTATGTCACTGGATGTCCTTGGTCCTCAGCTTACAGATAGCAGATCATAAGACTTCTCATCTTCTGGAAGGGCACTTACCTATTCCCCTCCGATAAATCTTCCTACATCTCCATCTCTCTCTCTCTCTCTCTCTCTCTCTCTCTCTCTCTCTCTCTCTCTCAATCTCTCTCTCTCTCTCTCTCTCTCTCTCTCTCTCTCTCTCTCTCTCTCTCTCTCTCTCTCCCTATATATCTTATTGGTTCTGTTTCTTTGGCACACTCTATTATGGCATCCTTGCTTGACTTCCTTCCCCTCATTGACTGCTTTGTTTATTTTAACAGACTTTGTTGGGAACATTTCCTTAATAAACCACTTCTGCATGAATATTCATCTGAGAGTTTCCCTCTAGGGCACCTGAGCTTATAGGAAAATTCCCCCAAACTCCATCTCTTCTCAGCCTCTCTACGGGATTCCCCCAATCTCATGATGTAATAGTTAAAGGGTTAATGTAGCTAGGCATAGTGGTACAGGCCTGTTATCCCAGGGGCTTGGGAGGCTGAAGCAGGAGGTTCACAAATTCAAAGCCAGCTTCAGCAATTTAGCGAGGCCCTAAGCAACTGAGCAAGATCTTGTCTCAGAAACAAAACAAAACAAACAAAAAACGTTAATGCCTGGCCTAGCAAGTGTTCTCCTAGAGCCTGTCCCTGGGATACTGCCATCATTTATTTTGAATAGTCAGTGCCCGTGCCATAGCAAGTATTAATTTTATTCTCTCTCTCTCTCTCTCTTTTGGTGGGGCTGGAGATTGAACCAAGGGCCTCATGCATGCTAGGAAAGCATTCTACTACTGAGCTATACCTCCAGTCATGTAAGTATTTCAATATCAAACCTGAACCTATTGTAAGTGTTAGAACTGTATAATGTAGAAACTAGCTGGAGTGTCCACTCTGGTCCCTTCACCAAAATTGCATAGCTTCTGGGAAGACTCAGATATATAGGGGCAGGCTCCCCTCGGGCGTATTTGAGCCACAGGAACCTGCTACTCTAGCTATAGTTAATTGGATGAGGCAGGAATAGATTCTTCATCTCAGGCTGATGAGGTTCTCTTCCCCAGTAACTTTAGGCATGAATTGTGTATGGGACACAGTAGTTGGGACTTGTTGAGGCTGAGTCACCAGAATGGCATTATCATCCTAAAAAGTTCACAAATGCTTGATCCTGCTCTATCTAGGGCTTGGGTGTTTAACTCTTCCAGTTGTAGCTTTCCAATAAATTTCTATTTTTGTTTGTATTTTCAAGAGTAGCTTCTCATTTTGCAAGGGAGGAGGTACTGGGAATTGAACTCAAGGGCACTCGACCACTGAGCCACAACCCCAGCCCTATTTTATATTTTATTTAGAGACAGGGTCTCAGTGAGTCGCTTAGCACCTCACTTTTGCTGAGGCTGGCTTTCAACTTGCCATCTTCCTGCTTCAGCCTCCTGAGCCACTGGGATTACAGGTTTGTGCCACCATGCCCGGCTAGCTTCTCATTTTTTATAGCACAAAGACCCTTGGTTAAAGTGCTCATATTAACATCTGTAACCGAGCACTATTTGTCTGTTTTGCTCACAGTCTTCTGCACCTAACACAGTGCCTGGAATGGATTAGACAGCCATTACATATTTGCTGCCTTAATAAACAGCTCTGTGGAGGAAACAGAAGAGTACATGGTATAATACATATGATCCAGGTCCATACATGGGGTTGAAAATGAGAAAATAAAGACAGTAGATTGATAGTATTAAGACTGTGTTCCTTTTGACAAGGAACAAGACCACTGGCCTGTATATTTCAAAAAATGTTAAGGTCATAAAAGATTTTAAAAAGAAAAGTAGCTGAGGAATTGTTACAGATTGAAAGAGACTAAGATGTGTGATCGTGGATCAAATTATAGAAGGAGATTACTAAAAAGGATATGACTGAGTCATTGGAGATCAGAAAACTTTTAGCTATGACTCTTTTAAGCAAAATATGATTCAATACAGGGAATTCAGTGTTTAAAACTCTATTAGGAGACATGGGGAATGGCATCTCCATAGACATGGGGAATGGCATCCAATAGATGGCATCTCCAGAAATGACTCTAAGAACATGATAGGATTGATTTACTAAGGGAACAGTTATCTTCATCACAAAGGGAGGAAACAGGGAGCTGCCACTGGAACTGTGGGCTCATAACTTACCTTAGAAGTGGCCCAAGTATGAGGGTGTTGCTACTGCCACACTTGTTGGCTCCAGAGTGATGCTGGTCCTCCTAGATCTGCATAGCTAAAATAAATAAATTGAATTTTAAGACTCTGCATCCTGTTAGACCACTAGACCTATGGACACCAAAGCACTTTCTAGTCATTCTCCTGACCATACTCAGCTGCAGAAACTGCAGAAACAGTTAGACCTGACTTTGCCTCATCATCACCTTCCAGATCTCATGTGAGTGAATCTGACTGCCTGCACTTTGATTGCATCCAATTCCCTAGCTGCAATTGTGTCTGAGAATACAGTTTTTAGTTTTCCAGTCTTTATAGTCACACTAAAGGATAAAATGGATGTTAGGTATTGTTCAGTCATTCTGTTGCTCTTAGAAGCACAACTTTGACATGGTTTGTAAATCTTTTCATGTTCTGGCTCTATCTACCTCTTGACCTTATTTCTCCCCAGGACCTCTTTTCTCTCTTTCAGTCTTTCATATGTGCCAACCTTCCACCATGTGGCCTTTGTACATGCCATTTTCATCATGAAATATCATTCACCCTACCTGATCCTCTTGACCTACTTTATTCTTCTCTTGCCTTTGGCTTTCAACCCCAGTGTTGCTTAAATTTGGAAACCTTTTTATGCTCCTCACCTGCTGGTCAGGCATCCTAGCTATAGGATCTCATAGCATCTTATAACTTTCCTGTGTTAGTCAGCTTTCCATTAGTGTAACAAAACACCTGAGAAAAATCAACTTATAGTGAAGAAAGATTTATTTTGGTTCATGGTTTTAAGGGTTCATGGTTGGTTGGCCCCATCATGGCAGAAGCAAATGGTAGAGTACTCTGGTTTACTTGATGGTGGCTGGGAAGCTGAAAGACAGAAGAAGGGGCCAAGGTCCTACTATCCCCTTTAAGGGCACATCCCCAATGACCTAACTTCCTACCACTAGGCCACACCTCCTAAAGATCCCACCACTTCCCAGCAGCGCCATCTGCTGGTGTCCAAGCTTCAACACATGGATCTTTGTGGGAGCATTTAAAATTCAAACCATAATATTTCCTTTGTAGACAGTTGCCACATTGCAATGGTATCATTGCTTGTCTGATCACTTTCTTAATAATTGCTCTTCCACTAGGGTGTAGTCCCCTTGATGTCAAGGACCTTAACTGACTCTGCTCCCCATATTTCAAAAGTATAGAGAAGAAACTCAGTTCCCTTTGGGGAGAAAGACTGAGAGAGAGGGTAGAGGAAGTGTCTTATGCTTTATTTTATCTCTTTCTGATCTCTTTTTACCATGTACATGTATTTTTATTTTAATCTTAAAATGTGTAATAGAATTTTTTTTTTTGAGGATTTTTTTTTCCACTGGAGTAATCTGGTTTCAGTGCTAGAATTAGAGACATTTTATTTTCATTATTTATTTATTTATTATTTATATATGACAGTGGAATGCATTACCATTCTTATTACACATATGGAGCACAGTTTTTCATATTTCTTTATCAAATTTTCTCCTCAGCTCATTTATCTCATGGCATACCTTTGTTTTAGAAATATAAAACATTCAATATACTCATTAGTGTTAAGTAGCTTTAAGGTAAAAAATAAAACAAAGGAGTAAGTGAAACCAAATTGGTATATTCACACTAATTTGTGTCTTCATACCTGTACTTTGGATAATAATGATCGTCCCATTCTGCCATCATTAATAACCCCATGCTCCCTCCCTTTCCCCCAACCCTTCTGCCTATCTAGAGTTGGTCTATTCCTCCTGTGCTCCCGCTCCCTATCCCACTATGAATCAGCCTCCTTATATCAAAGAAAACATTTAGCATTTAGTTTTTTGGGATTGGCTAACTTCACTTAGCATTATCTTCTCTAATTCCATCCATTTACTTGCAAGTGCCATGATTTAATTTCTCTTTTATTACTGACTAATATTCCACTGTGTATATATGCCATATTTTTTTTATCCATTCATCTATTGAAGGGCATCTAGGTTGCTTCCACAGTTCAGCTATTGTGAATTGTGCTGCTATAAACATTGATGTGGCTGTGTCCCTGTAGTATGCTGTTTTTAAGTCCTTTGGGCATAGACTGAGGAGAGGAATAGCTGGGTCAAATGGTGGTTCCATTCCCAATTTTCCAAGAAATCTTCATACTGCTTTCCATATTGGCTGCACCAATTTGCAGTCCCACCAGCAGCGTGTGAGTGTACTTTTTCCCCCATCCTCGCCAACACTTTTGTTGTTGGCATAATAGCTGCCATTCTGACTAGAATGAGATGAAATCTTACAGTGGTTTTGATTTGCCTTTTTCTAATTGCTAGTGATGATTAACATTTTTTCATGAATTTGTTGATTGATTATACATCATCTTAGAGATGTTTTAAATTCTTAGAAGTTGAATGTCAAAATTATATTAATTTCCAGTATACTTATTGGGATTGCCTAAGAGGAGCTTTCGATATAAAATTCTAGAACAGGGCTGGGGATATGGCTCAAGCGGTAGCGCACTCGCCTGGCATGCGTGCTGCCCGGGTTCGATCCTCAGCACCACATACCAACAAAGATGTTGTGTCTGCCGAGAACTAAAATAAATGAATAAAAAAAAAATAAAAACAAAATTCTAGAACACATAGAATTTTTATGGGAATAATTCTTTTTTTAAAATATTTTATTAGTTGTTGATGAACCTTTATTTATTTATATGTGGTGCTGAGAATCGAACCCAGTGCCTCACACATGCTAGACAAGCACTCTACCACTGAGACACAGCCTCAGCCCGGGGAATCATTCTTATTGAAACAGATACTTTTCTAAAGCTAAATATTTCAAAAAGTAAGAATCCCTGTTAGAGAAAATTGTTGATTGATGCTATATGCGGTTCACTTATGTAACTCAAAATTCTATTAGTAAAACAATAACAATAACCTTCCACATTAAGTGCTGATATTGTTTTTTCTTTACTATACTTTCTCCTTACTCTGTGGTCAATACATTAAAAATAATTAAAAGCTAAAGTAAAAATAAGTGAATTTAATTACACCTATTCTAACACTTTTCTCTATTAAACCCTTTGAAAGTCAGTCTACGTAGACACTAGTACATGCAGGGTGACTCAGGAAGGCAATAATGAAACTGTGTAATGTACTTAATAATCTTGCAAGTAGAAACATGTGTTCCGTTCTGGTGTGACTAGTCATTTAATCACAATTCCAGGGAACATCAGGGAAGGACTTAGAACTTTCACTCAAATAATAGGATAAAAATTGGGGCACTTCTTTTCCTGAGAAGCATTGCTCATGTCAAAACACCCCTTTGGCCTGAGCCTAGTAGCTTTTGTTAAGAGTTGATAAAATGAAAGGAATGGAGATTATCAGACATACCCAGGGCTGTCCTCTGAACTGGAATGCCAAAGGCCGTGGAATTAAAACAAAACAAAACAAAAACAACCCAAGAACATTCTAGAGCCAAAGCTTTTGTTGAATCTTGAAATTAGGAGAAAACCTGGGGGTCGTTAATCTTGTCAGAAGTCTACCAGTTCAGAAACTTCTTCCATGATATCCCAGCCAGAGACTCTTCTTATGCCCATGGAAACAGGTAATGCTTAAAGAAAACAAGATAAATGATCAGACATTAACGATTAACATTTACGTCCTTTAACAAATTGATCTAAGGGATCATAAAAAATTGGAATTTGGAGGACTGCTTGGGAGCTTTCAATTGAGAATGAAGGCCTCCAAGAATCCAGTGAAATTATGTCTTCCTTTTCTGTCCCCATTGTGCTGAATTTCAACGTTGCCTGAGTATGTGGACTCTGCAGAAAGACCAAACTTCCACTTTTCCTGCTTCTGTTTACATTTTATTTCTTTATCAAATTTTCTCCTCAGCTCATTTATCTCATGGCATACGTTTGTTTTAGAAATATAAAACATTCAATATACTCATTAGTGTTAAGTAGCTTTAAGGTAAAAAATAAAACAAAGGAGTAAGTGAAACCCTAAAAAACAAAAACAAACAAAATGAAATTTAGGACGCCTCTGAAATTCGTACCAGGTTAGTAAATCCACATTCTGAGCTAATGAAATGAACTATTTGGGCATCAGCTTTGATTTCCCCCATCACTATAATCATTACTTCATTTATTTCCTTTTTTTTTTTTTTTTTTGGTAGTTGTAGGTGGACAGCATGCCTTTATTTTATTTGTTTCATTTTTATGTGGTGCAAAGGATTGAACTCAGTGCCTCACACATGCTAGGCAATGCTCTGCCACTGGGCTACAGCACCAGCCCTTTGCTTTAATTTCTTCGCAGTGCTATACTTTGTACTTCCCAAATTGCCCAGTTGGGGTCTTTTAGGTTAAGAATTGGAGCAATTGCAACTTGGGAATTTTCCTTCATTTTGCAAAACGAAAAGAGGAGGACTTTGCTCAAGACATAGTTCTTTTTAATACAACTAAAATGAACCAGTCTTATAAGTAAGAAGTAAATTTGAGGATCTAAGTTAATGAATTAGTTATATGTGCTGTCGCTACAGTTCTTCCCAAGCATCTTGAGAGAGAGAGTTGAGTTTTACCTCCAGGAATCAGGTTGTTGCCATCATCACAGAAAATTAGGCCAGCAGCAAGGGTGTTCTCAGCCATTGAAACAACTGGTTTTGCTGGTGGCAGCTTCTGCTGAATCATCAGTAAAATTTAAACAACATGTGGGTGTAACTTGTAAGAATCAAAACAGGCAGAAACCCAGAGAAAAAGTTTGGAAAGTTCTGTTTTCTGGTTGTCTGCAGAGCTATCTGTATTTTTTTGGGGGAGGGGGGGAGTAACATCGGTTACTGAGCCACATCCCCAGCCCTATTTTTTAAAGATATTTATTTTTAGTTGTAGTTGCACTAAATACCTTTATTTCACTTATTTATTTTTATTGGGTGCTGAGGATCGAACCCAGGGTCCCGCACATGCCAGGCGAGCACCCTACTGCTGAGCCTCCCCAGCCCTATTTTGTATTTTATTGAGAGACAGGGTCTCACTGAGTTGCTTAGCGCCTCACTTTTGCTGAGGCTGGCTTTGAACTCGGGATCCTTCTTCTCAGCCTCTGGAGCCACTGGGATGACAGGCGTGTGCCACCGCGCCCAGCTGTAGTTTTTTTCAAGTGGTTTAAGAGTTCAAGCAAAACAGAGTAAATCCTTAATTAATTAATTAATCAGTGGTTTAGGGGATTGAACCCAGGGGCGCTGTACCACTGAATTATATTCTCAGCCCTTTTTATTTTATTTTGAGACAGGATCTTGCTAAGTTGTCCAGGCTGACTTGGAACCTGTGATCTTCCTGCCTCAGCCTCTAGAGTTTCTGAAATTACAGGCAAGTATCATATCACCATACCTGGCCCAGAATAAAGCCTTTAAAAGGATATGCAGGTATTGCAGTTTAATTAGGAGGTCTGGAAAAGCCAGAAGCTTAGGAAGGGAGTATAGGGACCCAAAGAATAGCCGTGTGTGTGTGTGTGTGTGTGTGTGTGTGTGTGTGTGTGTGTGTAGGAGAAGAAAATTCATAAGAACTCTGCAATGTTTTCTTTTTTCTGCTATTTGAGAAGAATCTGTGGCAACGGTGTCACATGAACTTAAAAACAGAAAACAAAACTGGTGAAAGACACCTCAACATCAGAGGGTGTGTCAGGGAATGAGAAAGAAGCTTTCTTTTCACGCTTCTGGTGCATGACCTCATTTTGCCTGGGGCGACTCAAGTATGTCCATTTAATCAGAGAACACAGGGAGCACATCCACGGACATGGCTGTTATTAAATCTGGAACTGTGAAAACACAGCCACATCCTCACTGGGAGTATGGAAAAGCTGAAGCCAGCAGGCCCTTGCTTAGCTGAATCTTTCGTAGTCTGCTTAGTCTCCGGATTCCGTCCCTGCAATAGCAAGGCTCTGCGCTGCTTTTAGAGGCCAACTCGGTACCAGATACTCTGCTAAGCCATCAGACTCACAGTGGCATAAAATCTCCTTGACAGTTCAGTGAAGCAGATATGATCTCCACCCCCGTTTTTACACGTGGAAATTGGGTCACAGACAAGTTAAATGACTTGGCAGAGACCACACAGTAAATGGAAAGCAGAGTTGGACACAGCTTTCTCTGACCCCACATCCAGGCTCTTGACTGTTCAGGGATGCCTGGAAAAACAGAGATGTCTGCTGGCTGTGAGCTGCAGAAAGATGTCCTTCGCCTGTTGTTTCCTTCCCATACTACTTAATAGCATTTCCTTGCTAAGTGTGACGGTTAATTTTTGTGTGTCCACTTAACTGGGCTAAGGGATGTCCCGATGGCTGATGAAACCCTATTTCTGAATGTGTTTGGGAGGGTGTTTCCAGAAGATATTTGGGTCAGTAAATCAAATAAAGAAGATCCACCCCACAAACGTAGGCAGACATTAGACAATCCACTGAGGATCTGAATAGAACCAAAGGGTAGAAGAAAGACAAAATCTCTCTCTCCCTGATCTGAGTCATCCATCTCCTGTCAGACATCAGAGTGCCTGGTTTTGGGAACTTCAGACTCAGACTGAATTACAACATTAACCTTTTCTGACAGTAGAAGATTGTGGGGCTTTTTTTTTTTTTTTTTGGTTTTCATAATTTATGAGCCAATTTTCATAATAAATATATATACACAACTATATAATAACTTGGCCAGTGTGTGTGTGTGTGTGTGTGTGTGTGTGTGTGTGTGTCCATGTCCTGTTGGTTCTGTTTTTCTGGAGAACCATAAATAACACTCTGACCATGGCTCCTACACCAGCAATAGCAGCAGCAGCAGCAGGAGCAGTGGTAGTAATGTCTCCTGGGAGCTTCCGTAGACATGCAGAAGCTAAGATACCACCCTGGACCTGCAGAACCAGAATCTGCTCTTCCAAGCTTCAAAAGCATTGATCACCTTCTTCACTGGTACATTTATTACAGATTTTTAATAATGTGCAAATTACGGTGTGGTTGATAGCAACTCTGAGAAATCATTCTTGCGTCTGTCACCAAATGCTTGGTTTTCACAGGAATAGTCATCTCTACTAGCCCTTTGCTACACCAGAAATTCCTATTAAAAGACTAGGGGAGCCAGGCTTAATGGCAGGGACTGTAGTCCTGGCTATGTGTGGGAGGCTGAAGCAGAAGGATCACTTAAACCCAGGAGTGCAAGGCCAGTCTGGGCAACATAGTGAAACCCCAGCTCAAAACAACAGCCACCGAGACAAAAAGTAGGGAGAAGAAATAAGAAAGCGTTTTAAAAAGTTTTGCTGAGTAGGGTTCAAGGAGCTGAGTAGTACAAGGTAATGCTAAATATTAACACCTAAGAAGATTAGCCCAGATTGTGGGTGGAGGATTCTCATTGGGTTAAAGGTCACTTACTCACAAATCTCTTTAGTTCCCAGAGCCTCAAACAGTCTGTGAGGAGGGGCCTAATAGTGGAAGGGACCGGGCAGGAGGCCAGGAAGAAGGGCACAGTTGTGAGGACCTCTTATGGGGTATGAGCTCTGTTTCTTCTGCCTTAAGAGGTAACCAGTTATGGGAACGAGGCTTTGGGAGGTTTCTAGAGAGTGTCAAAGTCAAACAAGAAATGTACACAGGCGTCTCCAGCAAAGGAACTTTTATTTGGGAATAAAGACTAGGATTGAAAACCAGGACACACACGGACAGGCCAGGGTGGCCTCTGGGATACAGGGAGAGCAAAGGAGAGGTTGAGGGCTTTATCGGGACAGAGAAGACTGCACAAGTTGTTGGGATTGAAAGCTCCACCAGAACTTTTGTTGCTTGAGGGATCTGGCAAGCCCTGACTGGTGTCATGACAATTCAAAGTGAGTCTTGAGGACAGAGTTGGCAGTTCTGTCATCAGTTCCTAAGTAAAAACAGTCTTTTTAAAAAATCTGTTCTTTTTAGGTAGACATGACAGTAGAGTGTATTTTCACTTATGATACATACATGGAGTATAACGTATCCTAATTAGGATCCCATTCTTAAAATAGTCTTAAGATAGGACAGGCTGTTTTGGGGGGTTGGTTCTGTGAGAGAGTTCCTGGAGCTGGCATTTGGAGACCTGAGTATTTACTCTTCTTTCCCACGGTCCCTCGACCCCACTCAAGTGGGCTGTGACAGATCCAAGTTAATTTTGTTTTTGTTTTTGTTTTAATTTCTTAGTTGTAGGTGGACACAATACCTTTATTTATTTTTATGTGGTGCTGAGAATCGAACCCAGTGCCTCCCACATACTGGTCAAGTGCTTTACCACTGAGCTACATCCCTAGCCCCCACCCCCCGTCCATGTTATACAAAGAATTTTCACAAGGGGAAGTTGGATGAACATGGGGAGGGTTTCTTGAAGCTCCAAGTTTTTGGAGAGAATAAAAAGTTACTATGCCATGAGAGGTAAGAAGAGAAAGAGTAAACTTAAAATCAAGCCCAGAGGTTGGTAAAGCAAAAAAAAAAAAAAAAAAGCCAAGATGGAGGGTGGTGGGAGAAGAAATTCTGCATGCCCACAACCATACAACAGAATCAACAATATCAATTTTTTTTTCCACTGGGATTGCATTTTTTTTTTGTCTTTTCCTTCAGATTTAAATACCTTTGGGACTTAAAATCAGCTACAGGGATGCAGCCACATCAGTGTTTATAGCAGCTCAATTCACAATAGCTAAACTGTGGAACCAACCTAGATGCCCTTCAACATGGATAAAGAAAACGTGGCACATATAACAATGGAATATTACTCAGCCTTAAAGAAGAATTAAATTATAGCATTTGCAGATAAATGGATAGAACTAGAGAAAATCATGGTAAGTGAAATAAGCCAACCCCCCCCCCAAATAAAAGCCCAATGTTTTCTCTGATCAGCGGATGCTGTTCCATAATGGGGCTGGGGGATAGAGAAGAATGAAGGAACTTTGGTTTGTGTAGAGGGAGTGAGGGGAAGGGTTAGGCTATGGAATGGGAAGGACAGTAGAAAGAGAGATATTATTACCCTATATACATATATGATTACACTACCGGAGTGACTCTGAACCATGTACAGCCAGAGGATTGAGAAGTTGTGCTCCATTTGCATACAATATGTCAAAATGCATTCTACTGTAAAATTAATAAATAAATTAATTAAAAATAAATAGATACCTTTGGGTCCAACCTTTGGTTCCTTGGAAGTCTAAATCCACATTCCCCCCCACCCCCACCCCCACTCTCAAAAAAAAAAAAAAAAAGAACTGAGGATGTAGCTAAGTAGTAGAATGCTTGTTTAGCATGTATGAGGCCCTGGGTTCAATCCCAAGTACTATGGGAAAAAAAAAAAAAAACAACCAAAAACCAATAACGGAAAAAAAAAAAAAGTCCTCCTGAAGATTTCTTCAGGTTTCCAGGACCTTACTTCTGTTAGGTTTACAATTTACATGTCTTTCTAGTGTTTGAGTCTTTTCCATGCAACTCCATGCAGTAATGCCAGTATAATTTACAATTCAAAACACAGAATGATCCTACCTGGGAGGAATTACATCCTGCTAATTTTACAGATAAGCAAGGAAATAATGGTTCAGAGAAGTTAAGAAATTAGGCCAAGGCCAAATAGCCAGTAAACCAAGAAGAGAGGATTTGAATTCACTTCTGCCTGGTGCAAGGGAGGTTTGTTACAATGGTAGCTCCCAGTGACCTGCCCCTATTGGTGCTGATGCCCCTGTGTTCCTACCCCTGAATCTAGTCTATCCCTGTGACTTTCAAGAAATGCCCTTGAGTTCCAAGTTTAACTGGGAGTCCAGAGCTGCTTTGCGTGTGGGTTTTGTTTTTTGTGGTGCTGAAGATTGAATTCAGGGCCTTGCACATACTAGGCAAGTGCTCTATCAGTGAGCTACATCCCTATCCCTTCCAGAGCTGCTTTGCAAGAAGGCAGACTATTCCACCAGAAGGACCTCACAGGGAGGGAAAGGAAACCACACAGAGACCTGGCACCTGATTGACAACTGAGGCTGAAGCCCAAGACACATGACCCCAGTGTGATCAGTCTTACTCTTTGCAGTCATTCTAAGGCATCAGATCTGTTGGACATTATACTCCAGCATACATTACTTAGAACGGAGATTGGGGACCTGTACCCTGTTCATATTCCTGCCCATGGAATTGTTGAAAATAATAAATTGATGGTTTTAGTTTTAAACCATCAAGTTTTGATGAAGCAGTAATATATATATATATATAAAATAACAACAACAATAACCCACACACTATTGTTCTGTGACTGAGGAAAAAGAATAAATGATGAGTTTATAAAGTCCCTGAACAGAGGAGAAAGAAAGTGGGGGTCAGAGTGGGTTAAAGAGGATTGTTTGGGGTGGACTATAAGGGTAGAGAGAGGAAAAGAAAAAAAGAGTAAGTATACAGACCTCTAAGTAGGGGTAGACAGGAAATAACAGAATTTTAAACCTTAGGCAAATACTTGTGCCAGGTAGCATTTCTGGCCCAGAGCAAATCTTTACAATATAATTAATACAAATAAATGGAAAAGAAAAGATAGAAAGTAGTCTGTTTTAAATAATTTGAACAAGAAGGTAAAAGACCAAGATGTTTCCAATGGCAATCTCTAGGTGGTGGGATTACAAATAATGTTTTATTAGTTTTGTATTCTCTTCCAGTTTTCCTATATAATGAGTTTTTGGTTTTTTTTGTACCAGGAATTGAACTCAGGGGCACCGACCACTGAGAAACATCCCCAGCCCTATTTTGTATTTTATTTAGAGACAGGGTCTCACTGAGTTGCTTAGTGCCTCCATTTTGCTGAGGCTGGCTTTGAACTCATGATCTTCCTGCCTCAGCTTTTCCTGAGCTACTGGGATTACAAGTGTGCGCTACCACATCCAGCTCTACAATGAACTTTTTAATTTTTCAAGATTTTAATATTGAAATAAAACTGCATAGAATTTTAAAAGTCTTGGGCCGGGATTGTGGCTCAGTGGTAGAGCGCTCGCCTAGCATGGGCGGGACCCAGGTTTGATCCTCAGCACCACATAAAAATTAAGGCATTGTGTTGTGTCCATCTACACCTAAAAAATAAATATTAAAAAAAAGAACCTTTAAAAAAATAAAAGTCTCATGTGTACAAATGGCACAGAAAATCTCTAATTCTCTGTCCACCTTTCCTCTCCTCATCTTGTACCCTACAGGTAACCACTTTCAACTATTTCTGGTTTTAGTTCTTTTTTTAGTTAAGTACACATCTCTAAAAATGTGCTTATACTTCCATTACTTGTTTTTAAAAAATATCTTGACGTTTGTCAGTGGATATTTTATTTTATTTATTTATATGCAGTGCTGATGATCAAACCCAGGGCCTCACACATGCCAGGCAACACTCTACAACTCCAGCCCTCCATTACTTATTTTATAATCCTGAAGCATCTATTGATTCTCTGCTACAAAATTCTTATTATTTATTCAAAAATGTGTTTAACACCTACAACGTGCAGGCACTATTCAGGTACTAGTGAAAAGGTAGAGAATAATAAGAGTTCCTGCCATTTTAGAGGATAAGTATTAATAAAGGAAGATGACTGGTGGAAAACAAAGAAATAAATAAGATAATGTCCAATAGTAAAAAGTACTATGAAGAAAATAAAATAGGGTTTAGGACAGAAGGATGGAGTGTATCACCCTAAAATTGGCTGTAACAGCATCTCCCATCTCATAGGCTCATCTAGAATATTGCCACTTGTCTATCAAGAGATGGAGCTTAGTGGTAGGGATGTAGCTCTGTTGGTAGAGTGCTTGCCTCACATGTACAAGGCCCTGGGTTCGATCCCCAGCACAATAGGGGAAAATAAAAAAAAAGATGCGGAGCTTATTTTCCTTACCCTTGTATTTGGGTGGTTTGATGACTTACCAGTAGAACATGGCAGAAGCAATGCTGTATGAACTCCAAGGCCAGGCCATAAAAGGCAACGGAGCTTTCCTTAGTTGCTGGGATATTTGCCTCTTGAAACTTTCAGTGGCCACGTAAATGGTCCAGCTGCCCTGAGGCTGCAATGCTGTGTGGAAACTCCAACTAACACCTAAACAAACCATAGGAGAGGCCCTGAAACTGCAAGAAGAGGTTCCCAGCCAGTCCCCAAGGGATCCAGCCCCATGCTGTTCCTCTCAGCCACCATCTGACAACTGAGACCTCAATGGTGAAAAGAAGCCTGCCATACAAGGATCTGGAGATAACATGGTCCAAGCAGAGGAAACTGCAAGTAAAAATGACCTGAGTTAGGAATGAACTTCGTGCTGGTCATGGTGGTGCACACTTGTAATCTCGGTGACTTCGGAGGCTAAGGTCAGAGAATTCAAGTTCACTCTAGTCTGAGCGACTTAGTGAGACCCTGTCACAAAATAAAATTAAAAGGGCTGTGGTAGAGGGGATGTAGCTCAGTGGTAGAGTGCTCCTGGGTTCAATCCTCAAGACCACCAGAAAAAAAAATGAACTTTACACCAATAGACAAGATAGACAAATACAGGAAAGCCCAAAGCAGTTTCATTCATAATAGTCCCAAACCAGGAACAAACCAAATGTTCATCAACTGAAAAATGGATAAACTCTGATTTAGTCATACAATGGAAAAATCACATTGCAATAAAAAAATGAACTAACTATAATGCACCAATAAAAATATGGGAAAAAAAGAATTTGGGATATTACATTGATTAAAGAAAAAAAAAAAAAGAATGAACTGCTTGACGCAGTGGTGCATACTTGTAATTCCAGCAATTTGAGAGTCTGGGTAAGGAGGATTGCAAGTTCAAGGCCAGCCTGGGTAATTTAGAGAGAATCTGTTAAAAAAAATTTGCTGAGGATGTAGCTGGGTGATACAGCACCCCTGGGTTCAATTCTGTTCAATGAAAATAAACATCAAAATATTAATTACAAAGATGTGCAGCAATGTAAGTGAATTTCATTATGTTTGGTGAAAGGAGACAAACATACTAGTATAAACTTTTAAAAAAATTTGTTCCAATGGAATGCATTTCAACTCATTGTATACAAATGGAGCACAGTTTTTCATTTCTCTGGTTGTACATGAGGCAGAATCACACCATTCATGCAATCATACAAGTACAAAGGGGAATAATGTCCATCTGTAGTACATACTTTTAAATTTCACTTACCTGAAGATCAAGAACAGACAAAACAGATGGATGATGCAGAAGTCAGAACAGAAGCTACTTCTAAGAGGAAGTGGGTTGGTGAGAAAGAAGCACGAGGGAATTTTTTGGAGTGCTGGCAATGTTCTGCATCTCAATCTGGGTGATGGTTGCCCTGATATACACACGTGTAAAAATTCATCAAGCTGTTTACTTAAGATTATGCAATGCATGCATTTCATTGCATATATTCCATATCTCAATTTTAAAAAAACACAGGGAGTGTTCATTTGGTTTGGCTTTTCTATCTCCTTTCTATCTCTTTCAGCCTCCAATCATTTACTTACCTCTGTGCTTGTTCCCTCAACTTCTGACAGTACTCCTGATCCTACCAAAGACGAACACACAGTGCTGCTGAGCCTTCTTCCCCCTTTTCTCAAGCCCCCCTGCTCTCCTTTCAAGTTTTCTCAGCTGTCCTTTGACTTTTCCATTTCTTAGGCTGATAATACATTTTATAGGTTGATAAAATACATTTCTTAAGTTGATAAAAATAAATAAATACCCAGAAGGCTTCATTATGGTTACAAAACATTCATTCTGTATTAGTGATTGAAGTCAGGAGCTCTCTACCCCTGAACTACATCCCTAGCAGGGTCTTGCTAAGTTTCGAGGCTGCTCTCGAACTTGCGATCCTCCTGCCTCAGCCTCCTGAGTAGCTGGGATTATAGGTGTGCACCATCATGCTTGGCCTGGGTTTTGTTTTTAATTTATTCCTCAATATTAAAATTCAAAAAAATAGAGTCCACATTATGACGATGATATAAATATTGCCCCTGACTAGACTCAAATGAAATGCCAAAACTATATTTCCTTGACAACCGGTCAAATGTCTCTTTATCACTTAAGCATATTTTTAGTATTCAAATAAAATTTTCCCTTTGTTTCTGCATCAGTCAGCTATTGCAGTGTAACAAATCACCCCCAATTTGGTGGTTTAAAACAAAAACAATCTGTTATCTCTCACCAGTCTAGGGTCAGCTGAGTAGTTCTGTGGCTCTAGGTCCGCTCCCATGTCTGCTGGACTGTGCTGAACACTGGCCAATCTCAGATTATCTTGTGGTAACTGGCTTAGTCTTCCTCTGCTGTTTTTCATATCATTCTAGCTTTTTTTTGCAGTACCAGGGATTGAACTCAGGGGTACTCAACCACTGAGTCACATCCCCAGCCCTATTTTGTATTTTACTTAGAGACAGTTCTCACTGAGTTGATTAGTGCCTCGCCATTGCTGAGGCTGGCTTTGAACTCGTGATCCTCCTGCCTCATGATAAGTTTGATCCCAGTACAGTTCTTGCTCCTTATTGATGACCTGTTGTTTCTGACCTTTCTAGGAAGCTTTTAGAGCCAAGCCCCCTTAATCCATAATGTTCTGAAGTTTCATTTTGGCACCTTTAGATTTGGTTCTCCTTTTAGGAAAAAAAAATATTACACCAGGCACTCAGAAGATTCAAACTAAGGACTTTGGTCTTTGTAGGAAATATTGTGTTCTGCATTTAATCATTTCCTTTCTTTGGTTTCTACATTATCTCTTCACTCTCCTATTATTTGGATGTCACCCCTCCTTGGGTGGTTTTCAATGTTCATTCTCTTTTCTATTTCTTTGGTTTTGTTCCATTTTTGGGGAAGATTTCTTTCATTCTTTCCCCCATCTCTACTGAATTATTTATATCTGCCATTATACTTTCAAAGATTTTTCTCGTGCTTTTATCTCATAAATGTAGCTGGGTGCTGCTAGGGAGGCTGAAGCAGGAGGATCCTGAATTTAAAGCCAACCTCAGCAACTTAGGAGGCCTTAGGTAATTAGTGAGACCCTGTCTCTAAATAAAAAAGGTTGGGGATATAGCTTGGTGCTTAAGTGCCTCTGTATTCAATCCCCAGTTTAAAAAAAAAAAAGAGCCTGGGTAGATTTTTCAAAGTCATTGATGTTGATTTCCTCTCTCTGGTCTTTCTACTTGGCCTCTCTTTTAACTGGGAGTACTACTTATGTGGGCAGTGCTCAGTTATTATAGGACTGATTTGGAATAAACAAAAAGAGAATAGGCCTCGAGGTTTTAAAATCCTAACATTCCAGAATGCGGTAGGCTGCACCCCAGGACCTCTAGGCAGTTTAACTGGAAAAGGTCTATGGCAGATTGTCAAGGATATGATTTCCAATGAATCCCTCCTCCCTGTGTCCATGCTCCTTCTATAGCATGGCTTCGGAGCTCCTCCATCCAAAGATGAGGTCTAGTTTCTATAGCTCGTTGCTCTTAAGTCTGGTCTAGCTGTGTGACTTGCTTTGGCTAACTGAAGGCAGCAGAAGTGACATTCTGCAAATTCCAGGTCCCCAGAGACCTTGTAGCTTCCACCTTCCCCCTCTTGGAATGTTCTCACCTCAAGGCACAGATCCTGTGTGAGACCACGACTGATGAGAGACTTTGTGGAGAGGGGCAAGCTTCACAGCCAGCGGTAAAACCATCTTAGACCCTCACCAGAGGGAGCTTCCAGGGATTGCATAACAAACTCCAAGTAAGACCAGTAGGGCCACACAGCTGAGCCCAGCCAACCCAGAAAATGGCAAGAAATAATAAATCCTTGTAATTTGACACTGTAAAAGTCTGCCATCACTTGTTATGCAGTCATAGGCAATGGATACTAAGCGTTTTGAATTTTGTTTTTATTCTGATTGTCTATGTTCTGCATGGGTAAAGCAGGTGTGAAGGAGAGAACTGATGCAGCAGTTTTGAAAGTGGAGATTCAACTCACCCCTGTTTTTTGTCCTCGCTCCAGGCTTCTGCACCAGACATCTGTTAGCCTTGAATCTTTCTTGGTAAGGCAGACTGCTGGTGACCTAACCCAACAGCCATTCTGTCTCTTCCCCACTTAGTAAAACAACTCTGATTTTAGCAATGTATCCAACAAAAATAGTCTATTTCTAAGCTTCTTTTGTAGCTAGGGGATAGCACATGAAAAACTTTGAGAGAATGAGAACTAAATGGAAGGGTTCTGTGAGATTTCCACAAAGACTACTTAAATAGAATTGACTCACAAGCTGAGGGGTCTCAGCAGAGCCCTGACACTGTCTGCAAAATCCACCCTGTACCTGGGAGTTCAAGTCTTTGTTCAACAAATAAAAAAGAAAATGAGGCAAACTCGTGCTCAATTAGGCAAGTGCTTTCTTGGGCCAGGTACAGTGGTGCATACCTGTAATCCCAGTGACTCGGAGGTGTAGGCAGGAGGATCACAAGTTCAAGGCTGACCTTGGCAACTTAGTGAAACCCTGTCTCAAAATAAAAAATAAGGGGTTAGGGTCATAGCTTAGTGGTAGAGTGCTTGCCTAGCATGTGTGAGGCACTGGGTTTGATCCTCAGTACCTCATGTAAATAAAATAAAGGTCCACTGACAACTAAAAAATATATTAAAAATAAAAATAAAAAGGGCTAGATGTGTAGCTCAGTGGTAGAGTACCTCTGGGGTCAGTCCCAGCATTACAAACACACAAACGTGCATACATGCCAAAAAAAAAAAAAGGTGCTTTTGTTACCTTTTGCCCTGTGGGTTTTATTGACTTGGTCTGACCCAGTGGACTGTATCCCCCAAAGGTTTATTTTTGCTCCTAGGCACACTGCCAAAGCACGTGGTTCCTCCCAATGTGGGAAGAGATAGTCTAGTCAGCTGATAAGGAAGGAGGTACATTTTCAGGCTCCCTTCTGGCTGGGTAGCTGGCTGTCTGGCCAGTCTATCTTCTGTGTCATGATGTAATTTAATTTCTAAAAACAACCTAAGCCTGGAGTCCAGTGGCCTGGTCAATCTAGTTCATTGGTTCTGCTCTCAGAGAGCCCTGTCCAGGGCTTTCACGTGTGCCCAGGAGAAGTGGTAGAGAGTTGCCAAAACAGGCAAGTGACATAACCACTTTGAGATTCAGTTTTCTTATCTGAAAAACAAAGAGAATGTGGGAAGAGATCATCTTTGGGGCTTCTGCATGCTGGAGGATTCTAATCCTGTATGTTGACAGGCCTGGCCTCCAACTCCAGTCAAGGAAAGCCATGTGTGTAGGTCACAGACTTCCACTGAAGACCCCTGGTAGAAGGAAGGTGTTATAACTAAGTCCCCAGACTTCAGGACTCATTGTCTTTTGACTCTTTTGACTCTCTTATCCCACATGTGAAAGTACCCCAACAAAATACCCAGATGTCAAATGCCCAGCACAGAAATATTCACCACAGTTAGTATAAATTAAAATTCATAGAAGAATTGCCAAATGGTTTGTGGCACATTCAGATAATGGAATAAGATTGAGATGACAAAAATTTTTGAAAGAATTTCCAGTGACATACAGAATCATATAACCTACATATGCTACATGGAAAATAGGATATAAAACCATATGTGTAGAAGGATCCCAACTGGCTCCAATATATGACTATATTATAAAAGACTTGAAATTTACATATTTAAAAATTTACAAATTTTGTTTACATATTTATAGATCATAAAATGAAGTTCTAGCTTTTTTCCTTCTTTATCTTTTTCTGTACATGATAAGTTTTCTATAATTACCAGAAATATATATTATTTTAATAAACAGAAATTTTTTTAAAAAGGCTTTTTGTTTTGTTTTGTTTTCCCAGAAGAAGAATTACAACAGTATTTGGGCCTTCTTATTTATCTGCAAATCTTTTGTGGGTGCCAGGTACTATGATGGATTTCCTCTAGTCACTTGACTTGATTGCCAGGGCTACCATGTGTAATTATGATTGCTACCTGCATAGACAGTATATGATGGAGCCTGAGCCTTTGTTCTTTCCTGTGACTTTAAATGCTGCTGTCTCAGTTTTCAACTGAGTGTCAATGGTGTCATCTTCTGCCCAGACTTGTGCTGACTCTACAGAAAGGGATGACCTCATTTACTCTGAGTAGAGTTGGAGTTGGGGGATGGGAATTGCGAATGGTAAAGGTTTCAGTTCCAAATGGCTTTTGCTCCACAGTCAATAGCAAATAGCTATTTCTGTTGCTTTACTTACAGTCAAATACTACCTGCAAGGCAGAAATGGTCTTTCAAAAGACCCTACCAGTTGGTGCAATGGTGTACGCCTATAATCCCAGACTGAGGCTGAGGCAGTTTGTTTATGAACCTGAGTGTGACCCTTGTGGTGCATGCTGTCACTGTCTCACTGAGGACCTCCTAAATCTTTTTTATCTTAGGACATTCTCTGACCTTGGTGTGGTGGTGGTTTAATTCACTCCAGAGTAGGCCAGAAGTGTAGATAGTTAATGGCCCAAGAGCAACCCTCAAACACTGAGATGTGAGTTGGTGTGTTAATACCCCAACTCTCTTGCCCTCTGTTGAACAATTTTCTTTTAATATGGGGTTTTTATTTTAGTTATTCATGACAGTAGAATCCTTTTTGACGTAATTATAAAAGCATGGAATATATCTTGTTTTAATTCAGTCCCAAGTACCTCTCCTTCCCCTTCCCTTCCCGTACCTCCTACTCCCTTCCCTCTATTGATCTTTCTGCCACTTACCCATAGTCATTTTTTAAAAATTAATTTCTTTTGGATGTACACTATGATGAGATTCACTGTGGTATATTTGTGTGTGTGTGTGTGTGTGTGTGTGTGATGAAAGTTATGTCAAAGTCATTCTACTATCTTTCCTTTTCTTATCTTTTCTCCCTTCCCTTCATTCCCCTTTGTCTACTCCACTGAACTTCTATTTTCTATTCTTCATGCATCCCTCTTTTTGTGTGTTAGCTTCCACATATCAGAGAACTCATTCGACCTTTGGTTTTTTTGAAATTGGCTTATTTCACTTTGCATGATAGTCTCCAGATCCATCCGTTTACCAGGAAAAGTCATTCTTTCTTATGGCTGAGTACTATTCCATTGTGTATATATACCACATTTTCTTTATCCACTCATTTCTTGAAGGGCATCTAGGTTGGTTTCATAGCTTAGCTATTGTAAATTGAGCTGCTATAATCACTGATGTGGCCGAGTCACTGTAGTATGCTGATTTTAAATCCTTTGGGTATATACCAAGGAGTGGGATAACTGGCTCAATGGTGTTTCCATTCCATTTTTTTTCTTGAGGAGTCTCCATACTGCTTTCCATAGTGGTTGCACCAATTTTCAGTCCAACCAACAATGTATGAGTGTACCCTTTTCCTCTCTGTGGGACAATTTTGAAGCATGTTCCAGGAGGCTCTCTGAGGTTTCCCAGCAGGAGTAAGCCCCAGTTACCCACAACAGATATCTGCTCATTAGTTTATGCTTTCTTGGCTTTCCCCTTCCCTGTGTATCTTATTCACTCTCTCGCTGTGGTGCTGAATAAACCACTTACACCAAAATCCTTGCCTCAGGATATTTTTTGGGTGGTAATACAAACTAAGAAGACCCCATTTGCTTGTATTTGGTGATTCTCTGGGGCCTTTGGAATGAAGGACGTCACCTTTATCTCCAAAACCAAGGTAGAATTAGGGATATTAATTTTATCTTAACACAAAGGTGATGAAGTAGGACAATGCCCTATATTCTAATGGTTTAAAACTCTCTGAGTTGAGTGTGTTTAGCTCCAGTTAAAACCCTTGGTAGAAATAAGCAGTGAATCATTTCCTATTACTACAAAGAAAGGACTCATTCTGGACACTGGCTGGAAAAGAAAAGATAACCCACTTCATTTCCCAAAAGGGTTGAAGACATTTCTCTCCTAGGCAGGCAAGAGCTTTTACATTATTGTGCCCTAAAAATAACATTCTCACTCCTGAATGGGTTATAGAAGCTGAAATGGTGTGTTATTTTCATCCTCCTCTGGAGAAGCTGCGCAGGAACTGTGAATGTGAGCAGAGATTATGCAACTACTTGGTGCCATCTTCGCCTTGGCAACACAAACCATTGTTCTCCTTTGATGGGCTTTCAAGGTAATGCAAGGGGACAATTGAGGACATAATCAAGGAGGACAGGAAGCAGGTGAAGAGTGGGGAAAATAAGGAAGACTTGAAGTCTGGAAGGATGTAGGATGAACAAGTCTTGAGATCTAATTACAACAATAGTTAATAAAATTGTGTTATAGTAAAGGTCTTTGTTAAATAAGACAGTTTTTTTGCCACAAAAAGGTAACTAAATGAGCTCTATTAATTGGCTTCACGATAGTTACCATTTTGCTATTTGTATCTGTCCTATAACATCAATTTGCTGGGTATGATGGTGCATGCCTATAATCCCAGCAACTTGGGAGGCTGAGGCAGGAGGATTGCAAGTTGGAGATCAGCCTCAGCAATTTAGTGAGGCCCTAAACAACTTAGTGAGACCTTGTCTCAGAATGAAAAAATTAAAAAAGGGCTGGGATGTGACTCAGTGGTTAAGCACCCCTGGGTTCAATCCTTATACCAAAAAGAAAAAAAAATCAATAAAGTTGTGAGAAATTCAAATTAAAACAAAAGTCTAGAAAGAACTGGGGCTTTGTGAGGCCCTAAGAAAAGGATCATCCTGGTCATTCCAGTATTAATAGCACCCCCTTCACTTTCATAAGGCCTGGGTTTGTTTATTCGGTCACTGAACCTAAGAACTCAAGGAGGCAGCTGACTTGCCCAGCACCACCGGAACTTGTACCTCTGGCACAGCTTCTACTGATCTTAATTTGCCCAACTCTGAGCACAAAAATAGGCACTCAACTTTCTATCTTGGGTCCCTTGCATGTAATGGATACATAAAAACGTTGGCTGGGGAAACAAAGAATGAGAGAAGACATTACCTGCATATGGTAATGAGGTCCTGGAATCATAGAGGTAAAGTAGGAAGCGACCTTCAAACTCATCTTATTTTGTATGTGAGGAAATTCCGTCTCAGAACCGTGGAGCAGCTTGCTCAAGACCATAGCATTAGAGAAAAATCCAGGACTCAACTTGATATCTCGGCTCTATGGGTACTTAAAATGTTGAGTCCATGGACAGGAAGTAATAGAAGTACTCGGTAGCTTGTTAGACAGATTCTGAGGTCCCACCCAAGATCTATCTGAGGGTCTATGAGGGATCTGGACACTGTCAAATGGACGGTGAGTTGGAATTATCATTTCCTGGCCAAGGCACTTAATGCCTGGTGTACATCTTCTAACTCTTTCTTCCCCTTCCCCTTCTTTGGTGATTTGGAAACCACATGTTGAGGTGGCAGTATCACAGGATAAAGGGATCTTGGTTCCTTGAATTGCCAGTTGGAAGAGATCCCTGCTGACTTGCCGCAGCCCGGCTGGCTGGACAAAATAACGGGCGGGGGTGGTGGTGGTGGTGGTGTGACGAACAACTTGTGTAGATTGATACAGCAGGAGTGGGAGCCGTTTATTGTAGGACAACAGAGGTATTTATACATTCCACAAAGCTTATCTAATTAACATAAAATAGATACAGCAGTCAACCAATAAGGAATCTCCACACTTAATGGCTCGCTGGCGTTACTTCACAAACCACTCCCTCTGGCATTTTGCCAGGCGCCATCCAGACTTGTTTACAGACACATTTCTCTGGCAAAATGCCAGGCGCCATCCTGACTTGTTTACAGACTCTAACACTGACTGGCACCAGTATGATGCACTTTGTATGTCGTGCTAAACCAGTGATATTTTGTGGTCTATTTGTTACTACAGCATAGCCTGGCTAGTCTGTCCTGATTAACACAGTTGGAAAAAATCTGAACTCCTGATGTCTTCAGAAGGAGAAGATCTAGCAACGCTGGGCTTGGATTCCTCATTAGCAATAATCTTCTGGAGATGAGTGATGCTCTTTAGGGTGGGCATACATTCTGGATTTCACCTCAGTCCCCAGCACTCCCAGTATAGATCCTGAACAAGACAGCTGAGAGGCAGATACTTTAAAAATTTTTTTTTTTTTTAGTTGTAGATGGACATGATACCTTTATTTATTTATTTTTATGTGGTACTGAGGATCGAACCCAGTGCTTCACTTGTGTTAGGCAAGCGCTTTACCACTGAGCCACAACCCCAGCCCTGAGGCAGATGTTTTTTTTGTCATCACTGTTGTGTAGTCTTTTTATTTTCTCTCTCTCTCTCTCTTTAATATTTTTGCAGTGCTGGGGATTGAACCCAGGACCTTGCACATGCTAGGCAAGTGCCCTACCAATGAGCTACATCCCCAGCCGTTGTTTTCTTATAATCAAGAGGAAAGTAAAATATCTCTGTATGAATATCTTTAACAAAAGTGGGAAAATTAAATATAGATCTTGAAAGCTGTGATTTTAAAGAAAATTAAAAGAGAACAGTGTTCTTCCTGGAAAAATAGAGTCCTAAATGTTTAATGTGCAAAGCGGGTCTGTATCGGAAGCAGATAATGTAACGTGCTGTTCTGAAGTGGCCCATAGGAAGAACTATAATGGGTTTAGAGAAGAGATGCCTGTGCAAAACTTATTACTTAAAAAATGGGGCTTAAATTTCAACAGGGGTTCCTTTGATGGTAAATTAAAATAAATGGTGCTGTCGTGAAATGTAGTCATCTATGAAGTGAGAAATCCATAGCCCACTCAATTCACTCATTTGCCTGCCGACTTCCTACAGGCTTTTGAGATGGTGGGGATTGAAAGAGACAATGCATGAAAAATATTTAACATGGTAGAAACAATTTCCTAGTTTGGTGCTTGGCCTAGTATGCTGATGACTCCACAAATGCTAATTTCCTTTCACTTTTTATTCATCTTGATCCCAGGAAAGGATACTGAAATCACTTCCCAGCTTTACCCTGAAGCCCCAAAATTCAATGTGGAAAGACATATAAGTAAGAAGGCCAACATAAGGGTCACATCTAACAAGGTAAGGAGACCAGGGAGAAAATCAAGGGGGTAGGGACTGGAATACTCACTCTAAAAAAAAAAAAATGCTGAGAGGAGACATGATCCAAACTCTAAAATCTTAGACAGAAGGTATAGAAAGTGAGGCTTCTTCTGTTCAGTACATACTTGTCCCTTTCCTACCAGACCTCCATGGGAGAATAGTACCTCTCCTTCCCATGGGGGTTAGGTTGGCCATGTGGCTACTTGGCTAATGAATATAGGAGGAACTGACAGTGTGTCAGGTCTCTTGATCGTCATCAAGAGAAGAATATGTCCCTTGTGGTCCATGACCTTCAATGGGGACCACAGAAGGAACCCTATGGTGCAGATCCATTCCATCTGGCCTGTGGACCCACAGTAATAGATACATGCTGAGTGTTCATGCCACTGCATTTTGGGGTGCCTTGTTATGTTGCACTATTGAAGCGAGAGCTCTGGAAACTATGTGAAGAACTTCTCTAATATACAACAAAGAACTCTACTTCTCTAAATGGCAGAACCAGGCTTCTAGATATTGTTCCAGCAAAACTTCAAAAAAGAAAATATTTGTATTTAGTATCTCTTCATTAAAGCCTTCATTCTTATTCTAGCTGTTTCTTCTTTCCACGGCCTCCATTGCTGGGCTTCTGGTATAGATTTTTCCTACCTCATTATTCCCTCAAAATGAGATGTCTATTGGGGGTTTTCTATCTCTTTAACAGTAAGACTGTTACTAAATAACACTTTCTCTATGGCAGACATTGTTTTAAATGCTTGACAAAGTTTACCTCATTTATCTTTGCAGCCACCTTCTGTGAGAAGTACCACTAATGTGCCCATTTTACGGAAACGGAACACACAGAAGTAACATGATGGCCTCAAATGACACAGAAGTAATAAGTAGCTGAGTGGGAATTTAACCTTGGTAGAACTGACCCTAGATGCCAAGCTCTTCCCCTTGACACCAAAGGGTTAAATGGATAAAGTAATCTACATTAACATTAATTTATTATCCAATTTTAGTTGATTACTCCCTAGGATAACATAAGGTCCTAGCTCATTGTATATGCAGAAGGCTCAGAGGAAATAAATCTAATTATGAGATTGTGCCCTTATGACAAACCACCAGAGATAATTTGAAGGTGATATTTCTTTTCATGTCCTTCAGATTATAGATACTCTAATTTCTAGGAAGGCTGAAGAAATGAGCAAAGTCAAATCTTAGAAGAATAATTTTAGCAAAACAGTTGGGGAAAATACTAATTGGATGACTGATGATGAAAACTCAAGTTTTTTTTAATTTTTATTTTATTCATTTTGGTTGTTGAAGGGCCTTTATTTTTAATTTATATGTGGTGCTGAGAATCAAACCCAGTGCCTCACACATTCAAGGCAAGCGCTCTACCACTGAACCACAACCCATCCCCCAAAAAAACTCAAGTTTTACTTGGGGGCTTTCTTACCCCAAGGTTGAGGAAACCTAGCATACATCCTGCTTCCCAAGTCTGGGCAGCTCCAGCACCTCAACCTGGAGATGGAGTCTGGCTTCAACTCTTCTTCCTTGTGCTTACGTGGATCCTAGCCCCAGAGGACACTGTCTGCTTCAGTTCTGTGGTCCCTGCATCACCATGTGAGTCATAGTCAAAGCTGCACCTTCTCATGGCTCCTAGAAAAATATCACTAAGACAAGGCAGGTGATTGTTTTTCATTTTACTGAAGACATTCGAAGACATAGAGGAGGGCACACATCACAGATTATATCATGGCGTCTCCAACTAGTTCCTCGTGTTAAACCCTTTCCAAAGCCCTTTTACCTTCTTTACATGAATCTTTTGGTGGGCAGTTCTCCAGCTCTGGCTGCATCTTTCAAGAGGAACAATCCTACTAGACCATATGTTATTCTAGTTTTCAGCCATGTCTTCCCCTAGAATTCTCATAAATCCAAATTTCTCTGTCTTGTGATGGTAAAAAAAAAATTCAGAAAATAGGGAGTTCAATAACATGATTACCATTCCCCCACAAGAAGACCTCCTTATGGATAAACTACCGCAATGAATAAAGGCGTTCAGCAAAATTGACAGATGGAAGATTGATATACAAATATTGGTGGCATGTCCACTAGCAATAACAACAAGAAGAATGTGGTATTTGCAAAAATGACCTTTTGTCTAATTGCAAAAACTACAGGATATCTAGTGATAAGTTTCACAGAATTGTCTAATAGTGCAAATGAACTGTTTCAATGAAGGAAAGTGGATTAAATAAACTATGATTTACCCCCAAAGCATAATTCTCTATAGCAGTTAAAATAAATGACCCAAGATTTACCTATATATCCATGTCTCAATCCTTTTTTTATTTTTTAATTTTATGTGTTTTTAGTTGTAGATAGAAACAATACCTTTATTATTATTATTATTATTATTATTAATTGGGGGGCTGGGGATTGAACTCAGGGCACTCAGCCACTGAGCCACATCCCCAGCCCTATTTAGAGACAGGATCTCACTGAGTTGGTTAGTGCCTCGCTTTTGCTGAGGCTGGCTTTGAACTTGCAATCCCCCTGCTTCAGTCTCCTGAGCCACTGGGATTACAGGCATGCACCACAGAGCCTGGCCTTTTATTTTATTGTTATGTGGTGCTGAGGATTGAACTCAGTGCCTCACATGTGCTAAAATAAAATAAAAAGAACTGGGGATGTGATTCAGTGGCTACAACCCCAGCCCATAAGGTCTTAATTCTAAAAACATTGAGTGAAAAATCAATTTGTAAAGGGCACATACAGTAAATCAGGTAAAAATTAAAAATATACAAAACAATTAAATGTAGGAATATACACGTGCAGCAGTCTGGCTGGGCACAATTCGGGAGCCACTTGTCAAAAGAAACAAACTTTATTTTTAGAACCACACACCCCAAACAAAACAGCTCCTCAGGAGCCCAACTGCCACTACCGGCTTCCCACAAGCCTCTCTCCTCCACAAGCCTCTCCACCTCCCACCATCCTCCTGCTCTTGAGGCCAATTGGCTGGGTTTTGTGGGCGGAGCCAAAATAGTCCCCCAATGAGCAGCTCCGTGGTCTGAAAGGGTAGGGAAACAGCCCAATGAGCATCACCACAGAGGAGCCAATCAGCTAGATGTTGCTGGGGCCGCTGTGAGCCAATCATCAGCTGGCAGTCTGAAAGTTTGCTGGGGCCCCTTTGGCTGTGGCTCTCAACATACACCTGCATGAGAAAGAAATCTGCCTATTTTAAAAATAAAGACTACTTATAAACAAGAAGGGACTGGGTCAAATGGTGGTTCCATTCCAAGTTTTCTAAGGAATCTCCAATCACCATGCACAAGACTCAACTCAAAGTGGATCAATGACCTAGGAATTAGACCAGAGACCCTGTGCCTCATAAAGGAAAAAGTAGGCCCAAATCTTCATCATGCCGGATTAGGCTCTGATTTCCTTAACAAGACTCCTAAAGCACAAGAAATAAAATCAAGAATTAATAAATCGAATGTACTCAAAATAAAAAGCTTCTCTCAGCAAAAGAAACAATCAATGAGGTGAAGAGAGAGCCTACATTTGGGAGCAAATTTTTGCCTCATGCATGTCAGACAGAGCACTAATCTCAAAGATATATAAAGAACTCAAAAAAACAACACCAAAAATGCAAACAACCCAATCAATAAATGGGCTAAGGAATTGAACAGACACTTCTCAGAACATATATATATCCGATCAACAAATACATGAAAAAATATTCAATATCTCTAGCAATTAGAGAAATGCAAATCAAAACCAACTACTCTAAAATTTCATCTCACTCCAGTCAGAATGGCAGCTATCAAGAATCCAGACAACAGGGCTGAAGTTGTGGCTCAGTGGTAGAGCACTTGCTTAGCATGAGTGAGGCACTGGGTTTGATCCTCAGCACTACATACAAATAAATAAAGTAAAGCTCCATCAACAACTAAAAAAATATTTTAAAAAAAGAATACAGACAACAACAAATGTTAGTGAGGATGTGGGGGAAAAGGCACCTTCACATTGCTGGTAGGACTACAAATTGGTGCAACCAGTCTGGAAAGCAGTATGGGGATTCCTTGGAAATCTTTTTTTCTTAGGGGATGGGGATATAGTTCAGTTGGTAGAGTACTTGCTGCACATGCACAAGGCCCTGGGTTCAATCCCCAGCACCACAAGAAAAAAAAAAAAAAGAAATCTTTTCTTCTCTGTGTGTGCCTTGTGCACGCCAAGCAAGCACTGTACCACTGAACTACATCCTCAACCTTAAAATCTTTTAAAATTAAAAATTATAATGAAAATTTTGTATGGGTTCAAGAAAGATTTCTTTTTTTTTCTTTCTTTTTGGTACTGGGGATTGAACCCAGGGGTGCTTTACCCCTATGCTATTTCCTGAGCCCTTTTTATCTTTTATTTTGAGACAGGGTCTTGTTAAGTCACTTAGGGCCTTGCTAAGTTGCTGAGGTTGGCCTTGAAATTGTAAATCTCCTGCTTCAGCCTCTGAAGTCACTGGAATTACATGTATGTGTCATCATGCTGGCTTTGAGAAGGATTATATTTCTTCTTCTTTTCTTTCTTTCTTTCTTTTTTTTTTTTTTTTTTTTTTTTGTGGTGTTGGTGACCAAACTCAGGGCCTTGTGCTTGTGTATGTTAAACAAATGTCCTACCACTGAGCTACATGTATAATTCTAAATGTCAAAGAAGAAAAAGTGTGATTCTTAACAGGAAATTAGTGAGGATAACCAAATGTAAAATGAGATGGAACTCCATGATTGAAATTTTACCACACAGAAGAGTCAAATTTGATTTGTAATAATTTGCTTGGTTTTGAGAGAATCTTAGGCAATCTCGAGACAGGGCAAGTCACTTAACTCCACCCGCAGTTTTCCCCCTAGTGGTTGAGAGTGACCTCCCTTCCAGCTCTGTTGTTTTATGAACTCAGAGCTCTCTGTGAGGTATACATGAACTCTCTGTGAGATGAGCTTAGAACTCAGATCAGCTTGCAAGAAGGGACTGCTTCTGGTGAACGTTAAGTGGCTGCTTTCTGTCAAGTAACAGATAAGCAGAAAAGGCTCCAAATGCAGAGGACAATGTTTGGAGATGCAATTGACACCTAGAGTGGCTGACCACTTAGGAACCAGCTGGAGTTGTGACAGGAGGGACACAGAGAATGTTAGAACTACAAAGCTGAGAGGATAGTTCCATCCCCTCTGATAACAGCAGTATTTAGAGAACAAGTGCACACATTTTTTTTCTTAAGTGTTAGGCTATTTTGAATTCTATTTTTTTTTTTTTTACTACATGGCCTGTAGTAAAAGTTGGGTAATTAAAATATGTATTATAAATTCAATAGTTACATTTTTGTTTGAAATCAATTGTAACGGAATTATGGTTATTTTTTTAAAGGAAAGTAGTCTTATTTTTTAAAGATATGTACTGAAATATTTATGAATGGCAAGTTCAAGGCAAGCCTCAGCAACTTAGTGAGGCCCTAAGCAACTTAGCAAGACCCTTGTCTCAAAATGAAAAATAAAAAGGGCTGGGGATGTGGTTCAATGGTTAAACACCCCTGGATTCAATCCTCAGTACAAAAAAAAAAAAAAAAAAAAAAGCAATTCAATGCCTTGCATTGGCTTCAAAATAACTCAGAGATGCAGGAGGAGGGTGGGAGTCAAGGTAAAATAAGATTGGTCATATGCTGGTAGATAGGGTTCATTATACCACTCTTTCTACCCTGACATATGTTTGAAATTTTCCATAATACAAAGGTAAGAAAAAATAAAAAATAAAGCAAATGCTGTATGACACAGCTTCTGTTCTCAGTCACCCATGTTTGTAGAAATTGTGCCCACTGACTTCAGACTCCACTGCTTGCCCGGGACATTTTCCTAATTTACCTGGCATCTGGTATGAAGTGATTTGCTTGCCATGCAACAAAAGACTTTTAAACCAATGTAGAAGTTGATTTATGACAGAATTCTAAGAAGTTTTCAAAAGAAATTTCAGGTCTTTGGGGAATGAAAACTATCACAGTCCCCCATCCCCACCCTGGGGACTGTGGATTGACCCCAGATGCACTCTACAATTGAGCTACATCCCCAGCCCTTTTTGTTTTTATATTGGGATAAGGTCTCTGATAAATTGTGCAGGCTGGACTTGAACTTGTGATCCTCTTGCCTCAGCCTTCCCAGCTGTTGGGGTTACAGGCCAAGTGTCACTGCCTTGCCCAACAAAGCATTTCTTAAAGAAAAGCTGAACTTAGATGTGTTAAGTACCTATAATATACCAACTTCTGTTTTAGCACACTAGTTTTTTTAATGAAAATTGGTTTAATTAGATATCAATATTATTATCATTATCTTAGAGATGATAAAGTTTGACTTTGGCAAAATCATGTAGCTAATATGTTTGGAGATAGGATACCAGTTCACAGATGGATAAATCCAAAGCCTGTTTCTTTCTATTGCACAATCTTAGTTTGTGGTCCTGTGTATGGATATCCACCTGGAAGTTTGTTAGAGATGATGAATCAATTGCAGGCTCTACTCCAGTCCTACTGAGGCAGAATCTGCATTTTAATGAGGTTCCAAGGGCACTCAGTGCATATTTGTTTATTTATTTACATTTTTGGGGAGTACCTAGTATCGCAATGGGGGCATTCTACCTCTGAGCCACATCCTCAAGCCTTATTTTATATTTTATTTAGAATCAGTGTCTCACTGAGTTGCTTGGCAACTTGCTTTTGCTGAGGCTGACTTTGAACTCATGATCCTCCTGCCTCAGCCTTCTAAGCTGCTGGGATTACAGGTGTGCACCAGCACACCCCGTTCATGGGCAAATTTAAATAATTCAAACTTTAAGAAACTGCTCTACAAAACAATCTTATGAATTGATCTCAAATAAAAATAACAATAAACATTTCTATTAACACTGTAATTATAATAAGACAGATTTGTTTGTTTGATTGTTTATTCCTCACAATAACTTTTTTACTAGAGTTGAGAAAACAGGCTTCATAGTTTAAATAACTCGGAGGTCATACAGGTAGTAAGCTACTCAGTTGAACTCAAATTGGTCTGATTCTGGAGCCTGGACTGTCAGCCATTGCAAAGACAAATCATAACTATCTCTAGACTAAAGTAGACCAAGTTGGTATGAATATGAAATCACCTGCAGCTACAAACGATAGCACATTTCTAAAAATACTATGGAATTTCATATTTTTTTCCATTTTACCTAACATCAAGCCCCCACAGTTAAAAAACTTAATTACCTTTGTGACCCACTGTTAGTAAATCTCTAAGATTAGTTATTAGATACCTTCTCCTTTAGGAAGCCAAAAAAGTAGCAGAGTGTTAACACTGGAAATCTAAGAAGTAAGTAACATTAAAAAAGGATAATGGACTTGACTTCAGAGTATTTGATTACAAGGAAAAAAGAGCTTCCAAAAATATACATAATATGTACCCAGCTAACAATACATGAATCAACGAATATTTTTCTTTCTTTCCCCCCCACAAGGGTTAAAAGAACAGATTAAAACAACAGTGATAGCTAAGCATCCTAAAAAGCCTACCTGTGCTGTATTGAAAAACGTGTAACTGGATACTTAAAATATGTTGATGAAGAAGAAACACTCTTCTAGACTAAAAGACAAGTCTCTTCGCTCCCCGTGTGTTTCACTGATTGCTCAAGCTGCTGTGAATGTGAATTGATTTTTTTTTAAGAATTTTGCATTTTATTTATTTATTTTTTAAAAATTTATTTATTTATTTATTTTTTAGTTTTCGGCAGACACAACATCTTTGTTTTTTTTTTTTTTTTTTTTTATTTTTTTTTTTTAGTTCTCGGCGGACACAACATCTTTGTTGGTATGTGGTGCTGAGGATCGAACCCGGGCCGCACGCATGCCAGGCGAGCGCGCTACCACTTGAGCCACATCCCCAGCCCCAGACACAACATCTTTGTTTGTATGTGGTGCTGAGGATCGAACCCTGGCCGCACGCATGCCAGGCGAGCGCGCTACCGCTTGAGCCACATCCCCAGCCCTTTGTGAATTGATTTTATAGATTGTTACCCTTTCATTCATTCCCCCATTTTCCAGGAATGCATATGGATATTGTGTTGAGGGGCTCAATTTGAAGTGAAAGACAACTCCAATGATTACTTTATACTGGACTTAAAAAAAAAAAAATACTCAGAGGTTGGGAATGTAGACCAGTGGTAGAGTACTTGCCTAGAATGTGTGAGGCTGTGGGTTTGATGCCCAGGACTAAAAACGAAAGAAAGAAAAAAATCTGTAGGATTTTCCTTTTTGTTTTTTTGTTTCTGGGAATTGAACTCAGGGGTGTTTTACCACTGAGCTACATAGATCCCCTACATGCCCAGCCCTAGTTATTTTTTATTTTGAGACATGGTCTTGCTAAGTTGATCAGGCTGGCCTTGAATTGGTGATCCTCCTGCCTTAGCCTCCTGAGTTACTTGGGATCATATGGGCATATGCCACTATGCTCGGCTGGGAATTATTTTTCAGTGATTCATTTCTAAACCAACAAATAATTTTTCTTTGGAAAATTTAATCCTAAAAGTATTCTTGCATACAAACATGCATACATACATATACACATACCCAAGGGCTTAAAATACAGTGGGGCAATTTTGCTTCTATAATAGAGGAAATTCGCTATTTAGTGATTTGTATGAGGGGGAAAAAAAACTACCCAGAAAGTTTAGTTCTACTTTTTCTTGTCATGTAGTTACTTACCTATTTGTGCTAAGATTTGATGTTATGTGAGGGCTTATCTGATAAAAATCCCTAATTGTAGATCTGTAATTAGAGGAAATAGTGACAAAATAAATAAATTCAATATTGATCATTGCATTCATTCTAAGGAGTACTTAGAGTAAGATAAACATGATTCAAAGGGGGAAAAAATCAGTACTTTGGGTGTCTGTTTTCCCTCTAGTGGCCCCTATTTGGACGCAAGTAAGGTCTTTATTATTATTTTATTTTTTAGGACTTTATTTTTGAGCATTACCTTTTTGTCTCAAATGTCAGGGATAGAGCTGTTCAAATTCTAACACTGTTTTATTATTTGAGTTGCTCATATAGTCAGACCTTATGAGTCCACTCAGCTTCCTTACTTCTTTTTTCTTGTGGTTTTGGCTTTTCAGTAGGCATTTGTATCAACTGTGACTGCCAGCATTTGGCACAGTGGGGGAAGCAAGTCTTATGTGAAAACCTGCCTGTGGCAGCCTGTGTGAGCTGATACAACAGGAAGCAGCTCAGAATGGTGGCTGCCTTGTTCCAGTTCCCAAACCCAGAGGGAGGCATCCCCAACAGAGAGGAAGTGGTTCTCTATCCCGCATCCCAGACCTACAGAAGGTTCCCCTCCAATCAAACTAGTTTTCTGCAGAGCTCTTGTGCCTGCCAAATGATCACTTTTCTGGAGGTAGCAAAATGCCCACGTTGTGGCCCTGAGGAAGCTGATGAGTAAGCAGAGGATGCTGCTCAACAGAGAAAGAAGAGGAAAAAGAGACAAGCAGAGAGCAGAGATGTACAGCTCCCAGTGGACAGAGCTGGGGGGAAGGAGCTGTCCTCTTCTGTTTAGTGTTCCAATTCCCACTTCCAGGCCCTGAGGCTCAGCTGAATCAGAAATTCCACTAAAGAAGCTGAACCACCTGGGGTACACCCTGGCTATCCCAGGATGATCTGAGCACGTCCCCAGTACAACCACAGTGTACCAGTACTGATGAGTCTAAGGAAGCCCAGAGCCTAAGGTAATGCTCAGTAAATCTGTGTTCCTATAACCTAGAATAGCAATGGAGTGGAGTGTATAATATATTTTCTTTTAAAAGGCCTTATACACTCCACTCCACTGCCAGATATATATATATTTTAGCTGTCAATGGATCTTTATTAATTTATTTATATGCAGTGCTAAGAATAGAACCCAGTGCCTCTCACACATGCTAGGCAAGTGCTCTACCATCGAGCCTCAGCCCCAGCCCAGATTTATATATTTTTTAAGTGGTTAAGATATTATTATTAGAGCTCTTGTTTTCAGGTGTTGGAATGAAGGATTTCTACTCCCATTTTCTTATCTCTCCTCTCTCTCTCTCTCTCTCTCTCTCTCTCTCTCTCTCTCACACACACACACACACACACACCCTGAAATGTTAGAACCCTGATGACCAGTGGATTAGTTCCTTTATTCATATCTTCACCAAATCTTCACCAAATGCTTGCCCTCTTCCAGGTGCTAAGTGCTTAGGGTTTATAACTGAAAAACAAGACAAAGTTCCTTGTAATCAGAGGTCAAGTTCCAGTAGATAAGTAAATTTGGCATTATATTAGAGGATAATGAGGGCTATAAAAACCAAAATGGCGCTGGGCATGGTGGCGCATGCCTGTAATTCCAGCAGCTTGGGAGGCAGAGGCAGGAGGATCATGAGTTCAAAGCCAGCCTCAGCAAAAGTGAGGTGCTAAGCATCTCAGTGAGGGGCTGGGATGTGGCTCAGTGGTCGAGTGCCCCTGAGTTCAATCCTCTGTACCCCCCAAAACAAAACAACAACAACAAAAAAGGCAAGCAAGGTAGTCTGGAATTCCAGGGGTGAAAGCCAGATTGCCATGCTGAATGGCGTGGTCAGGGCAGACCTCTTCATAAGTTGAGAACTGAGCAAACACATGGCAGGAAGAGAGGAACTTATCCAACTGACTCTCTGGGGGAAGCTCTGGCTTGGATAGCTCCACACCTCTTTTTTTTTTTTTTTTTTTTGGTACTGGGTATTGAACTCAGGGGTACTGGACCACAGAGCCATATCCCCAACCTCCCCAGCTGCTAGGATTAGAAGTGTGTGCCACCATTCCCCATTGTCTGTCCTCTTTCCTCCTCTATAAAATGAATATGGGCTGTGTTAGATTAAGTGGGTACTTTAAGGCAGACAGAACATGTAGAACACAGGCCTCAAAGCAAAGGGATGAGTGTCATGTTCAAGCAGCAGCAGCCGAGCTGAGTGCATAGGAGGAATTGAGGAGGAGAGCAGAATGGGGGTTAGAGAAGCAATGGGGGCCAGATCCTATATGACCTTATGGGTCCTTGTAAAATCTTTGACTTTCAGTCTGATTAAAATGAGGAGTCACTGTAAGGTTTGGGGTAGAAGATGACATAGTCTGACATATTTTTGAAGAATCACTTTAGATGCCATATTTAAGACCTTTAACAGTAATTCAGTCAATTGATGATAGCTCAGACTAAGGGGATATCAGTGGATGAGTGATAAGAAGTTCGATTATGGGTATGTGGGAAGGTAGAGACAATAGGATTCCTCATGGATTCCATGTGTGGTATGAGAGATATAGAAGTCAAGAATGACTTGGCTTTTTGCCCTGAGAAAAAAGGAGTTGCTACTTAATGAAGAAAATGGGTGGTAGAGCTTTTGTAAGGAAAGGTTAGATTTATTTGGGGGCATATTGAGTTTGAGAGGCCTATTAAACATCTAAGTGGAGATGTGGAAAAGGCAATTGAATGTATTAATTTGGGGTTCCAAATGGAGTTCTGGGCTGGAAAGATAATTTATAAGTCTTTACCATAGACAGACATCTCTCAGGATTGTTGGGGAGCAGTACAGAGAGATAGGTTCTAGAACCCCTTTTGGAATCCAATATCGGAGAATGCTCAAGTCCCTTATAGAAAATGGTGCCGTATTTGCATAAAACCTATGCACATCCTCCCATATACTTTACATCATCTCTAGGTACGCTTCTAAGGCCCAGTAAATGCCATATATAAAGTTGGCAACTGTATTGTTTAGGGAATAATCACACACACACAAACACACACAGACACAAATCTGTGTATGTTTAGTACAGATGCAATAAAAAAATATTTTTGATCTGTGGTTAGTTGAATTTGAGGAAGAAAAAATTGCAGAAGCAGACCCTGAAACTATGGAGGGCGACTGGGGATGGAATTTAAAGTAATGGGACTGGATGGTATCACCAATGGAGTGAGTGTAAATAGAAAAGAGGAACAAAGACTGAGCCGTGGGGTCCTCCAACATTAGCAGTCAGGAAAATGAGGAAGTAACAGTGGAGACCAAGAAGAAACAACTAGTGTGGGGGATACCACCCAAGAGAATGTGGTGACCTGGAAGCCACACTATGAAGGCTATCTAGAAGGAATGCTCAGTTGTATCACGTGCTATTTCTGGGTCCAGAGAGGCAAGGGTGCAGAATCACCACTGCACTGAGCAACAAGGGGGTCACTGACAAGGGAAGAACAGTTTCTGTGGAGTCACGGGGGTTAAAGTCTGATCAAAGTAGATCAAAAGAGTAAGAGGGAAGAGGCTTTTAAGACAGGAAATAAAATAAAATATTTTAGAGAGTTTTGCTGTTAAGGAGAAAAGATAAATGTAGCAACAGTTGGTAAAGGAGTGGAGTTCAGAGAAATTTCTTTCTTTTTAAGGTAGAACTAATAGTATGTGTATATGCTAACATGGATGATCCAATTATCAGAAAATAATTATATAGAGAAGGTGGGGAGCATTGTCAGAACAATGTCCTTGAGTTGTGGATAGGAGATGGGATCTACTGCATAGATTGTTTTAGTACAAAAGTATGGATTATCTTTCTGAAGAGTAAAAAGTGCAGAAACTGGAAACCGAGTAGATACACTAGTGGGAATCTGTAGAAGTTGTAAAGTCTTCTGAGGAGGGGAAAAAAAAAAGAAAAAGAATACAAAACAAAATATTAGGAATCAAAATGGCTTTGAATTTCTCCATGGCAGCATTACAATCCAACAGACAAGGAAGCAAGGCCTTTAAAAACCTAAGGGATGATCATTTGCAACCTAAAAATCTACATTTAGTGAAGATAGAGTAAATACATTTTCTTTTTTTAAAAATATCTTTATTTTTATGTGGTGCTGAGAATTGAACCCAGGGCCTCACGCATGCAAGGCAAGCGCTCTACCACTGAGCTGTAATCGCAGCCCATAAGTGCATTTTCAAATGTACAAAATGTGCTGGATATAATTTGCCCCTCCAGATTCTTCTCTATCCCACTTTGTGCTCTGGAAGGTATTCATACCTGTGTGAATTACCTTACTTGGATTCTCTTGTCCTCTGTCTTCCGATTGGATTTTGTCAAAGTGGGAGACACTGGCAGAAGACCAGGGGTAGCAAAAGAGAGGTCAGTGCTTTATCCCTTTACTAACACATCTCCAAAAATTTACACTAGCATTCAAAGTGTAAAATTTAGTTCTCTACTGAAATAAGGAATTAAGAAAGAAGACATGGGATTGAGGCAAAGGGAAAACCTAGAGCAATGGTGAAAGGAGACCATAGATGACAGCTTGGCATACAGAACAACCAATTCATATTAGGGCAGGCCAGAAAGCTCTTAAAGGTGGCCCCAAGAAGATGAAATTGTCAGAAAACCCAATAAGGATTTTGTACAACTTGGACAAGAATTTGACACCAAATTAGAGTTAAGGGCATAGAAATCAAAGTAAAAGAAAACCAAGATGGTTGTTAATTTTAGATGTAAGGAAAAAAAATAATTATAGCATAAGAAGAGCTTGCCAGGCGTGGTGGCACACACTTATAATCCCAGCAGCTCAGGAGGCAGAGGCAGGAAGATCACAAGTTCAAAGCCAGCCTCAGCAAATTAGTGAGGCCCTAAACAACTTAGTGAGACCCTGTGTCAAATTAAAAAATAAAAAAAAAATGGCTGAGGATGTAACTCAATAGTTAAGTGCCCGTGGGTCCAATCCCCAGTTACTCTGCCCCCCCCCCCAAAAGTATCTTAATTATACAGAGCATTTATGCAACAAAAATTTCAAGGGAGTACTGAATCTTCCCTTTTACAGACTTTCTTATAATATGTAAGTTTCCTATGTTTGTAATGTAGAGATTTTCATGGAAGGTATTTTTCATAATAGCATCTAGAGTTGTCAGGATATTTATTCTAACATGATTTGACTATGGTCATTTGACAGAGTGGAAAGGTAGAAATTCAAAATCTCAAATAACCAATTAACCTTTGATTTGTGTGACCTGGTAAATTCATTACCTAATTTTTCTATCCATTTCAAAGTATGAGTATGGCAAATCACAACACCTTGAATGCCTGGCATATAGTAGGCATTCATAAACAAAATTGAGGGGGAGCCCAGCTTGGTGGAACACACTTGTAATTCCAGTGGCTCAGGAGGCTGAGGCAGGAGGATCATGAGTTCAAGCCAACCTCAGCAACAGTAAGGCACTAAGCAACTCAGTGAGACCCTGTCTCTAAATAAAATATAAAATAGGGCTGGGGATGTGGCACAGTGGTAGAGTGCTTGCCTAGCATGCATGAGGCATTGGGTTTGATCCTCAGCTCCACATAAAAATAAAGATATTGTGTACACCTAAAACTAAAAAATAAATATTAAGGGGCTGGGGATGTGGCTCAAGCGGTAGCGGGCTCGCCTGGCATGCGTGCCACCAGGGTTCAATCCTCAGCACCACATACAAACAAAGATGTTGTGTCCGCTGAACACTAGAAAAATAAATAAATATTTTAAAAAATAAATAAAAAAATTATTTATTTATATATATAAAACAACAGTAACCTAAAGACTCAATTTCAACTGGGAGTTACTATCCAGCTTGCTACTATAGGAAGTCTGGCATTGTGTTCTGGTGCTTTCCCTAATCGTAACAAAATAAGGAATTTTAGCTGCAGTTCAGTAGGTACATCAATTCCAGGGGTTGGCCAGATAGTAATGGTTTGAAAAATAAAGGAATAACTAGTCATTAACAATAATTAACATGCATTCTGCACGTAAAATTTTCTAGTCACTGTTCTAAGCCATTTTACATGAATCATCCCATTTAATCTTCATAATAACTCTAGGTCCTTTTTAACACCTTCTTACAGATAAAAGAAACAGACTCAGAAAGGCTAAGTGAGTTGTCTAAAGTTACACAGCCAATAAACTGGTGAATCTAGACCTGAACTTTGATTAGCCAGCCTCCAAAGCCTTCCAGACTTCTAACTGCAATGTTAACACATAGCAAATACCATCTTTAGCTGTGAATTTTCTCACTTGCATAACAGCTTTGTTCAGGTCATACGTTAGCAAGTGAAGTTGTTAGCATCTTCAAATATGAAATGGTATGGAAAGTGTACAAAGGCCAGGTTATTTTAAGCAACTGCTCTTACAAGAGCTTTAAAACCATTATCTCTTTTGGAAGTGGGGCTCAGACATTAAAATACACTTAATCGGTAAAAGTTCTAACAGAAAGGGAGTTATTTGGGGGCTGCTTTAGTTATTCTGTGCCTACTGCATTAAGTGTGGGATAAACGGGTGGTGACTGGATAGATGACTCATATAATGGAGCTTTTCCAATCTCACGCGGACAATCTCGCAAAACATCAGGACCTTTCCATAACAGTTTTCTGTCACTCAGGGGCTTGGAGGCTGGGAGAATCTGCTCTTGATGTGGGTCTGGTTTGAGGAACTCCTCGCTACTTGAGAGGGAAGAAACCCAGGATCCCAGGAATACTGCAAATCCCGGCTGCAGCAACAGCAGGGCGGCCCATTTCTATCTTGGCACAGGTATAGGCTGGGAACTGGAGCCTGAATGAACGATGGGCTCTTAATGACTTTGGTGGAATTCCGCGCCGGTTGCGAGATTTATGGACCCGACTGAAGGGTGGAAAGGAGCGCTGCTCATTTGACACACCCAACCCACTTTTCCGCGCGGGATGCGCTTCTGCACCGCGAAATCAGCGGAATACAGACTGCGGCGGATACCGGTCCAGCCCAACACGCACGCGCAGCCCCTTGGTAACCGCCAGCCCGCGGCGCACGCGCAGTCCATCCTAACTCTAGGTCAGTCGCGGCCCGGCCCGAGCCCCGCCCCCGCAGGCCCCGCCCCGCTCCCGTGAGTTGAACACCCCATATCCGGGTTCCCGCCGCTGCCGCCCCGCTCATTCAGCCAGACCGGGAGTGGTGTGGTTCCCGACCAAAATGGCGACCGTGGGGCGAGTCGGCTCGTTCGGTTCCTCTCCACCGGGATTAGCCTCGGCTTATACTGGCGGCCCCTTGGCCAACGAGCTCGCGTCGGGCAACGGCGGCGCTGCAGCCGGCGACGACGAGGACGGGCAGAATCTTTGGTAACGATCCCACCCCTCCCAGGGTCCCCGCTGGCTTTCCCGGCCTGGCAGACGCCTTGGGGTCCCGTGCCCGCCGGAGCTCGGCGCCGGGCCCGGCCACTGAGCTCTCGGAGGAGCGCGCCCGGGCGCGCCGAGGCCCGGCCGTCCCTCCCGTGGTGCGGCTCCCGCCCCTCGTCCCTGGCCTCAGCCTGCGCCTTGCTTCCCGTTAGGTCCTGCATCCTCAGCGAGGTCTCCACCCGCTCGCGCTCCAAGCTCCCGGCGGGGAAGAACGTGCTGCTGCTAGGTAAGCGTCCCCTGCCTCGTCGCACCCCTCAGGGTCCACCCCGTCCCGGCCGGGGTCCCGGTGCGCGGACCCGCTCGCTCACTGTCTTTGTGCGGACAGCTCAGATCGACCGCGCCCCGCCTCCCGACCTGTCGCTGACGGCTGGGAAGTCAGGGAACCCCGTCCTCAGCCTAGGACCCGCGGGGACCCGCCCTCCCTCAAGTCCCTCCCTCCTCCTCCCTGGGATGTGAGGGTGGCCCTGTCAGCCTCCCCGGGGAGGAAGAGAATGGATCGCCCATCTGAGGGATTCTAGTGGCCTGGGGTTTACCTAGTATACAGAGACAGTTTTTCTTTCTTAACAAAAATAGGTAACAGGAAGCTGTCCGTGACAGCTCCAGTGCAAATGGCATGCCATTAATATTTAATAGGCGATTCTTTGTATAATTGACAGAGAAGGTAGAACTAAGACTGGTAGTCGTGTAAATGATCTTATTTGATTCAGCGTTCTCGGGTACAGTGTGCTTGTGTTGCAGTTGCTTTTTTAACCGTCAGTTAATAATGCTGAAATAAGCGAAGGGCAGTAGAACACCTTTCCAGTTCATTCCCTTCCGCTAAACGGATGTACTAAGGAGAAATGACCTAATGTCTCAATTTTCTTGATTGTTCTGTATCTCGTTGGTTCTCTGAAGTTATGTATTTTCATCCTTACTGAATGGGGGTGGAGGTAGAGGACTGGGGGAGAACAATTCTCAGTTTCACATTTTTGCAGGTTCAGCTCCTGCATCCTTTACAGGAAAGATTTCTTCTATATTTTAAAAATAAAAGATATTGAAGTTTGGTTTATAAGATGATGGTTAAATTTTAAAACTTTGGTATTGGTGTCTCAATACTTTTTGTCATGTAAATCTAAAAACAGGAAAGGAAACAAAGAAATGCTATTTGACAGGGTCCACAGTTTAATGAATTGTTAGATAGGAAAAGAACGATTTATTTTTCATGAATACTATAATGTAGAATACATACAAGTTGAAAAATTATCTTTTTACCTGTGTTTTTAACGTGATTGAAAGCACATAGGTTACATTGGCATAGATTGAATAAAGGCCTTATTATATACAAGTCCTTTGATTTTAAGCAGGTTGCTTATCTATAAACCTCAGTTTATCCATCTTTAAAATGGATGTTGTAGAAATAATAATGTCTGTCTCCTGGGATTGTGGGGAGGATTAAATGAGATAATGTTTGTAAAGTGAAGATAGCACAATGCCAATGTAATGGACTTATTTTAACTGAATTAGAAAACATTTGTTTGAACTCTTCAAAAACTTAATTGGTGCCTACATGAAGTGATATTGACAGGGCAGAGATAGGATCAAAAAGTTAAAAAAATGAGAAAATATTTTAAGTTTATTAATTTAAACAAATTACTAATTACTAAAAGATTTTAGACAAGATGACCTTATTAAAATTTATTTTAATTACTTTAGGTTAAATAAGACTTCTTTTCAAATACTGCCATTGTAAAGATAAGATTCCAGAATAATTTTGTTTTCATTTTATAAATTCCCTCTAGTTATTCTTGTATGTTAGATATTACAGGGTGGCTGGGATGGTTCTATTTTTGGTGAAACAAAAGTAGCAGTTTTCTTGGTGCCCTTAATTTGCACTGAGGTTTTATTCTTTTTTTTTTCTTCCCCTAAGACCCTTTTGACACTGAATCAATACATAAGACCTAGTGTACTTAAAGGTCCTAGACTCCTCCACTCCTCCATACTTAGAACAGATTAAATTTCCTTTTTATGAACTGAATAGTTCAGAAAGCCCCATCTGGTATCAAGTTATATGAGCTGGAAATTTAATATTTTTCTTTTAGTACCATTGGGATTTTCATAAAATCCTTTTAGCTTTGAAAGACACTAGTAACTGTTTACACAAATAGCATTAATTTTCTAGAGTACCTCTCAAGATTTCTTAGAGAAATTTTACAATCTCTTATGGCAGTGTTCAGGGTGTTGTAATAGAGAAAAGAAATATGCAAGTAGAGATTGTGGTTTTCTTTGTAATGAGTTTGAGGATGTTAGGGAGATGCTTGGACCTAATATAGGTCTTTCATGAATGATCATACTCTGGAGTCCCATATATAAAAAATCCAACCTGAGACCATAATAAGACTTTACATTTCCAGAAGTAGCCCAGTGTAGGAAAGATGATATAGGCCTATGTAACACCCCTTGCACACAGACACATACACACATATATGTACACGCACACACACATAGAAGTTGCAGTTATCTTAGATTGCTAAATGACCTCGCTTCCCAAGGGGAGAATGGAGTCAAGACTAGGAATATGTGTATGTATGTTAGCTATTCTCAAAACATTTTCATACGAATCTCTATTTACCCTCTTACCCCTCCCCAATCTGGGAGGTGAATGTAATCACCAGTTTATAGATGAGATAATAAATTAATACCTTGTAAGAGGGTTCTCCAAGGTCATACTGCTGTAAAATTCATATATTTTGTGACTCTAGCATGACTTTCCAGCTTGATAGAAGTCTGCAGGGAGAGTGCCAGGTACAAAACTCTTCTTACTGTATTGCTATCCTCTACCAAAAGTACTGGTAATTATTGTCATGGAAAAGCCAAATCTTTTTTTTTTTTTTTTTTTTTTTAGTTGTAGATGGACACGATACCTTTTTTAAAATTTATTTTTATGTGGTGCTGAGGACCAAACCAAGTGCCTCACTTGTGCTAGGCAAGTACTCTTACCTCTGAGCTTACAACCCCAGCTGCTGGACCAAATATTTATGTAACTTACTGAAGAAAATAACTATGGCCATGACTCTTGTGTTTAAGTGTCATTCAATCTACCTAGGCCTGATTCCTGCCAAAATCCAGGAAGACTAACATTTATGTTTAATCTCTTTCTTTTCTTTCATACTGGATATTGAATCCAGGGGTGTTTCACTACTGAGCTGTATCTCCAGCAGCCATTTTGAGACAGGGTCTCAAAATTCCAGGCTGGCCTGGAATGTGGTATCCTCCTGCCTCAGTCTCCCTAGTAACTTAGTAACTTTACAGGCATGTGCCACCAGGCCTGGCTTATTTTTTTATTTTTATTTTTAAAATTTTTTTGCAGTGCTGGGGATTGAACTCAGGGCCTGTTGAATGTAGGCAAGTGATCTACCACTGAGCTACATCCCCAGGCCCTAAAGTGTGTTTCAATATTAAAGGTAGGACTTCTTGTGCATGTGTTTTAAATAGGTTTAACTCATTGTAAATTGCCATTTAAGAACTATTTTTCCTCTTTGTTTTACATTTAATAAATTTTACTATAATTAATTATATTTTTCTAGCTACCTTTAAGTGCATTTTCTCTATATCTTGATTACTTTCCCATGTTTTAGTAAGAAAACTCCCAAAGGAAAATAGCAGTATTCCTAACATGGAACACTTAAATGTACTAGTCATGTAAGGATTGTTTACATACTCTATCACCATGAAGATCAGGAACCAGACACAAATCCGTTAAGTAACTTGCTAGAAGGCAACAAAGAAAGGCAAAAGTCAGGATTTGAAATTGTACATTATGGATCCAGAGCCAGTACTCCTAATTTGGTAAATTGAGATTTGTTTGAAAATGCTAATCTGTATGCTAACCTATCTCCCTAAAGGAAAAGAGCTTTCTTTGTGGGAAAAGCAAGAGGGTATTTAGTAGTAAAGAAATTTTATCTGCTATTCCTCAGTGTGTCTGTTTCAGCACAAAAGTGTCTCATTGATTTAGATTAATTGAAACCATTGTCAACCAAGATATATATGTAATCATGGTTCCCAACATTTTAGTAAGAAAAGTCCCTAAGGAAAATAATAGTAATACCTAACATGGGGCACTTAAATGTACTAGTCCTGTAAGGATTGTTTACATACTCTCTATCACCATGAAGATCAGGAAACAGACACAAATCTTTTAAGTAACTTGCTAGAAGGTAACATAGAAAGGCAAAAATCGGGATTTGAAATTGTACATTCTGGATCCATATCCATATCTATCTATAATGCCTGGCTTTATAGATAGGAGATCTGTATCACTTTTTTTTTTTAATTTATCTATTGGGTTTTTTTTTTTTTTATTAGTTGTTTGTATCACTTTTTTGATTTGCAGGTAGTGTGAATTACCAAGAGCTACCTGGCCTTTTGGCAAGTCATTTAAGCCTCATTTTTCTCATCTGCAAATTTTAAAGTCTTAGGATTTAGGGATCTCCAAACCCATAGACTGGTCTAACATTTTTTTTTTCTTAATTCTAAGTCTTGTGTTTATTTTTAAAGAAGTATTCTAAACCATATTACAGTTGGGTTTAAATCAGTAAAAGTATTCCTTTGCAGATTGGACTGTTTAATTTTATTCAGAGAAGTTTAGAGTCTCTATATTGTTTCTTGAAGGCATTAGTCCAGGGTGCTGTGCAGCCAAAAAAAAAAAAATCTCAAAATGTTGAGTATCATCAAGGATTATATTTGAAAGTCTTTTTTTTTAAACATAAATCAGGAAGAAAACTAGCCTATATTATGCTTGAATTACTGCAAATAGGGTATCTCAGGGTATACACAGTGGAACTAGAGAGCTGTTCAGAAGTAATGAAGTAACTTGTAACCATGGAGGGAGTGCAAGGCTTAATATGTGAGGGCTGATTTTAAAAGTAATAAAGAATGTTTAGTCTGAAACTATTAATCTTGTGCAGAGATAGAATTAAAGATCACCAAAATTCCATGACTGGTGGGAAAAATGGATTTTTATTAGTTGAAGTACGTTAATGGTATTTTCTGGCATGATTGGTTATGGGAATATAATGTAAGGAATAGAATTTCTCATATAATACTGAATTGTTGATTTTCAAAGAATTAACATAAAATTTCTATGTGTTTATCATGTGTTACTGCCACTAAAATAGCAAACATAAAGTGAGAGTCAGGTGACATATTTTAGTGTTTAGTGTCAGCAAACTTTTCTGTACAGGGCCAGATAATAGTGTAGGCTCTTAAAGTAATATGGTGTCTGTTGCAACTGTTCAATTCTGTTCTGGTAGTTCCCAAACAGCCACAGACATTATATAAATGAAATGAGCATTCATTTCAGTGTTTCAATAAAACTTTAACTACAGAAACAAGCAGCAGATTAGTTTGGGCCTGAAGTCTGTGAATCTTTGCTTTAGGTTATTGTGGTCATCAATTTTATCAATAAGCAAAGATGCCATTAATAGAGGTTCCTGGTTAGTAGGTTATGGTAGTTGGTACATATTAGGTGCTCAGTGAATATGTACTGGATGAATGATGAAAAAGTTTTACTTAAAGAGTCATTGTTATTCTAAGTGGAGATACAGTTGAATATAGATTTAAGAACTGAGGGGAGTTCATAAAATATTTCCCACAGTGCTGTTGTCGAAAACAGAAAAAAGAGGGGCCGTCTGGGGCTGTAGCTCAGTGGCAGAGGGCTTGCCTAGCATGTTTGAGGCACTGGGTTTGATCCTTAGACCACATTAAAAAAATAAACAAATAACATAAACGTATGATGTCTATCTACAACTACAAAAAAAAAAAATTTTTTTTAAACCCAGAAACTGGCCAGGTGCTGTGGTGCACACTTATATTCCCAGCAGCTTGGGACACTGAGCCAGGAGGACCGTGAGTTCAAAGCTAGCCTCAGAAACTTGGCAAGGCCCTAAGCAACTCAGTGAGACCCTGTCTCAAAATAAATACAAAAAAGGGCTAGGGATGTAGTTCAGTGATTAAGCACCCCTGGGTTCAATTCCTGGTACCAAACAAAACAAAACAAAACCAGAAAATAGCTGGAAGAATCACACATGAAGATTGCTAGAATGGTTATTCAGCTGATGTGAAGTCTATATGAGAGAGAATGTCAGCAAAAGCACTTTGAATATGCAAAAACAGAAAAGAAGCTTGAATTAGGAAAAAATTCCAAAATTCAACATGGGATCCCGTCACTAATGAGGGAATAAAAATGTGCTAATCTATTTACTTTATTTGTAATATCTGGGCAGTGACTGTTAAACCTCACAGATTATCTCTATATTCATTTGTTCACCAAACATTTATTAGAAGTATGCTGTGCAGAAAACGTTTTCCTGGGCCATCTGTGGAAAACAGGGCTGATTTGGTCCCTGCCCTCCAGAACCAATAAACTGGGGAACAAAATTCAAAGTAGTAAAAACCAAATATGTCACTATAAATGGAAAAGGTGATATATATCTGAGTAAAATTTTGTTAAGCAGGGTGGGAAGGAAAATACTGGGTTGAGGAAACATGTGAAAAGGACCCAATGCATGCTGCAAAAGGCTGAGGCAGTTCAGGCATGATAGAAGGACCCAGAGGCCCAGGATCTGAAGTTCAGCCCTTCCTGTCTTTGGAAGCTGTGAGATTATTTCATACTTCCTTGGATTAAAGAAACCAAAAGATATTAAATGTAACACACCTCAAAGTTGGAAGTCATTACTTAAATTATAAACATAATGCATGTTTCTTATCAGAGAAAGAGAAAAATAGAAGATAAAAAATGAAAATAATGCATGATTCTACCACCTGGAGATAATCAGTATTTTTTCTATGTGTATATTTGTTTTCTTAAAAATAGATTTATACTTTATATATCATTTTCTAATAAGATTTTTTTTCACCTCATGTACTATGGTTCACTTCATGAAATGTGGTTGTTTTTGTTTTAACTTTAAAAATTATACATGCTCAAAAAAGACAGCTTGAAAAACATCAGTAGTAAGAACAACAACAATACACATAAACACAGCTCCCAATTACAAAGTTGTTCTCCCATCCCTGAGGATAATCACTATTACTTCTGGTGCAAGTCTTCCCGAAGCTGTACTCAGTGAACAAGTGGAATAGGATCCTTTCATCCCTGTTCACTATTTTCACAGCCCCTGTCACATTCTGCAAGGCTTTCAAAAATGTCTGGTATACTCAGAATGTTGTAAGTGGGCACAGTCTCTCACAACACTTACCTTTCCCTGCTAGAACTTTGACCTTGGAATCCCCCTCCTGTTATGTACACCCTTGGGCAATCCTGCCCACAAAGTGCTGCCCACAGGGTTGGGCTGTTACTAATAGAGGATGGTTTGGGCTATGAGAGATTCTGGTTTCTTCCTTGGGTGCTCGCTCTACCCTGAATCAGCACTTGGAGAAGGCCAGCTGCCATGAATGGGGACATGCAGCCTGTGGAGAGGCCCAGTGGTGTGGAATGGAGTCTCTGCTGAGGCCTCCTGTCCACATCCATAGGATAGCTTGGAAGTCCAGAAACATGATTTTATTTTCATGTTAATAAATATGGATTTATCCCTTTTGTTGACTGAGTAGTATGTATGGCTGTACTGTAATTATAACTGGTTGATAGATCATTATTGTTAGACCTTATTTTCCACTTTTCCCAGTATTATCTTGGGGATTAGTTGCTAGAAGCGGAATTGTTAGGTCAAAAGTACATATCTTTTAAATCTTTATATATATTGCCAAACAGTCTTCTAGGAAAGCTATACCATTTTACGTTTCCACCATCAGTATATGGATATATGGGTATTTGTTCAGGATAATTGCCAACACTATTATTTTAATCTTTGCTTGTGTATACCATATTTATTGATAAAAACCATTGCTTTAGTAGAATTTTGTCTTCTGGAGCAGAAGAACTATTAATAAGCATTGAGTATTTATTGGCCTTAGTAAATGTTTATTGAATTAAACTAAATGATTTTTTTAAAGATATTTTTTAAAAGATGGACACAATATCTTTATTTATTTTATATGTGGTGCTGAGGATCAAACCCAGTACCTCACAAGTGCGAGGCAAGCGCTGTACCGCTGAGCTATAACCCCAGCCCCAAACTAAATAATTTTAATTCATATGTAGCAGGAGTAAGGTAAATGATTAAGAATAAATTATATTTTTAGTGTAACATGGATTGCTGAGTGATGAAATCAAAGGTAGGGCTTGGCCAGCTGAAGGATAGGAGCCATCAGGTGTTGTGCCTGTTACTTGTGTTGGGTGTTCTGCTAGGTAATTTATTATATAATATGTTAACTGTTTTACCAAAGAGGGTTTTAAGCCCCGGCTTAGCTAGGTTTCAAAATCGGGTTGTCTTTATATTATATAGCTCACTCCTTGGTATTTTGTAGAGGTGTAGTCTTGAATAGACATGCATAAAAGTTAACTTGTAATCACCAAGTCCTGCAGGTGGGGAGTAGACTCCCTGCTTTTATTCACTGAGGTGAGGGAAAAGATGCCCTCTGTGAAATGGGGAGCAGACTAAAAGCTCCCACCCATCTGGGTCCTCCAAATAACCTAGAGAAGGCCATATCAGAAGAGCTGAACCCAAAGTAGTTCAGTGAGGTCCCTCGTAGTTCTTGTCACCAGAGTTTTCAGATGATTTATTTTATTTCGCACAAAGCCAAATTTTTAAAAAAATATCAATTTTTCAATGTTACTTTCTCTTACATATGACAAATCAGATATATGATAGGTTGAAATTCCTTCTCTACTGATTATCATGATGCTGTGGACCATAATGTGTCTTCTAACAGCAGTGTGGAAATGTGAATCAAATCTCTACAGAGATAGCCGGTGTCTGGCACATGAGTGGGCACAACTCAGAAAGATTACAGTGCTTCAGTCTACATAGGGGAGGAAACTCAGAAAGAAGAGGCAGTGTATTGCTTAATTTCACCCATTGTCATCCCTTTTTATCCTTCAGCTAGTACTGCTTTACCTTTTAGGATTATTGGAAGGATTATATGAGGTGTTGGTAAATCACTTCAAACAGTGGCATCCTTTGGAAGTATTCAGATTAGCAGTTGTCAATGGGTTATGTGTTCTTAAGTGTTTTGCATGACTACTCATTTTCACATGACTCATATTTTCTTGTTATCTTTTTAATGCACTGCTGGTATCTTACAAAGAAGTTATATTTCTAGTGTCTCTCTGATCAAGAAGCAATGAATGAGTGAGTGACTTGAAAGACTATGACTGGAGGACTGAAACTTTGAGGTCAGCCTGGCAACTTAAGACTTTGTCTCAAAATAAAATAAAAAGGGATGGGGTGTGGCTTAGTGATAGAGTGCCCTGGCTTAACAGTACTGCAAAAAAAAAAAAAAAAATAGTAATGGATGACAGTAATGTTTAATCTATTACCTGTTAGAGATCTGTCAGGAAAGTAAAACAGTGTCATAAGCATGGCTTTAAATTTCTATGGTTTGGGCAACTTTGTGTGAATTTTGAGATTTGTAATCAATTTTGTTTTCAAATTTGAGCTGAAATGAGAACTGATGGCCTTGTATGCTTTGTGGTAAAACAAAACTTAAATGCTTGGATCTTATACTTGACTTACAGAGAATAACTTATTTTTATGGGAGATAGACAAATAATTTGTAATGCAGGTTTATTTGCTGTGGAGAATTTCATTTTAGTCTGATCAATAAACCTGTCCTCCTTTGGTCCATCCATGGTCCTGTGGGGTTTGGACCATGGTCTGTGTTTGAGTGGTCAGCAAGCTAAGGATGGCTTTTTGTTTTTCCAATTTTTAAAGCAGTATGGGATGAAAATATATGACAGAGACCTTAAGTGGCCTGTTAAAATATTTAGTGTCTAGTCCTTTACACAAAAAGCTTCAGCATGTGGACACGAAAATAGCTCCATTATAATAATATTAATCTAGTGAATTGTTTTGGTTTGTTTTTAAAATACCTTTAACATAAGCTCTTCAAGGGAAAGAAAGGAAGAAGTGCTGGGGAATAATATTGGCCAAATTATATTTTGTGCTTGTATGAATATGTAACAACAAATCCCACCATCATGTATAACTATAATGCACCAATAAAAAATAAAATATGCCCTCCAACAGAAAATCTAGTATACAAAATGAAAATTTAGGTAAAATGTTCTGTACTTTATAGGAGGGCTTTCATATGGGCTGTTTAAACAGAAACTCTCTGCTTATATAAGTGTATATATAGATCAGTATTTGGCTGGCAGACTTAAAGCTGGTGTGTCTGTTTCACTGCCTGCTGCTGGCCAAGGACCTGAAGATAGGCTAATTTTTCAGCATTGTCTGAAGTTACACAGGCCCCATTGCTGTACTTGCCACTTTAAAAGTATATTATTTGGGGGCTGGGGTTGTGGCTCAGTGGCAGAGTACTCACCTACCATGTGTGAGGCACTGGGTTTGATCCTCAGCACCACATAAGTGAATGAATGAATGAATGTGTTGTATCCATCTACAACTAAAAAAAATTTTTTTTAAAGAGTACTACTTATGAAGAAAAAAATACATATGCAGTTATTTCTACTTTATTTTACTCCTCAAACTAATAGTCTATAAAATATTCTCCAAAAATATATTGTAATTTAGAGACTTATGTTTCTTGAATAGTTTGCCCTTAAAAATAATTTTTAATAACCCAATCAATAAATAGGCAAAGGAACAGAACAGACACTTCCACAGAAGAAATACGAATGGTCAAAATATATATGAAACATGTTCAGCATCACTAGAAATTAGAGACATGCAAACTAAAAGTGTACTGAGATTTCATCTCACTCCAGTCAGAATGGCAATTATCAAGAATAAAAGTAACAATAAATGTTGGTGAGGATGTGGGGAGAAAAGTACCCTCATACATTGCCAGTGGGACTGCAAATTGGTGTAGCCACCATGGAAAGCAGTTTGTAGATTCCTTAGAAAACTTGAAATGGAACCACCATTTGACCCAGCTATCCTATTCTTTGGTCTATACCCACAGGACTTAAAATCAGCATACTGCAGTGATGCAGTCACATCCATGTTTGTCCTTCAGTGGATGAATGGATAAAGAAAATGCTATATATATATATATATATATATATATATATATACACACACACACACACACACACACACACACACACACACACACAGTCACAGTAGAATATTACTCAGCCATAAAGAAGAATTAAATTATGGCATTTGCCAGTAAATAGATAGAACTGGAGAATATCATGCTAAGTGAAATAAGCCAGTCCCCAAAAACTAAAGTCCAAATGTTCTCTCTGATTTGTGGATGCTAACCCAAAACAAGGGAGGTTGGGGAGGGGAATAATTAGAAATAGATTGGTCTAGACAAAGGGTAATGAAGGGAAGGGAAGGGAAGGGAAGGGGGAAGGGAGGTGAATAGGAAAAGACAATAGAATTAATCGGAGATAACTTTCTAGCCTTGTATTTTATACACAACCAGGATAACTCCTTACAAGAGTGGGAACCTAATAGAACAAGTTATACTTTATGTATGTATATTCTGCCAAAATACATTCTACTGTCATGTATAACTAAAAATAAAAATTAATAATAATTTTAAGTGTCTATCAGTTTCAAAGGATAGGCATCCTGAATTTTAACTTTTTTTTTTTTAATGTTGCAATTGCATAGTAGAATAAAGGGAGAAGGTTCATGCTTATTATTTTTGTTTTGGAGGTACTGGTGATTGAACCCAGGGTCTCAAGTGTGCTAGGAAGTGCTGTACTACAGAGCTACACCCCCAGCCCAGGATGGACTTTTTAGTATCTTTAAACATAGTCCAGCTTGGCTGTGGCAAAGTAGCTTCCAACCAGCAACAATGACTGAGAAAAGTTTCTTCCTACATTTAGTGAAGGAAGAATGAGCTTATACTATTAATTGACTGGTTACTGAATGAGATAACCCATTGAGTTTTGTATGTATGGATAATGAAGGATTTTAATAGAATGTAAGGGATTGTCTATACATGGGACACATTTCTGTTTTTGATGAGCAAGCACGAAGTACCTGTTAGGAAATAATATGACATTTTCTAAGCGATTCAGGAGTCTAAGACAAGAGTTTGAGGCCAGCCTCAGCAAATAAGCAAGGCCCTAAGCAACTTAATGAGACTCTGTCTCAAAGAATAAAAAGGTCTGGGAATGTAGCTCACATTCCCAGAATCCCTGGGTTCAATCTCCAATATGGGGATGGGGTGGGGGTGGGGGGGGACAGAAAAGAAAATAATAGGACAGTTTTTCTTCTCTTTAATCTTCTTAAAAGCTAGGTCTTTATATCCTGCTATGGTTAAGAGAACCTGCCCAAAAAGTATTTGTTGAATGAGGGGATAGACTTGATATTCTCTGCAGGAAACAGACCCATGATGTTATGTGATATCCTCAGTGTGTCTGCTGCTATTGGGAGTACAAAGGAGGGTGCTTAACCAAACTTAGGAGTCAAAGAAAGAAAGCTTCCTAGAGACCTGAAGAATAAGCTTGGGTTTTCTCAAGTGAGGGGAAGGGAAGAATATTCTAAAGAGAAGTGACACCCTATGTGAAGATTTAGAGTTGGGAGTGAGTGATGCTTCTCTGCTGCACTGGAAGAAGTTGCTGGAAACTAGATATCTAGAGCTTAACATTGCAGGTGGGGGACTGGATATGATAGAGGTGGGCAGGAGAGGTAAAGGGGACTTTGTAAGAAGTGTTGACTTTTATGTCTTATCTTTTACCTGCAAGAGCCGTGGGAAGACCCTAAAGGGTTTTTCTCCCATCTTATGAAAATTCCAAACATAGAAAGTAGAAGGAATTTTATAATTAATCTTCATGAATCCCAACTTAGATTCTGCCATTAACATTTAACTACATTTGCTTTATCAGAGGTGTCCTAACTGATTTATTTCAAAATATGTTGTAAATATCAGGAGGTTTCCCTCTAAATACCTCTGCATACATATCATTAACCAGAATTCCTGAACAATCTTAAGAGAGAATGGCCTGATAAGATTGCTTTGGGAAGACCGCTTACCTGTAGGACAGGAAATGAAGTGTGGCATACATTTAATGCTTATTTGTTTTTGTTTGGTTTGTTTCTGGTTTTGGTACTGGGGATTGAACCTGGGGCCTCACACATGTCAGGCAAGCAGTCTACCACTGAACTTATACTTCTAGCTCTCCCTACTTCCCCTTTTTGAGACACAGTTTTGCTAAGTTGCCCAGCCAGGCCTCAAACTTCAAATCCTGCCTCAGCCTCCTGAGTAGATGGGATTACAGGTGTGCACCACTGTGCCAGGCTAATGCTTATTTTTGAGTGATATATTTACAGAGTGAGAAGACAACTGGGAGGTGGCCAGGAGTTAATAAGCTTTTTGCTTAAAGACAACAAAGAAGACAGATAATATCATTGAAAGCTGTATGTATCTTTGCAGATATTTCAGATAAAAAAAACCCCAAGATTTTGAAGAATCTTTGTCTTCATTGGTCTTTTCGATTTTTCATGAAATAGTTCTATTCTTAGGTGTACATATTTGCCATCAAGACAATCATGTCAGAGTGCATTTAGGTATAAAGTGAAAGTCGTAAAAAAGTCAATATAATTGAGGTGTAAGACTTATGAAAAGAAGAAATGGGCTTAAAATATCTGTAAACTATATGAGTGTAGATTTCATCTAATTTCCAGGTATTATTAGAGTTGACAGATGATAGATGAGAGAAAAATAGTTCTTAAAAATTTTGCTCTCATATTTTGTTTCACTAAAGCAAAGTGCTTCTTCAAACATTTTGAGAAACTTTCTCTTTGCCAAGCACTGGTTAGGTTGTTAGAAAATTCTTGGGATTAGGGAGTCAAGGGAATTGCATTCCCAAGGAAGTTGACTTGGCTTTGGGGAGGCTTGAATTCTTACCATTCTATCAATCTTTGTGGCCATGGCCTCAATTTCCTCATCTATAAGAAGATCAGATTTTGCTCAAGTCTCTGATAACCCCAGATGCTATGTTTATGAAATCTTTATTCTCAATGTGATCACTTCTGATTTTTTTTAACAGAAATGAAGAATTTTGAAATCATAAGGTGGGGAAAAAGTCTCAAACTAATGTTTAACATATTACATTTATTTGACCACATATTCTTTTATTTTTCAAAGTTTATTTTAAAAAAAGAATTTATAAGGTGCTGAATGCTAAGTATAACTGTCATCATTTAAAATTCCAGAAGAGAGAATCTCAGAATGGTATTTTCAGAGAGAATCAAGAGAAAAGGAATATCCACCTATCACTTAGTTATTGCTGGCTTGTACTGACACACTACCTGACAACTGAGTAGGCTGAAGCAGAAGGATCATAAGTTCCAGGACAGCCTTGATGATCTAAGGAAACCCTGTCTCAAAATTAAAAGGGCCAGGCATAGTGGCACATGCTGTAATCTCAGCAGCTTGGGAGGCTGAGGAGGAGGATTGTGATTTTAAAGCTAGCTTCAGAAACTTAGTGAGACACTTAGCAACAACTCAGTGAGACCCTGTCTCTAAATAAAATATAAAAAAAGACTAGATATAGTTCAGTGGTTAAGAACCCCAGGGTTCAATCCTCAGTACAGAAAAAAGTAAAATAAAATAAAAATAAAAAGGCTGGGGGTATAGCTCAGTAGTAGAATACTTGCCTAGCATGTGAAGCTGTGGTGTTCTATATTGTCTCCCCATCCCCTGAAAAATTACTTACAGAAGATGTCATTTGTTACAGGATATAACAAGACTTAACAAGAGCAGCAGCAATACTGGGAGAGAGAATCCTGGTGGTGATGGAGTTTGTATCTTTGATTCTGTAGCTACCCAGTTTTCTTCTATCAGATTACCTTTTTGGTTGAAGCTAGTTCCAGCTGGGCTTTTCACATGGCACCAGAAAGCGTCTTTAAATAATCCATGTCTTTTTTTTTTTTTTTAATATGTATTTAGGTGAAGATGGAGCTGGAAAAACAAGCTTAATAAGAAAAATTCAGGGAATAGAGGAGTACAAGAAAGGAAGAGGATTGGAATATTTGTACTTAAATGTACATGATGAAGACAGGGATGGTGAGAGTCAATTTATTTATTTTTAAAAATTTTTTAGTTGTTGATATACCTTTATTTATACATGGTGCTGAGAATCAAACCCAGTGCCTCACACATGCCAGGCAAGGGCACTACTGCTGAACTACAGCCCCAGCCCAATTTATTTCTTAATATACGTTTACTGAAGTCTGTTCTGAGGCATTTTGTTGCTCACCCTAGCCCTTGACCTTTCTTAGTGTATCATTTTTTACTAGACTCTGCGATATCATGCGGGGCAGTTAAGTACTTATGTTTATGTATACTTTATTGATCTGGGATTGGGGTTCACATAGTGATACTTTAAAGCCTCTTAGGGTATTATGGGGGTCATGTAATGATATTTTTAAATAGCTTAGGGTTTTCTGATATATAGATGTTAGCCTTCTGGCTGTCCATGAAGAATTTTAATTTCTCAGTTTATCTTCCCTCAGGTAGTGATTGTTTCGCTGATTCCCTTTTTACTTTTCCCCATTTTCTAATAATAACATAATCTATTCTACATTTTTTTCATCTGGTCAATCTTTTTTTTTCTTATATCAATCATTAGCCTTCTCATTTTTGTATATGATATCTTTAGTAGTCATGGCTTTATCTGCTCTTAGTAAAAATATTAACATGTTGGGCTGGTTATATTGCTCACCAGCCCACATGGTAGAGCCTTTTGCTGAGTGTGAGATCCTGGGTTCAGTCCCCAGCACCACATATGTATATACATACATAAATAAAACACATTATGTACTCTCTTGGCTTTGGGTTAAGATTCATGAAGTAAAGGTTGCTTTGGTGCTCTGGTGTGCCATTAAATAATTTTAGGCCTTTACTAAATTTGTAGATGTGACCTAAATATTTTGTTGAACTTTATCAAAGCTAGTTGATATCTCCTGTGGAGATGCCCTAAAATATCAAGTAGTATTGTTAGTTAGATGAAGTGATTTAATACTGTTGCCTTGGTAACTTTCTTTTGTCTGTTATAGATCAAACAAGATGTAATGTATGGATCTTAGATGGAGACCTTTATCACAAAGGACTCCTTAAATTTTCACTGGATGCCATGTCTCTGAAGGACACTCTAGTTATGTTTGTTGTTGATATGTCAAAGCCTTGGACTGCTTTGGATTCTTTACAGAAGTGGGCAAGTGTTGTTAGAGAACATGTTGACAAATTGAAAATCCCTCCTGAAGAGATGAAAGAAATGGAACAAAAGCGTGAGTAATCTAGAAATATAGGTTTCATATACCAAAAATATTAATTAAAATGTTATATTATGAATGAGGTTTAATGAAGGAAACAAAATTGACTACTGTTTTTGAAATCTAATTTGGATGACATGCTAGGTTTTAATATAGTTTTAAATTGGAGACATACATGATGGTAAACTTTGACTAAGGTGCCTTTTCTTCTTGCCAAAAGATTGTGAGTGTTCACTTTGAGAAGTAATTTTTTAGGGGGAGAAATAGGAATCTTTTTTCAGCTGCTCATTTCCAGAAGTTTTATTTCTTGATAGTAATCTCACCAACTTTGTTCAAATGAAATATGCTTGAAAAGATGTTAATGACATAAATAAAAAGATGTTAAGATGATTGAATTATTTACAAAGTACATAATACATTTTGCACATGCTCTTATGAATAGGAAATTTTCATAGAGATTATGAAAATGAAACAGGATTATTTCTAACAGGTTGTAAACCTGAGAGTTCTTCACTTGCCATTGTTGAACTTTGCCTAAGGAAATATGTAGATGTAGATGAAATTGTTTATTACCATTAGCCAGTGATAACTTTTAGGGGTAAATTTAAATGTAAGGAAAGAAACTTAAAGGAAATTTTTGTCAAGTCATTGAAAAGGATGTCTAATGCTTTTAATCTGTACTTTTTCTCCCCTGTTGACCTTGGCCTATAGCATTGCCACCCCACCCCCCACCCCTGAATCTAATTTATACTAGAGCAGTAGTGCTCAGCCTGTGGTCCCTGAACCAACAGCATCAATATCAGTATAGCTGGGAACCTGAAAGAAATTTTCACCTCAGAGTACTGAACGAGAAACTCTTGAAGGTGGATCCAGTGATCTGTGATTTAACAAGCTCTTTGGGTGATTCTGGTACATGATAAAATTTGAGAATAACTGTTAGATTTCAACCTCTGATCTTTATTAAAGATATTAGCCACAAGAGCTGCTAGTGGTATGTAACATGACCCTGGGTTCCTGGGGACTCCTACTCAGCTATTCAGGATTCCCTATTCCTTAATCTCATGTAATTTCAGAAGTTTTCCTCCATAGGAGTCAATATTCATAATCCATAGTTAAGCAACTAGTTCATAGTTGCTTAAAAAATAACTTTTTCTCTAATTATGTAAGTAATATACTTACCTGTATTAAATTTCACAAAATATGCCTTAGTATATTTTTTCTGATATTCTTTTTATTTCTAAACTGAAGTTTTTGATTTTCTTCATTATCTCTCTCTTAATGTTATTTTCTTACAGCATTAAGTATTTAAAAACTTGACATTTTATGGGTCTGCACAGTATATCCTCACATTCTGTTTTTGTAGTGGATAAATTTCTTTCCAGATATGTTGTTTTGCTTTTAAACATGAAAAACAATGTTAAATGGAAATTCCTGTGTTTGTACTTCCCTGATTGTGTCCTTGAGAATTCCTAGAAAGGTAATTACTGAGTCAAGCATACATTATTAAGACTTTCAACATATTCAATTTGTTTTTTTTAATTTACTTTCTTTTAAATGATAATTTTGACAGTCTTGCAAATGATTTCAAAAAGTTTATCTGCATTGGTAATAGCTCATTAATTTTTTATTAGGTTTAAAGAATGAACTTGGTACAAGATTGAGCTTATGTAAAAGGAAACCTGAATAAAGGGCTTAGAAAAAGAAATAAAGAAAAGTAATATTAGAAAAAGTTATCTAGCAGCTGGGCACTCATGCCTGTAATCCCAGCCTCTGGAGGCTGAGGCAGGAGGATCTAGAGTCCAAAGCCAGCCTCAGCAACAGCAAGGTGCTAAGCAATTCATTGAGATACTGTCTCTAAATAAAACACAAGATAGGGCTGGAGATGTAGCTCAGTGGCCAAGTGCTCCTGAGTTCAATTCCTGCTACCACAAAAAGAACAGTTATCTAGCAGTGTGGGTTTTTTTTTAATTTAAATTTTTATTTTATTGCAATACCAGGGATTGAATCCAGGGTGCTCTATTACTGAACTACATCTCCAGTCCTTTTCATTTTTTATTTTGAGACACGGTCTCACTGTTACCAAGGCTGGCCTTGAACTTGTGATCCTCTTGCCTCAGCCTCAAGTTGCTTGGATTACAGATATGCATCACTGTTCAACTAATACTGTATTTTAAATTGTAGGATGTTTTTTCTCCCACATTTATTTATTTTTTATTCTGTAGTACTCATCCTTTCAGAGAAGGTAAAGAGTCAA